>NC_134689.1:44565985-45165985 GCF_050947455.1 Rhinoderma darwinii | reverse complement strand
CTATTCACAACGCCCAGCTAGTAAAACAAGTAAAAACGCCCAGATGTACACACACAATACACGCCCAGTTGGACATAACTTTAAACACGCCCAGTTGTACTTAAGAAAGGCTCATTTGCATAAATATAAAAATGCTCATAACTTGGCCAAAAATGCTCGTTTTTGAAAAAAAAACAAAAAACTTTACTGTTATCTACATTGCAGCGCCGATCTGCTGCAATAGGAGATAGGGGTTTGAAAATCTGGTGACAGAGCCTCTTTAAAGAGGCTCTGTCACTAGATTTTGCAACCCCTATCTGTTATTGCAGCAGATCGGCGCTGCAATGTAGATTACAGTAACGTTTTTATTTTTAAAAAACGAGCATTTTTGGCCAAGTTATGACCATTTTTGTAGTTATGCAAATGAGGCTTGCAAAAGTCCAAGTGGGTGTGTTTAAAAGTAAAAGTCCAAGTGGGCGTGTATTATGTGCGTACATCGGGGCGTTTTTAATACTTTTACTAGTTGGGCGCTCTGAAGAGAAGTATCATCCACTTCTCTTCAGAACGCCCAGCTTCTGGCAGTGCAGATCTGTGACGTCACTCACAGGTCCTGCATCGTGTCGGCCACATCGGCACCAGAGGCTTCAGTTGATTCTGCAGCAGCATCGGCGTTAGCAGGTAAGTCGATGTAGCTACTTACCTGCAAACGCTGATGCTGCTGCAGAATCATCTGTAGCCTCTGGTGCCGATGTGGCCGACACGATGCAGGACCTGTGAGTGACGTCACAGATCTGCACTGTCAGAAGCTGGGCGTTCTGAAGAGAAGTGGATGATACTTCTCTTCAGAGCGCCCAACTAGTAAAAGTATTAAAAACGCCCCGATGTACGCACATAATACACGCCCACTTGGACTTTTACTTTTAAACACGCCCACTTGGACTTTTGCAAGCCTCATTTGCATAACTACAAAAATGGTCATAACTTGGCCAAAAATGCTCGTTTTTTAAAAATAAAAACGTTACTGTAATCTACATTGCAGCGCCTATCTGCTGCAATAGCAGATAGGGGTTGCAAAATCTGGTGACAGAGCCTCTTTAAGTAATAGTTGTGAGCCGACTTGGATTTTTTTTTTTTTATCCTTATGCTTCCCTTATGCTTCCTTTATCTCAATTTGTCTTTTGTATTGTGTCTGTGTCATTGTCTTTTTGTTTTTTTTGTTCTTTTTTTCATGTAAAATGTGGTCACTCATATACATTGATTTTGCTTCCAAACAATTAATTACTCTTATAAAATTGTATGTATTATTTGCATTGCAAAAAATGTTGTAACATGTAAAGTATTTACTAATGTAGGTATTGGATTGGTCTGATTTTTGCATTAGGGGTGTTGTAGGTGTTATTATATGTGATAGTTTATTCCTGTGCATATAGTGGGGGACCCTGTGGATTGTAGGTCTTTATTTATTGGTAGTGAATTTGTATTACTATGATTTTTTATTTTTATTTTAACAATTTCAATAAAATCATTCAAATGGCATAAATTTGTGCATATATATGTTATTTAACAACGAACATTGCAATAATAAAAAAAATATCAGAACCTTAATCACACTAGAGTTTAATCTGCACGTCTATGGTCATTTTAGTACAAAATGTACTTGGAGAATTGAAGGTCAGTAAATATTTATGTTTAACTGAAAAAGAAGAAGCTTTGAGGATAAAGGGTTGTCACATTCAAGCATATCTTAGAACAATGCACCTATCTGATGGTAAATATTGTGGTACTTATTAACTGTGATAACAATGTGGCCATTATTGTGTTGTTTTTGGGGGGGAAGGGGTGACAAATAGAGCATTAATATGATATGCAAATTAATTTATTTTTTGTGTTATGATCTTTTACCTTTAATGTTTCAGAGTTAACTAATTATGTTTAATTTTAATCCTTTGGCTTTGTATTTGGCTATTGGGGCATTCACATTATAAAACACTTTCACTGCAAGCAGTATTGATCCGAACAGTACCTCTACAATGATGTAGTACTTAACCATACCTCAGTTTATCACTTTATTAACTTGGTGCAGAATTAAATATCACTTTATTACTATAAAATATTCATATATAGGACATTTTAAATGATAAATATTATTCATCCATACTATTCTCCCAGGTCAGAGGCAGTACTTCTTTTAGCTAAAGACTTGAGTAATACGAGACAGGCGGGTTTGCTGGACTGTATTCTAGGGAGGGCAAAGGGGCTATAGCCTATGGGGCCAGGGGCCAGTGTTCCCAGATACTCCCAGCAACAAGACTTGAGAGTTTGAAATACTTTTTTAAGTGTATCATTTGTACTGTATCATTTTAATATGTGCCCGGTGATTATGTAATTTTACTAATATATATTACTAAATGTTGGAGCTATAGGCCCTGTTCACACAGAGGTTTTTTTGCCACGCTTTGTGACGCGGAAACCGCGTCGGAAAACGTGTCAAAAACCTGCCGAAAATGCTTGCTGTAAAAAGAAGCGACATACCCTATCTTTGGGCGTTTACGCTTCTGACCTCCCATTGACATCAATGGGAGGGAGAGAAAGCGTATTTCGCTGCATTTTTGCCCGTGGTACTCATTGGGCGCGAGCGAAAAACGCAGTGAAAAATGCTGCAAACGGCGTGCAGGCAGATGAAAATCTGCCTCAAAATTCTGCCTGCAAAAAACTCTGTGTGAACTCAGCCATATTGTCCTTGTTTCGACCGTACTAAATATATAATGTAATAAGCGTTTCACACATCTGGCTCCACTTATTTCTCATTTGAACAAAGGAACTAATTATGTTAAAATCTAACATGCCAGGTCCTTGTTTTCCTTAGCAGCAAACAAGAGTAGATAGTCAGGCTGCCCCATACACATTAGATTGCCACAGAATCCTGTTGATTTCGATGGCACGTGCCAACTAACAGCAAACAAGAGTAGACAGTCAGGCTGCACCACACACATAAGAATGTCACAGAATCCTATTGATTTGTCATGTGCCAAGTACAAGTATGCCCTAATAGGCATTTACAGATGTAGCCATCTTTAACTTAACTTTTAACACATTAAATACACAGTGGCAAGATCCTTTATCTTAACTTTTTCAATGACTTTTCAATGGCTTTTGTTGTGTGATATCATGCTGCAGCAAGTTATCAGAGTCAAGATAAAGATGGCTGTATCCATACAAGCGATAGCGCTGCATGCCATAGTGCAGCAAGTGACAGACGCTTGTTATGTATATTTTCGTTATAGGGTGTGAAGAGGTAAGTCATTTATGCCCATAGAACCCTATTTGGAAGAGTTGGATAACCCATTTAAGCATTGCTGTGTACGTAAGGGGAAAGTTACCAATGATACCTACAACATGGTCGATTCTAGCTTTTCTGTGGAATGAGGTGAAAATTTAAATGGTGCCTCCACTCTTAGACCTGGATTGACATCCCATTGGTCGTACTACGTTACTACCAGCCTCCTTCAACTCTTGCCGATGCGCTGTTAACTTGTATTCCCTGACCATATGCAGTGTGGTGAGGTCATGCGCGGTGCAGCAATGAGACCTGGTAGAGCACACCATGCTGCACTGTGTATGCCCGAGGAGTACAAGGCAATGGCGCAAACCGTGAGAGTTAGGGGAAGCTGGTAGTGACATAGAATAGCAAGGGGTATGTCAATCAAGCATGGGAAGGTGGTTTTGTAAAAAAGACTGCGTGACTCTTCAGGATAGCAGCACTACTTCATAAGTCTACAAAGGCTAATTAGCATATAGTGTGAACAGTTTTAAAAGTTAATTTGATAGATTTTGCTGCATCTGAAAAAACATACTGGGGCATGTTTGGAAACATTGTCAGGTCATGTATTACGGCATGATGACAGTTTTGCAGGCTTTAATGACCTCACAGATTCTCTTTGAATATACAATGAAATGCAAAAATTCCAGTTGTCCTGTAACTTTTATCCTTATAAATATATCCTATATATCTTAAATATATACAGCACCAGAATCAAGCGCAGTACATATATACAGCACCAGAACAAAGTTCAGTACATATATATAGTACCAGAACCAAGCTATGTACATAAATACAGCACCAAAGTTAAGCACATAACAAAAATACAGCACCAAAAGCAAGCTCAGAAAATAAATACAATACCAATACAATACCGGAAACAAGTTACTGTCGGGATCTTAGAATGTCAATACTGTTCAAGTTTAACCCTTTCCCGACCGATGACGAAAATGAACGTCATGGTCGGCTGCTAGATGATGTTCATTTTCGTCAGTATTTCAAACTGTCACTCTGTGTAAACACAGAGTTACAAGCCCGCGCTGACAGCTGTCCTAGACAGCTGTCACATCAGTCTTGCCGGTCAGCGGACCATCGCCACTGCTTTCGGCAATTAACCCCTTAAGTGCGGCGACGGATTGCCGTCGCCGCATTTAAGTGGTTTGAAGCACATCGGCAGCCCCCACGAAGAGATTGTGGGGGCTGCCGATGCTTGTCCGGGTTGCCATGTACGGAAGCCTCGGAGGAACAGCCTCCGGCCGGTCCTCCTCCGATTCCTGTCAGTGTGACAGTTACGTTACAATGACAGTTAGAGTACATTACACTACGTGTGTAGTGTAATGTACTCTAGCAGTGATCAAAGCAGCAAGTCTCGTCGTCCCCTAGTGGGACAAGTAAAAAAAGTAAAAATAAGTAATAAATGTTTTAAAAAAAAAAAAAAAAAAGTGTCAAAATGAGTTATAAGTTCTATAAACACAAAATGCTTTTTTTTCCTATAATAAGACTTTTATTATCGAAAAAAAATGATCACGTTAAAAAAGTACACATATTTGGTATCACCGCGTTCGTAACGACCTCAACTATAAAACTATAATGTTATTTTTCACGCACGATGAACACCCCAAAAAAACCCAATAAAAAACGATGACAGAATCGCAATTTTTTTGGTCACTACCCCTCCCAAAATAAAGAATAAAACGTGATCAAAAAGTCGCATGTACCCAAAAATAGTATCAATAAAAACTTCAATCCATCCCGCAAAAAACAAGCCCTTACACAGCTTTCTTGACTAAAAAATAAAAAAATTATGGCTCTCAGAATATGGTGACACAGAATTATTTTTTTTTATATAAATAAGTGATTTTATTTTGCAAACGCTAAAAAAAGGAAAAAAAACCTATATACATATGGCATCGCCATAATCGTACCAACTCCCAGAATAAAGTAAAAATGTCATTTATAGCGTAGGATGAACGCCGCAAAAAAAACCGAAAAAACATTGTCAGAATTCCTGGTTTTTGGTCACCTGGCATGCAAACAAATGGAATAAAATGTGATCAAAAAATCGCATGTACCCCAAAATGGTACCAATGAAAACTACAGATTGTCCCGCAACAAAAAAGCCCTCACACGGCTCCGGTGGTAAAAAAATAAAAAACTTCTGTCTTTCAGAATATGGCGATGCAAAATGTACAGTGTCCCAAAAACGGATAAGATCGGGCGCCATTTATGAGTGCAACACCGGCCACATATCTATGAAATATTATTTATTTACCCTATTATTGTACTCTCTTATTATGCCCTGATGTTCTCCGCACAGATTACATATGCCCCCAGATTATAAACTGAAATAGCAAAAAAAACCCAAACAGAACTATTACCAAGCAAAATCTGCGCTCCAAAAGCCAAATGGCGTCCCTCCCTTCTGAGCCCTGCAGCGTGCCCAAACAGCAATTTGCACCCACATATATGGCATCGCCATACCCGGCAGAACCCGCTTAACGTTTTATGAGGTATTTGTCTTCTGTGGCACAAACTGGGCACAACATATTATGCACTAAAATGGCATATCAGTGGAAAATTGCAATTTTCACTTTGAACCATCCGCTGTGCATTAACCCCTTTGCACACTATGACTTAATTGCCCGTCATGGTGCGGCGGTTGATGTATGGAGCCGGTCACGTGCTGAGCCCGCTCCATACTCTGCGCGTGTCAGCTGTGTATTACAGCTGACACCTGGGACTAACGGATAGGTACAGCGATCGCTCTGTTACAGAAGCCTGTAAGAATAACAATATACTGCAATACATTAGTATTGCAGTGTATTGTACCAGCGATCCAATGATCGCTGGATAAAGCTCCCTAAGGGGATTAATAAAATGTGTAGAAGAATTAAAGTTATTAGTAGTGAGAATTTTTTTGAAAGTTAAAAAAAAAACCTTTTCCTATTTTTCTACTAAAGTAATGTAAAAAAATTAACAAAATTGGTATCGCTACATCCGTAAAAGTCCGAACTATTACAATATATCATTATTTAATTAGCACAATGAAAACACCTTAATTGAATAATTGAAACCGCCAAAATTGCAGTTTTTTTTAATGTTACCTTAGCTCTAAAAAAAAATGTAGTACAACTTTTTAATCGCTTTTTATGTACCAAAATAAGAAATAAGCCCTCACACCACTCTATTGATGGAAAAATAAAAAATGTATGGCTCTTGGAAGGTGGGGAGTGAAAATCTAAAATAAGAAAGCAAAAAATGGATCAGTCCTGAAAGGGTTAATTCATTTCTAATGAAAAAACGTATGACCACATGTAAGGTATTTCCGTACTCGGGAGAAATTGCTTTATAAAAAATTTTTTGTTTTTTTCTTCCTTTATCCCTTGCAAAAATGAGAAAATTTAACATTTTAGTGGAAAAAAGTTTGATATTCACTTTCGCGCCCTAATTCTAATAAACTCTATATGCTCACTATACCCATGAAAAATTCCTTGAAGGTTTTTCCAAAATGGGGTCACTTTTCGTGGGTTTCCACTGTTTTGGTCCCTCCAGTGCATTGCAAATGCAACATTGCACCGAAAACCATTCCAGCAAGATCAGAAATCCAAAATCCAAATGGCGCTCCTTCCCTTCTGAGCCCTGGTGTGGGTCCAAACAGCAGTTTATTACCACATATGGGGTATTGTCGTAATCGGGAGACATTGCTTTACAAATGTTAAGGTGCATTTTCTTCGTTATTACTTGTAAATATTAAAAATTTCTATGTTGTTTCAGAAAAAAAAGTAGATTTAATTTTTACAGACTAATTCCAATATATTTAGTGAAAAACCTCTGTGGTAAAAATGCTAACTATACCCCTAGATAAATACCTTAAGGGGTCTAGTTTTCTATATGGGGTCGTTTATGGGGAGTTTCTATAGTTCTGGCAGCTCAAAGCTTCTCCAAATGTACAGTGGGGCCTAAAACATTTTCAAGCAAAATATGAGTCCTGAAAGCCTCCGGGTGCTCCCTTCCTTTTGGGCCCTGCCGTGTGTCCAGGCAACGCATTAGGGCCATAATGAGGGTATTTTTGAAAACAGGAGAAACAGGGTGATAGATTTTGCGGTGTGTTTCTACATTTTCATGTTCGCTTTACAAAGAAATCGGTCTTCAAACTGATACTTTTATGAAAAAAGTGAAATTATTATTTTTTTCACTTGCTATGTATTAAATTTAGCAAAAAACTGTGGAGTCAAAATACTTACTATACCTGTAAAGGATCTGCCTGACACAGCTTCTGTGTCGATGCCTGTGATTAATCAGTCTGCATATGCTCCTAGGTCTGATAGAATGACTCCATCTGCTACCACTCAGGCTGGTAGGATGAGGATTGGGAGAACCTATCACAGCCTGGCCAGACGGAGCTAGCTTCATTTCCTGCTCTTCCTTGCCTGTGATTCTGTCTGGTTTCCTGGCTCTGCTGTTCCTGCTAGTACTATGTACCTCTGCTTCAAATTGACCCTGGCTTTACTGACTACTCTCCTGCTCTGCGTTTGGTACCTCGTACACTCCTGGTTTGACTCGGCTCGTTCACTACTCTTGTTGCTCACGGTGTTGCCGTGGGCTACTGCCCCATTTACCATAGCTTCTGTGTACCCTTGTCTGTTTGTCTCTCGTGCACGTATTGAGCGTAGGGACAGTCGCCCAGTTGTACGCCGTCGCCTAGGACGGGTCGTGCAAGTAGGCAGGGACTGAGTGGCGGGTAGATTAGGGCCCACCTGTCTGTCTCCTTACCCCGTCATTACATAATCACCATATACCTTTTCTACCCTGGTTCCTACTACTATGGACCCCCTTGTGACCCTGGCTCAGCAAATGCAGGGTCTCACCCTACAGGTCCAAGCCCAAGCTCAGAGGTGCAACCAGCGTGAGGCTAACCAGGTAGTAACCTCCAACTCACCTCTTGAACCCCACCTCAAGTTGCCTGGCTGGTTCTCAGGGGACCGGAAGACTTTTTTCTCCTTTCCGGAGAGTTGTAGGCTCTATTTCCGATTAAAGGCAAGGTGTCGCAAATTATTTTTTTTTTATATGATATTGCTTTTAGTATGTCATTAAAATAAATTTTATTTATTTGTGTTTTTGTGTTGTACTTTTTATTTTTTTCTTTCTTTTACTTCTCTATGGGGGCTGCCATTTTTTGTTCATTTCTGTATGTGTCGATTAACGACACATACAGAGATGGAATATGGCAGCTACAGTGCACAGGAGTCAATGAACGGCTCCCGTCCTTTGCTTCCGCTCTCTGGCTCTGTACTGCGCAGACGCAGGTCAGAGTCACACAGCAGAGCAGCTGTTTGCAGGGAGATAGCAGGCGCCATCATGAAGACCAGCTGCACTGCAGGTAAGGTGTGTGTCTCTGTCTGTCCCTCTTCTCTCACAGACCGCCGCTCTCGTGACCCCTGACGCCCCCACCCCCGACGGGCCCCCCCCCGGCGGGCCCCCCTGACTGCCCCTCCCCCAAAGGTCCCCCCCCACCCCGACGGCCCCCCCCACCCGACGGGGCGCCCTATAGTCGTGCAGGACTCTGTATAAAGGACACATGATGTAACTGTCCTGGGAAAGCTGTGTGGTAAACAATATCCCTGCTGTTAGTGTGGTATCCAGCTTTCCCAGACCCATGAACAATAAATCTCTCTAGTTGTGCTGAGACTGAGAGGTTCATTAGTCACATTCCCAAACAGTGTCAGTACAACTAGAGAGATTTACCGTTCAGGGGTCTGGGAAAGCTGGGTGACCACCATTATCCCTCCTACTGGCGTGTGAGAGGTTCATTAGTCACATCCCCAAACACACTCCAGTAGGAGGGGTAATGGTGGTCACCCAGCTTTCCCAGACCCCTGAACGATAAATCTCTCTAGTTGTGCTGAGACTGAGAGGTTCATTAGTCACATTACCAAACAGTCTCAGCACAACTAGAGAGATTTACCGTTCAGGGGTCAGGGAAAGCTGGGTGACCACCATTACCACTCCTACTGGAGTGTGAGAGGTTCATTAGTCACATCCCGAAACACACTCCAGTATGAGGGGTAATGGTGGTCACCCAGCTTTCCCAGAAGCAGATATAACCAGGAAAGGGCTGGATGGACGGGCTGAGGGTGCACAAGGTTTTTGGTGATCCCCCTCTGTCATGTGATCGGACCTAGGTTAGCAGTTCTGATGCAGACGGGGTTCATGGGACTATAAATCTGTCCATAACAAGAGACAGTGCATTCAGGACAAGCCCTGCCCTCATGCCGTAGTTGTATGGTTCTGTCTGAAGTGATGGCGGTGGGTGGCTCTGACACCCGCCTCCCCCGTCGGGTCATCTCAGGACAGAAGGAGTGTCCGGATTGGAGACACAGCGCCGCACCTGCCCTCAGGTTGTGTCTGGTATTACAGTTCACCTCCATTGAAGTGAATAGGACAGAGCTGTAATACCACACACGACCTGAGGACAGGTGCGGTGCCATGTTTTCCTGGACGACCCCTTCAAGACTTTTCCCGTGCGTGTGTGTGTGTCAGAGCGGAGTGTGCACGGGTGCCGCTGATACTTCATAGTCGCTTATCAGCTGTTTTGAAGAATCAGCGGCGAGCACACACACACATACACACACCCACCCACCCCCCAAGTGTAATCAAGCGTTTTTTATGTGGTTTTTGGCAGGTAAAATGTGCAAAATAAAACATGACGAATACACGCCGTGTGAACCTATCAACTGAAAAGTCATTCACTTCACTTTCATCATTCTAAGGGTATGTTCACACACAATGTTTTCAGCTGAAAAATCGGAAGCCAAACGCCTACAAGCATCTGCCCATTGTTTTCAATGGGAAATACGGTGTTCCGACAGGGCGTTTTTTACTTGGTCGTTTTCCAAAAACGGCACGTAAAAAGACGCCCGCCAAAATGAAGTGCACATCACTTCTTGGGACGTTTTTGGAGCCTTTTTTCATTGACTTTATAGAAAAAAGCTCCAAAAATGGCCGTAAAAAAACGCGAATTTGATTAAAAAATGGCTGAAAATCAGGAGCTGGTTTCCCTTTGTTTAGGAAGTGTGTGAACATACCCTTAGCCTTTTGGTGTGTCCTATAACTTCTGCCAGCTGCAGAATTACACCCAAAATGGCTGCCGGACACTGCTTAGCAATTTGAAGACACCTTTTCCTGGCTTGTAGGGGGGGGGGTTGAGATTCCCTCCCACATTTACGGCAGCTGTGAGTCAGGTTGCTTTGCCTTATTCACTTTGCTGCAATTCTGGGAAGTGCAACCCCCTGGTGGCCAACATAGGAAAAAATGTCAAATTATTATTTAATTTTTAATACTTTCCACCATGTGGAAGAAAAAAATAAATACAGCAAAAATCTTAAAAAATATAATAGAAATAAGTAACGACACTTAAAAAAAAAGGTTTAATTCGCGACACACTCCCTTTAAGACCCCACTCCTCAGGTTCTGAGAGCCAGCGAGTGGGTATAATTATGTCCCGGCTCCAGGGCGGCCCCCAGGAATGGGCCTTCTCCTTTGCTCCTGACGCCCCTGAACTTTCCTCTGTTGACCTTTTTTTTTCTGCTCTCAGGCTTATCTATGACGAGACTGACAAGACTCCCTTTGCCGAGAGTCAGCTGGTGACCTTACGTCAGGGTAAGAGACCCGTTGAGGAGTACTGTTCTGACTTTAGGAAGTGGTGCGTAGCTTCTTGGTGGAATGACCCTGCCTTGAGGTGCCAGTTTAGATTGGGTCTGTCGAATGCCCTGAGAGACCTATTAGTTAGCTATCCCTCTTCTTACTCTCTAGATCAGGTTATGGCTTTAGTGGTACGTCTTGACCGACGTCTCAGGGAACGACGACTTGAATGTTTTTGTGCCTTCTCCTCTGGTTTCCCCATGATGCCTCCCAAGGTTCCGTTGCTTCGTTCCTCCACGGGAATCTCGGATGAACCAATGCAACTCGAGGCCTCCGTGTCTCCCCAACAACGTAGAGAGCTCTGCAGAAAGAATGGTCTCTGCTTCTACTGTGGGGATGACAAGCATCAAGTGAACAACTGTCCAAGGCGTAAGAATAAGCAGCCGGAGAGACTTCCGCGCCTAAGTGACCATCGGGGAGGTCGCTTGGGCGCACAGGTATTTCCCGTAAATATGAAACCTAATAAGATCTTGCTTCCCTTTCAGGTCTCTTTTGAGGGTAGGTCTGCCACCGGCAGTGCCTTCGTGGATTCAGGGTCTTCTGCTAATATTATGTTTGTGGAATTTGCTATGTCTCTAGCTATGCCATTGTTTGATTTGCCTAAACCTGTTCCGGTAGTGGGTATCGACAGCACTCCACTTGCTAATGGTTGTTTTACGCAGCATACCCCTATTTTTTAACTCATTGTTGGCTCCATTCATTTGGAGCAGTGCTCTGTACTGGTGATGCAGGAATTATCGTCCGATTTGGTTTTAGGCCTTCCCTGGTTGCAGATGCATAACCCCACGTTTAACTGGAATACTGGGGATTTAACCAAATGGAGCCATTCATTGTGGAGGTTGACGCCTCCGAGGTGGGAGTGGGTGCTGTCTTGTCCCCGGGTACCAGGTCCCTCACCCATCTCCGTCCCTGTGCCTACTTCCCCAGGAAGTTCTCGCCCACTGAGAGTAACTATGACGTGGGCAACCGCGAACTCTTAGCCATTAAATGGGCATTTGAAGAGTGGCGCCACTTCTTGGAGGGGGCTAGGCACCAGGTAACTGTCCTTACCGACCACAAGAATCTAGTTTTCCTAGAATCTGCCCGGAGGCTAAACCCGAGACAAGGTCGATGGGCGTTGTTTTTTACTAGATTTAATTATGTGGTCACTTATAGGGCTGGGTCTAAAAATATTAAAGCTGATGCACTGTCGCATAGCTTCATGGCCAGCCCTCCTTCGGAGGAAGATCCTGCTTGTCTTTTGTCCCCAGGTATAATCATATCCTCTGCTGATTCTGACTTAGTCTCCGAAATTGCGGCTGATCAAGGTTCAGCTCCAGGGAACCTTCCTGAGAACAAGCTGTTTGTTCCCCTGCAATTCCGACTAAGGGTACTCAGGGAAAATCATGACTCTGCACTATCTGGCCACCCAGGCATCCTGGGTACCAAGCACCTCATTGCTAGAAACTATTGGTGGCCTGGGTTGCCTAAAGACGTTAAGGCCTACGTCGCCGCTTGTGAAATTTGTGCTAAGTCCAAGACTCCCAGGTCCCGACTAGTGGGCTTACTATGTTCTTTGCCCATTCCCCAGAGACCTTGGACCCATATCTCCATGGATTTTTATCACCGATCTGCCTTCATCTCAAGGCAAGTCGGTGGTGTGGGTTGTAGTAGACCGCTTTAGTAAGATGTGCTACTTTGTGCCCCTCAAGAAACTACCCAATGCCAAGACGTTAGCTACCTTGTTTGTCAAACACATCCTGTGTCTCCATGGGGTTCCTGTCAATATTGTTTCTGACAGAGGGGTACAATTTGTGTCATTGTTTTGGAGAGCTTTCTATAAAAAGTTGGAGATTGATCTGTCCTTCTCGTCGGCCTTCCATCCTGAAACTAATGGCCAAACTGAGAGGACTAATCAGTCTCTAGAACAATATTTAAGGTGTTTTATCTCTGACTGTCAATATGATTGGGTCTCCTTCAGTCCCCTCGCCAAATTTTCCCTTAATAACCGGGTCAATAACTCGTCAGGGGTCTCCCCCTTTTTCTGTAATTTTGGGTTTAATCCACGGTTCTCCTCCGTTTCACCTGGTGGTTCCAACAATCCCGAGGTAGATGTAGTTCATCGGGAACTGTGCACAGTCTGGGCCCAGGTTCAGAAGAACCTAGAGGCGTCCCAGAGCATACAAAAGACTCAGGCAGATAGAAGACGTTCTGCTAACCCCTTGTTTGTGGTCGGGGATCTGGTGTGGCTATCTTCCAAAAATTTGCGTCTTAAAGTTCCGTCAAAAAAATGTGCTCCCCGGTATATAGGGCAGTACAAGGTCATTGAGGTCCTTAACCCTGTCTCCTTCCAGCTGGAGTTACCCCCGTCTTTTCAAATACACAACGTGTTTCATGCCTCCCTCCTGAAATGCTGCTCCCCGTCCTTGGCTACCTCGAGGAAACCTCCGGTCCCTGTTCTCACCCCTGAAGGGGTGGAATTCAAGGTGGCTCAAATTCAGGATGGTCCAGGCCTCCCTCTAGTACCTGGTCCATTGGAGAGAATACGGGCCTGAGGAGAGGACTTGGGTACCCGCCCGGGATGTTCATGCTGGGGTATTGCTCAGGAGGTTCCATCTTCGGTTCCCCAATAAGCCAGGTCCACCTAGGAAGGGTCCAGTGGCCCTCTTAAAAGGGGGGGGGGGTACTGTAAAGGATCTGCCTGACACAGCTTCTGTGTCGACGCCCGTGATTAATCGGTCTGCATCTGCTCCTAGGTCTGATAGAGTGACTCCATCTGCTACCACTCAGGCTGGTAGGATGAGGAGTAGGAGAACCTATCACAGCCTGGCCAGACGGAGCTAGCTCCCGCCCTCTGTCTATTTATACCTTCATTTCCTGCTCTTCCTTGCCTGTGATTCTGTCTGGTTTCCTGGCTCTGCTTTTCCTGCTAGTACTATTTCCCTCTGCTTCAAATTGACCCTGGCTTTACTGACTACTCTTCTGCTCTGCGTTTGGTACCTCGTACACTCCTGGTTTGACTCGGCTCGTTCACTACTCTTGTTGCTCACGGTGTTGCCGTGGGCTACTGCCCCATTTACCGTAGCTTCTGTGTACCCTTGTCTGTTTGTCTCTCGTGCACGTATTGAGCGTAGGCACTGTCGCCCAGTTGTACGCCGTCGCCTAGGACGGGTCGTGCAAGTAGGCATGGACTGAGAGGCGGGTAGATTAGGGCACACCTGTCTGTCTCCTTACCCCGTCATTACAATACCCCTAGATAAATACCTTAAGGGGGTCTAGTTTTCTAAATGGGGTCATTTGTGGGGGTTTCCATCATTCGGAGACCTATGAGCCTCTGAAAACCTGGCTTCGTGCAGGAAAACAAAATGTACTTCAAAATGTATAAAATTATTATTTAATTTGTAAGTCCTCTAAATTGCTGAAAATGTATTTTATTTTTTCAAAAGTGCTGCCAAAATAGAGTAAATAGATGGAAATACATATTTAATTTAAAAAAAATTGCACAGTATGTGTGTACATATTGCAGTTAAAAATAGGGGAAAATTGTAATTTTTACAAAATGTCTTCAATTTTTCTATTTTTTAATTAATTTCCACAAATTGTATCAGTCTACTTTTACCACTAAAATAAAGTACAACATGTGACGAAAAAACAATGTCAGAATTACTTGCATATTCAAAAAAACTTTCACAGAGTTATTCTCTGATAAAGTCAGACATACCAGATTTGACAAATCTAGCTTGGTCATTAAGGTCCAAACAGGCCCGGGCATTAAGGGGTTAAAGTCCAAACTTGGCTTTATTGACATCCAAACATAAACAAGTGCTTATACAGCATATAAGACTTGCAGCAAAAAAATAAACAAAGATAAACCTTGCCTGTCTAGGCACTAATTAGCAGGTTTCCTCACCTGTGGTAAACCATTAGTACGGTGTTCCTTTTATCAGACTTTCAACACTATTATTAAGTGAACCCAGCCTCCGACACTGGACTGCATTTACTGCAGGCCTAAATAGCTCAATGAGCACACCTGTACTGATTTGAGCTAGAGGAAAACTCTGTACTGGAGCTGGGAGTGACTAGCAAGTCACTCTACTAATCCTACCTGCCATTCCATAGAAATTTAGGCCCGGAAAACAGACTTTACAAAAAGCCTTCCCTGGATTCCTCATCTCACCATTTTAAGCAGCAGTTGAGAAATACACCCCCTCCAGTACTTTCCCAGCTACAAGCCTACACTACGTAAATAAATACAGCTTCATAACCAAGAACAGTACATAAATATATACAGCACCTGAACCAAGCTCAGTACATGTATACAGCACCAAAACCAAGGTCAGTACATAAATGCAGCACCATAACCAAGCACAGTACATAAATAAAGCACCAGAACAAGGCTGATAACATGTTTACAGCAGAAGAACAAAGCTCAATACATATATACAGCACCAGAGCAAAGCTCAGTACATATATATTGAGCACCAGCACAAATACACTTCAGTACAGAGATCATTTTCAAAATCAGGTTAGCTCCTGCCATATATTTGTACGCCATTAAACCACTGCTTCTATAACGACCTGAACAATTTTAAAGATATTCTGGGAGTTGTTGCTTCACAAAAAAAAATTATACCACCCATAATCTCACTTCAGACCATACAGTGACTACAGTACCGATCGATTCGAGGGAGAATGAAGATTTACATCTACTGACTCAAAGGGGACTTCTTCTCTGATTTAAGTCATTGTCTTTTCTTTTTTTTCTCCATCTGGTCATTTGTGACTTCTTTTCCTGGAAAGTGGGCTGCTAAGATGTCTTTGTCTCCTCGCTTTTCCAACATATCCGCACCCTATATACTAACACAAAATCTTCATGGTGCCACACACTGCACACCTGAATTTAATAGCCCCATAGATGGTGCCTCTAAAGACACCACCACACGCTGTGTCACTAAATATAATAGCACCACACACTGTTCCTCCGAATATAATTGTGTCACACATTCATCACCCAAAATACAATGTTGATACAGACTATGCCTCCTGAAAAGAGTGCCAAAGACTGTGCCCCTGAATACAATTGTATCACACACTGTGTCCCATGAAAATAAAGCGCTACACACACAAACAGTGCCTAATAAAAATCTTGTCGTATGCTTTGCCCAGTGAAAAAAGTGCCACACACACAGTGCCCCTATCAATAGTGCCACACACAGAATGTTCTCTGTGGATAGTGCCAACTGTAGATAGTGCCACACACACAGTGACCCTGTAAATAGTACCTCACAAACAGTGACCGTGTAGATGGTGGGTGCAAATAGGAGAGACTGTAGCTAAGAAACACCAGCTAGGCAAAACTGCACACAGCAGAGACTGCGGCTACTGAATACCAGCTTGGGGGTGCTGCACAAAGGAGAGAGCGCGACTACTGAACACCAGCTTGGTGGGGGGCACATAGGAGAGACTGCAGCTACTGAAAACCAGATTTGGGGGGTGCACATAGGCGAGATTCCCCCTGTATATAGTGCCACACACAGTGCCCCAAGTAGATAGTGCCGCACACAGTGCCCCCTGAAGATCATGCCACACAAACAGTGCTCCCTGTACATAGTGTAACACACACAGTGCCCCCTGAAGATAGTGCCACACAAAGTGTCCCTGTAAATAGTGCCCACACAGTGCCCCTATAGATAGTGCCACATTCAGTGCCCCTGTAGATAGTGCCATATTCAGTGCCTCTGTAGATAGTGCTACTTACAGTATCCCCTATAGATCATGCCACACACTGCCCTGTGTAGATAGTGCTACACTTAGTGCCCCTGATGATAGTGCAACACACACGGTGCCTCCTAGAGATAGTACCACACACATTGCCCCTTGTAGATCATGCTACACACACAGTACCCCCCGTAAATTATGCCGTCACACATTGCCTCCTGTTGGTCATGCCACACACACAGTTCCCCCTATAGATACTGCCTTACACAGTGCCCCCTATAGAGAATGCAACACATTGCCCCCAATAGCTAGACAGTGGCACCTAAACGAATTAACATTACATATTTACCTTTCCATATTCAAATGCTGTCATCTAGCGATGCAGGCCCAGCCTCTTCTAGCCAGGCCTGCTCACAGACAGAGGGCCAAATGGCGGGGCAGGGAACTGATGGTTTCCTTGTTCCCGCCAGCACTAGTGAGACCAGACAATTGTTTCTGCATCCTATATAGACGCAAATACAATTGGAGTGCAGGGTGGACTGGTGGCAGCACAGTGGTGGCATCTGCCTCGTGCGCTCCACCACGCCTCCATCCCCACAGAGACACTGTAGCATGCCGCCTGAGACAAGATGCTCATCTTGCCTTATGGCAGTTGCGGCTTTGGCGTACAATATGTGCTAAAGTTTCATAGGTTGAATGGAACTCAGTCTGTAATGCAGAAGTTGACAAAAATTCTGGAAAAAACTATTTAAATTTTGTATTTCTGCCCATAAATCTCTCAGATTTAGTTTTTTTTTTTTCCCTATTTCTACTGTCTCTTTTAATCTTTTTTTTTACTTTACGTACAGCTTGAAGAACAAACAAATCTATGTTTATGTAGTGAAATTAATCATTTAAAAAAGTCAAAGTGAAATTGAGCAATATCTCTATATTTAAGAAACAGAAATAATATAGTTTTTATTGTATATAAATAACACCATAAAGCAACACAGTAAATGTTTGTGCATGATAACAGTCTTGATAATTACTGCTCTGTGAGGCCTAGTTCCCATTATGTTTGGTTCTACGTTTAGCTTGAACGTTGGGAAAGCTCCCCCGACGTACATGATAAACGTGTCCATAGATTTCCATTAGCTTGACGTAGATCAAAAGAGTTGTTATGTCGTTATACCTTTTCTTTTAATGATGGAATAGTGCAGTAGACAACACTATTCTATCCTGAGGAATCCCGCAGAAGAACTCATACCGCGTGGTATACATTTTATTAACATGGAAGCCTATGAGTAATGGCAAAAAGGCAAGGCGCTACGTTACCGCCATATCATGCCACGGGAGTCAAGTTGGCGACTGCCATAACTGTATATGGACAGTGAAGCTTCCAAAGCTCAGGCCGGGACTCTGGTATTGTAGTTCGTGACATCACTGTCCATATATGAATAGTGACGTCACAGACTTCTAAATCCCTGCCCAGGGGGTTGGGGCGATCTATCCCAGTGTATATCTATACAGTGAGATACGTTTTAGCCTACCAATGGAGGTATACGTCGGGAGTCCTCCCGACGTAAACTTCAGATGAAAGGCTATAACATGATGTGAACAGGTCCCAAGAATTAACAATTATCAAGGCCATAGAAAACGCGTACTTCTAGAACTGATATTATGATTGAAGGAACAGGGGGAGTGGGAAAAGTAGTGTGTTTCATAGATATAAAAAATAAAAAATACTTTATTATTAACAATTTAATAATAAAGTATTTTTTATTTTTTATAACTATGAAACACACTACTTTTCCCACTCCCCCTGTTCCTTCAATCATACATTGACAATCGGTGGTGTACACCTAGTGTGAGTTACTCCGACATATATTATATATAAATTGTACGGGGGTAATACCCATCCAAATATATAATAGAACTGATATTATAAGGAAAGCTTAATTGGAGACATATTGATACATAAAGTTATTTTAACACACAGGAAATGGCTGCAGAACAGGGACTTTTGCTGGTTTGCGTGACTCATTAGTGAGTAGGTGCCTGTAATGTTAATGTTTTAAAAGCTGGAAGTACATTTTCAGTAAAATGCATTGAATTTTGCTTAACTTTTCTAGAAAAGTAGTAGAGCTATTAACACTAGTATTTCTATCTCGTCATTGTGCTGTTTCTACCATTATCCAGCAGTGTATCTGTATCAGAGGACAGCTAAAGGGAACAAAGTATATGTCCATTCCTCTTAACACAAAATAAAATCACAAAAAAAGAAGAAAACTTTGCTTTACAAAATACAAAAAATATTATAAAGAATACTGCAAATAGGTTTCACAAGGACATTAGTGTTAGGGACATTTTTTACGTTCATATGATATTTTAGATAATTGGAAGAAAAATGTCCATAGCGCGCCATACACATAAAATAGCGAGTATTTGGCTGACAGCTATCTCACCAGAGTTCTCTATAAACATGCATTCTCGGATTCTCTGATCATGTGTGTGTATGCAGGGTCGCCATCAGGGAAGTACTGGTGGTACTACAGTCAGCGGCCCGGCCATAAATTTAAAAAAAATGGGCCTGTTCTCTGCCGCTGAAATTCATATACTCACGGCAGTGGGGTAATTATGATTTCATTTTGGTGAAAGGAACAGGTCCCATCACGAAGCAAGGGCCCGTTCTTTACATCTAAGTAAAACCATAAGGGCACGCAGGAGAGTGAGATGTGCCCGCTCCTCCTCCACAACAGCGTGATAGCGTGCGGGGAGGAGACAAGGAGTGGAGACATCAATACAAATGCGGCAGCGGGAGTTATGAGCTCATACGTCAAGCTGCCCGGAGACTCCCAAAAAAAATCTCCTCCTGCCCCCATTGAAGGCAAATATCTTACCCACCTCTGTATTTGTTTACACTGCAGCATGGGATTGTATTACTATCTACGGCTCTTATCTCCTGTGCTGTGTAAAATGTGGGAATAAACCTGTCTTCTCCCTCAGGTTAAGGGGGTTTTACACTGGGTGCTTATCAGGCAGATGAACGTTCATAAAATACTCGTTGAAGATAATTGCCCTGTGTAAACAGGGGAATAAACGATCAGCAGATAATGAGCAAACGATCGATCATCTGCTGGTCGTATCGTTTTAAAAAAGTAAAAGATTATCGTCGGCAGCAATCTCCCTGTGTAAACAGAGAGACACGCTGCCAACATGATAATAATGTAAGGGGACGAGCGATCGGAGTAACGACCGCTCCTCCCCATTCACAGCTCCGTGTGACAGGAGGAAATGAGCGCCGATCAACGATGTCTCGTTGATCATCGCTCACTGCACTGGCCGAATATCGGCAGGTGTAAAAGGCCCTTTAGATGATAATGGGGACGAGGAGATGGTATTGGGTGGGGAGGAAAATTATGCTAGGGTGTGAAGGAGATAATAAAGGAGGGGAGATGACACTGGAGGAGGCATTATACTAGGGGGATAATAATGGGGGGAAAAGGGATGATATCTGAAGGGAGGGGAGAAATGATATATTGGGAGGGGTAGAGGAAGGAGAGAGGATACCTGGGAGAAGATTATACCTGGGTAGTGGGAGAGAGCTTTTTCCAAAGGCATAGTTGCCAGCAGTCCCGAATTTGCCAGGACTGTCCTGAATCTACTGCTGCCGACTCTCAGTTGCTGACTCTCTGGCTGGGGATTCCTCTCCTAGTGGTAAGCCCTGATGTCACTGTCCATATATGGACAGTGAGGTCAGGGCTCCTCCTGGACTGGAAACCCTTGTCGTATGTTCCAACTTCCCCCTGTAGATAGCGCCCCACACACCCCACTGTAGATATTCGCACACCCCCCACTGTAGATACTGGCACACATCCCGCTGTAGATAGTTCCACACACACACAACCCTGTAGATAGCAACACACACAATGTAGGTAGCACTACATCCCCCTGTAGATAGCGCCACAGTTCGCCTATAGATAGTGCCACACACAGCCCCGTGTAGATAGTGCCACACTCCTCCCTGTAGATAGCGCCACACACCCTTTGTAGATAGTGCCACACACAGTGCCACACACAGCCCCCTGTAGATAGTGCCACACACACAGCCAGCTGTAGATAGTGCCACACACTCCCTGTAGATAGCGCCACACCCCCCTGTAGATAGTGCCACACACCCCCCTGTAGGTAGTGCCACGCACTCCCTGTAGATAGCACCACACCCCCTGTAGATAGTGCCACACACCCCCGTGTAGGTAGTGCCACACACAGCCCCCTGTAGATAGCGCCAAACACACCCCTGTAAATAGCGCTACACACAGTCCCCTGTAGAAAATGTCACACATAGCCCTGTAGATAGTGCCATCCACCCTATAGATAGCACCCCCCCACCCCCACCCCTGTAGAAAGTGCCACACACACACCCCCTGTGGAAAATGTCCCACACAGCCCTGTAGATAGTGCCATCCGCACTGTAGATAGCGTAACACAACCTCCTGTAGATAGTGCGCCATACAGCCCCCTGTAGATAGTGCCACTCCCCTGTAGATAGCGACCCACACCCCCCCTGTAGATAGCACCCCACACAGCACCCTGTAGATAGTGCTACCCTCTCCTGTAGAAGTCTGAATTCTAAACTCTGGCCGCAGGTAGCGGTCTGGTGGAAAGGTGTCTGAATTACTTAACAGGTCTGATCTAAGGTCTCAAATTTGTTTTCTGGTTTGTGGTCTGAGATTATTTAGAGGTCTGGTGTCTGAAATAATTTTGTTCAGTGGTTTTTACACAGATAACATGTGTGAGCGTGTGAAGAGAATGCAAAAACATCATCCAGGCGTGCCGCTGTGGTGGGAGATCTTAAGGACTGCAGCAGCCAGAACTACATTTTGGTGAGTGACTCTGCTGTGTATAGGACTTCAGCAGCTTCAGTGCAATGATTTTTGTTTATGTTGCCCCCCTACACCCAACAGATTTTTTGCACACACACACTGTTCCCCCCCCCCACAGAGCCGCTGTCTCTTCCTTGTCACTACAAAGAGGTTGCGTCTCCCCCCTGGCCACTACTGCTACTTTCAGTTCTCCCAGCCCTGGCGCTTAGGCTCTCCCCATTGCCCTCCACCACCCACCTCCTGTCTCTGCCATGCCCTTCCAAAGAAACCCTGCTTTGAAAAGTGTGTCCTACCACCCGCCCCTTTACATTTCAACCCCCTCCCCGATAATGAGTGTTTTAACTCCTTGGCAGTATGGGGCCCAGAAATTCCTGATGGCAGCCCTGTGCGTACAGCAGGGAGATAAAACGCTGCTTGGCAGCTGTTATCTCCAAAGGAAACAGAGGCTCTGGTATGTACCTACACCCATTATCTAACCAGTATGGCCAATTTATGTCTGGTAAGAAGTGCAATCCAAATACAATAGCTAAGCTGCATATAATTACTAGATGTTACAGGATCTTATAATTTGTGGCTCAATCCACTGATGAACTAATGTATATTGAGAGCTGCCATCTATTCTTTTAAAAAATGCTGGATTCCTTTTGAGCCAAGTTTTTATTTTTAGTCCCACGATAAGCAGTACCAAAGGTGTCTAGCAGACTTCTCCCCTCCACCATAGAAATTCAAATGCATTACTGGGGGTGATTACTGTTGGCCAAGTTTCTAATGACGGTTATCTTATGTGTATGACACACTTTAGACTTTAGTTTTCCATTCAGTAGACCTTAGGTACAACTTAAGTGCATTACTTGGGCCCACCACAGAAAAAGGATTCTGAGGGCCCACCTACAGCTATACTAAACATGTAGACCTCTATTTAGTAATTGCTTCGTAATCTTTGTTGCTTTCCTTGCACTTGCAGTCATACAGTATTAATAAGATCAAATAGGTTGTCTGTGAAATAGACACTAGTGCAAAATAATTAGCTTTAAAATCAGCTTCAAATGGATCTGTTTTCTGCTGGATCTTTGGGTTCATTACTGTTTCAGAGCGTGGGCCCATCAGAGGATCCTCTGGTTCTCTGGTGGGTCCATTTAGCATAGGTGCACAAGACTCCAGTGTTTTATACAAAGATATTGGGGATGGTTGGGTGCAATATGTATCAGGTTACTTTGTGATAAAGAGGAAAGTTGTGGCCCATCCACTAAAAAGGGATATTACCTTCAAGGGAAATTCCTCCTTGAGGCTTTCTTCACACCCACTTTATGTGTGTCCTTTTTTTGGCCAAACAAAGGCATAGAAAAAACTGAAGTGTTTTAGTAAAAAAACAATTGTGTTTTAAACTGTGGTTTTGGTGTCAATTTTTGCTAATAGTGTGTTTTACTACATTCGTTTATTTTAGGTAGTGTTTTTCACATTGAAAATCCTGTGATTCAAAGGTCATGTGAAGCAAAGAACCCTCTTTACAACAAATAAGTTATTCTGAAAAAATGCCAGCAAAACGCCATTTTTTGAAAGAGGAAAAAAAATCTGTGGAGGTCTGTGGGAGAAAAAGGCCACTAGATGCAGAAAAAATATGCCAAAGCCAGCCTTGCTGCAATTTAAAAAAAATCACCACTGAGCCAAAAAAATGCAAGACAAAATAAAAAAAACAGCAGCAACATTTTTTTACTGTTTGTAGTGCACTTAATAACTCTCTACTGACTTCAAGCTAACATCTGGCCACAGTGTTTTTTGCGGCAAAAAACATCAGGAAAAACGCCAAAAAAATTGTAACATTTTCTTGGCATTTCATACACCAGTTTTAGTCTGTAGCCCGTAGGAGTAAAATGTGCATGCATCTTAATAAAGGGAAATCTACGCCAGCTCGGAACTGTATTTTCCACTATTTATGCTATGTTCCGCTATTTCCACCAGTTTCTGAAGTAAAATTATAGTAAATCTGTCAAGCCATGGTTACCCCGTCCTCTTTTGCTAGCCCATGCCTCATTTTCTGTACCGGGCTAGGCATAAAATGAAAAATGTAGCATTTTATTTCGTCTAAATTTGTGACTTTTTTCTAAAGTGGCACAAAACCTTTATTGAATAAGGACTATGGTGCTGTCAGGCTCCCTCTAGAGTATAAGCATAGAGTTAATGAAGTAGCTCATACTATAAACATGTAGGGATTTTATTTTAAATGAACTATAGTACCAATTGCCCTCTATTTTCACATATTGGAGTGAGATTGCACATAGTAAATGACAAATGTTTTATAACTTTGTAAATGCCTAGAGGCATAAAAGAAATAACAGCAAAGAGGTTGAAAATTTAGGGTCAATCTTCTCAACATTGAAATTGCAACACCGAGAAGGAAAAAAAAATGTTCCAAACATCTTGATTTATTCCGTTTTGTGTATGAGCGCCACATGTAGAAATACACGCATTTACATGCTTTAGCATGCAATCAATAGGGTTATTAATGGCTGTCTGAGGTTTGTTAATGCCATACTGAATGCACTTAGCACGCAAATCATCAAGATTGGCTGCTGGCAGCTCCCTTTGCAATTGCCGACCAATGATGTCCCAGATGTGCTCGATGGGAGACAAGTCCATAGATGCTGCAGGCCTTGGTAGCACGTTTATGCCATGAAGCCTGCTCACAGTAGCATGAACAAGATGCGGCCTGGCGTTGCCCTGTTAAAAAATGGCTTCTGGGACACTTTGGAAAAATGTCTGTACCACTGGTTCCATGACCATATCAATGTAACGCCGACCTGTTAGTGTACCTGAAATGAAGACTAGAGAGGTCCAGCTACCGTATATTATGCCACCCCACACTATAATCCCGGGAGCAGGAGCGATGTGACGTTCCCTTGAGAAGGCCTCTTCATGGCGTTGCCCACGTAGTCTCCAGACCAATCTCTGGCTATTATTGCGTCCGAGACAAAAGCGGGACTCATCGCTGAAGAGGATAGACCTCCGTTCCAGCCTCCACTTACATCTAGCTGTGCGCCATGATAGCCTTTGAGAGTGGTGGCGTGTGGTCGATGGAACACCTGTAGCTGGACATCTGGCTCGTAGCCCAATGTCGTTCAAATACCTTCTGATGGTTTGTGTCAACACTGGTTGCCGCCCTCGGCCTGGGATGTGACGTCCAATTTTACTTGCCATAAGCAAGAGACCATTCTTCCTGCGGAGCTCTCTACGTTGTTGGGGAGACACGGAGGCCCCGAGTTGCATTGGTTCATTCGAGTTTTCCGTGGAAGAATGAAGCAACGAAACCTCGGGAGCCATCATGGGGGAGCCAGAGGAGAAAGCACAAAAACGTTCAAGTCATCATTCCCTGAGACGTCGGTCAAGACGTACCGCTAAAGCCATAACCTGATCTAGAGAGTCTGAAGAGGGATAGCTAACTAACAGGTCTTTCAGGGCGTTCGACAGACCCAATCTAAACTGGCACCTCAAGGCAGGGTCATTCCACAGAGAAGCTACACACCACTTCCTAAAGTCAGAACAGTACTCCTCAAGGGGTCTCTTACCCTGACGTAAGGTCACCAGCTGACTCTCGGCAAATGAAGTCTTGTCAGTCTCGTCATATATGAGCCCGAGAGCAGAAAAAAAAAGATCAACAGAGGAAAGTTCAGGGGCGTCAGGAGCCAAGGAGAAGGCCCATTCTTGGGGCCCGTCCTGGAGCCGGGACATAATTATACCCACTCGCTGGCTCTCAGAACCTGAGGAGTGGGGCCTTAGACGGAAATAGAGCCTACAATTCTCCCGAAAGGAGAAAAAAGTCTTCCGGTCCCCTGAGAACTGGTCAGGCAACTTGAGGTGGGGTTCAAGAGGTGAGGTGGGGGACACTACCAGGGTAGCTTCGCGCTGGTTGCCCCTCTGAGCCAGGGCTTGGACCTGTAGGGAGAGGCCCTGCATTTGCTGAGCCAGGGTCTCAAGGGGGTCCATAGTTGTGTCAGGGACCAGGGTAGAAAAGGTATATGGGCCTGTGATTATGTAATGACGGGGTAGGGAGACAGTCAGGTGAGCCCTAATCTACCCGCCACTCAGTCCCTGCCTACTTGCCCGGCCCGTCCTAGGCGACGGCGTACAACTGGGCGATGGTCCCTACGCTCAATATGTGCACGACAGACAAACAGACAGGGGTACACAGAAGCTAAGGGAAATGGGGCAGTTGCCCACGGCAAGACCGTGAGCAACAAGAGTAGTGAACGAGCCGAGTCAAACCAGGAGTGTACGAGGTGCCAAACGCAGAGCAGGAGCGTAGTAGTAAAGCCAGGGTCAAAATGAAGCAAGGTCAATAATGATAGCAGGAGCAGCAGAGCCAGGAAACAGGAAAGAATCACAGGCAGAGACAAGCAGGAAATGAAGGTATAAATAGACCGAGGGCGGGAGCTAGAACCGTCTGGCCAGGCTGTGATAGGTTCTCCCACTCCTGAGCCTACCAGCCTGAGTGGTAGCAGATCAAGTCACTCTACCCAGACTTAGGAGCAGGTGCAGACTGATTAACCAAGGGCATCGAGGCAGAAGCTGTGTCTAGCAGATCCTTTACAATCAACATATCCTGACAGAACTTATTGACAAATAATAGGTCCAGCAGGTTGCCATTTTTTTGGTTTTATACTTTTTTTTAAGTAAGGCTATCTCTGCAGGCAATGCTATTCTTGCCAGAAAAACGGAAACTCGGCTTATTGTACCAATTAATTATAACATCAATTTAAAATATGCTTGTAACAATTAGTTTTCTGGGGGGAGTAGAGCATGCTGTAAATTCTAACATAATAGATGTTCGATGTTGCCCAAGATCCATTCCAGGCTGAGTGCACTTTTTTTTGCTTGGAAATAAAACATTTTCACACGTTTCCCTGTTGCTAGTTCATATGGGGCTCCATATATCTCAGGAAGCGGCATTATGCTTGTGGCAGATGGCAAAGTTTTATTCATGTTCAGTTTAAATTGCAAGAAAATATTTCAAGTCATGCAATTAAAGGGGAAAATGTTTGAGTAAGCAAACATGGAAGTTAATTGACTCCACATGTATCATAGACAGACAGAAAAGTCATTCTGAAGTATAACGATTCCTTAAGTTTTAAATAACTGTAAGTCATGTGATTTTGGAATCCATATTGAAAACGGCTACAAAAGGTTGTTTTTAGAAAAATTACCTCTGTTTTGTTTTCCGACCAGAACATGTAAATCCAAAATGGTAAATTTATAGTGATCATCTGCAGTAAGGATAATTTCTGCCTATTTTAATATTCATTGGTATTGAGCTGTGTTATTCCTAAATTATAGGAAAGAATGTGGTTGAAAGTTACACAGTACACAGGTGATTTGTTGATTTTCTTTCACAAATCAAAATTAATTTAGAGACAATTTATATTTTCAGTTTATAATATCTATATTTTAAAGTCATTGGCAAAATGGCTGTCACGGAGCCCATAGAGAAAGATGACTGTCTCGGGGTCAACAAAAGATATTGTGGACCCCTCGTGTGTGGGGCTAAATCTTGGGAGCACAGTATAAGGGATTGCTTAACGTCAATAACGGCTTACATGGAGAGGCAAGATATAATTACAAGATGTAAAGTCCGTACTTAGTGAGGGTACGGGCAAGCAGTAGACAGTTACTCAAAATTAGCAGAGTCAGAGTTTATGGCAGACGGCAGACGGTCAACAGAGTAATCAAGTAAAAGGTCAGGGCAGGCGGCAGGCAGGAAAAGGTCAAGTTCAAGCAGGGTCGGTAACAGATAATCCAAATAATTTACTGGAGAGCAGTACTAGCAAGCTAAACTAATGAACCTATTTGTTAAGGCAAATAGCAAAGGGGAGGATACCTGCAGTACCTGCGAAAGCTGGGAGAATTGGTGTGCGCTGGCCCTTTTATAAAGGGAGAGTCAGTGCACGCAGACTAGTGGCCAACAGGGAATATGAAGGAGAGTGGCAACGGGACGAGGTCACAAGCAGCGTGGACCCGGGAAGAAGCACAACGACAACTGGGAGTCAGAAGATGCAGGGAACTTTTGAGTTTATGGCAGCCGGAGAGGGAGGCAGAGGCCAAGGAACCTGTCATAACAGTTCTTCCTTCCTTACACCCCCTCTTTTTAAGCTTGTGAGGGTACTGCAGGTACAATTTCTTGATTGAGTGAAGGAGTGTGAATGTTCTCCTCAGGTTCCCAGGACCTCTCCTCAGGACCAAAGTTCTTCCAATTAATGAGGAAAAAGAGTTTACCTCTGGACTTTTTGATGTCCAGGATTTTATTCATTTCAAATTCGGCATCAGGACCAGAATAAGAGGCTGGTGGGTATGTAAAAATTGTAGGTATAGGGAGAGAGGGAAAGTAGAGCATGGTGGACAATGTCGCCTTCAATTATTTATTGGTACCGACTAGTGTAGTAGAAGAAGGATTATACTGTGTAATGTCCCCTTTATTTCCACGTTGTGTGGTATTTCAATTAAATTATTGCACAGTGTGATTACTGCTTTAAACAATTCCACTGAGTGGAAGCTAATATAGGCTAATATAGGCTCTACCACTCGAGTGGAAATAAGGGAGGTAGTGCTGCAAGGGTTATTTATTTATTGTTTTATTTATCAGTAAGATACCCTGCATAGGCACACTACAAGAGATTGTGTTCAAACTCTATGGGCAACTGCCTGTTCATTGAATGCCTTTTATTCGTTGCCGCTCCAAGCTTTGATTGAGCAGCAGCGCAAAAGGATTGAATTTTGTATCAATGAACAGTTCATTAAACTTCAAGTATGTTATATTTATTACCAGTGTTGCTATTCTAATCCTGGCTCAAGCAACAGCTCGGCCAGCAGTGTGGACAGAAGACAAGCTGGTGGGTATGTAGACTTCTCAGAGAAATTATTTAAAACTAAAGGTTTGAGGAGCGAAATGTGAAAAGAATTGGGAATCTGCAAAAGACTGAGGGAGACGGTTTGTAGGCTTCCAGTAACTAACTTAAATCAGGATGTCCCCAGACGATTATATTTGGAGGAGGATTCTGCGCTTCTTGTCAGCATTTTTCTTGAAGCGAGTTGCAGCTTTGTTTCATGATTGCTTGGACTTTTGCTAGTTGCACAAGAAGTCAGCAGTAGAGATATTGGCTGCAGGGACTGGAAGATGACCTCTAGGATGTAATCCATACACTAGAAAGAAAGAATGGATTCTCCCGTATTATTACCGAAAAACTCTCCCCAGGGAAAAAGATTAGTCCAACCATCCTGAAGAGGAGGGACAAAATTTGCTTAGGGAGTAGATACAGGCAAAAAATATCTTCAATAAGGAGAGCAGCCAGATTATTAGCGGTAGGAAGGACCAGGTAGTGGAATGTGCCATCTTGGAGAAATTGTCAACTACAACCCAGATCATGGTACAGCCTTAGGAACTTGGTAAGTAGGTAAAAAAAATCCATAGAGATAGAAGTCCAGGGAGAGTCAGGAATAGTAAATGGATGAAGCAACCCTGTACACTTTTGATGTGAAGCTATGTCTCGAGCACAAGTGGAACAAGCTGCAACATCCTTGTGTTTCAGGACAGATAAGCCCACTAGTAGTAACTATAGACTAACTTATTAGAATGAACCCCAATGAAGAATTTGTTAGGAGGAACAAAAGTTTTCCAGGAGAAATATTAAGAACTTCAGCTGGAGCCACCGGTGAAATAGGGACAACAATGTATTGCATTTCAGGATCTTGATCTTCTGAGTCAAAGGAGCGAAATAAGGCATCAGCCTTAACATGTTTGTCTGCTCATCAGTAATGGTGGAAGAAATTACATCAAGAGAAGAGGAAAGTCCAACGAGGAATTAAACGGTGTGCCGTCTGCAGGTACGCTAAATATTTGGTCTAAATGGTGATGTAATGATGAGCTCCTACCAACAAACGTCTTCATTCTTAGAGGGCCAACTTTGCGATGAGTGTTGAGACCTGGGGAGAAAACAAAAATATCATCCAAATACACCACCATGCAACTGTAAAGGAGATCTCAGGAAATGTTATTAACAAATTCTTGGAAAACAGCTAGGACATTACTGAGACAGAAAGGCATGACCAGGTACTTAAAGTGTCCATCTCTAGTATTAAATGTGGTTTTCCACTTATCCCCTCCATGGATTTGAATTAAATTGTATGTGCCATGTAAATCCAGCTTAGTAAAAATCTTTGCTCCTTATAGTCGGTAAAAAAGCTCATGAATTAATGGCAAAGGATATTTGTACTTTATTGTGATCTAATTGAGCCCACGATAGTCTATACAGGGGCGTAAAGTACCATCTTTTTTCTCAATAAAAAAAGAAGCCAGCTCAAGCAGGAGATGATTTGCAAATAAACACCCTCTCCAGGTTTTCTTTGATATAGTGCGACATAGCTTCAGCCTCAGGAATGGACATAGGATATATCCTACCTCGAGATAGAGTGGAATTGGGTATCATTTAAATGGCTTAGTCAAGGTCTGAAAGGAAGTGTCTCTTTTTGGCGTTTACAGAAGACATCTGAAAAACTGGTGTACGGTTTTGGTAAACCGTCCAAAACTAGTTCCACAGGCCAAGGACTAGGGGGACAGATGACAGGCAGACATTGTTGGTGGCAAATTTCATCCCATCAGGTTATATGACCAGAGATCTAATCTATAACTGGGAAGTGTTTCCGCAACCTGGGAAGGCCCAGGAAAAAACAACTTAGGGAATATAACAAAACATAGATAGCAATTTGTTCATGATGAAGTGCTCCCACTTCCATGGAGATGGGTTTGGTAACCTAGTGGATGATTTCTGACAATAATTCTCCATCCACTGATGCAATGGAAAGAGGCCTATCCAGCTGGAGCACAGGGACCTGATAGCGGGTGACTATAGACAGACAAAGCAAATTTCATGCGAAGCCAGAATCCATAAATGCTTGGACTGTGAAGCAGGCTCCAGCGAAGGTCAGAAAAGCTGGTACAGTCCTTTTTTCTAGAGCTAGATTATCTGCATATGGTAGCTTCTCCTACTTGCCCTAGGCATTGGAGTTTCCCCGCCTCAGGGACAATCACTTCAAAAATTACTTTTGCACTCAAAGTACAGACACATATTATTGGTACGCCTCTATTGGCGTTCTTCTACGGTAAGCTTAAGTCTTTCCACCTGCATAGGTTCATCAGGATGGGCAGGGCGGGGGCTATTAGAGGTTTTCCGAAAAGTGAGTGCCAGCCAGGGTACTTTATGAACCTGGTCCGTTGGTCAAGTTGCCTTTCATGAAACCGGATGTCAATATGGCTGACTAATGAGATTAAATTGTCCAAACAAGTGGGTAAATCCCAACCTTCCAGTTCATCCTTGATATGACCTCTCAGATCATCCCAAAAAGTGGCCACAAGAAGAAGTGAAGAAGTGTCTCGATGAAGTCTGAATAGGGAATAAGCCACATATGATGCCTGACAAGGTTCTTCAAATACCTTTTTAAAAGTTGATAGGAACGTTCAGATACAAAAAATAAATGCGTTGTTTCGTTCCCATAAAGGCGATGACCAGGCCAGCACTTCTCCAGACTGTAGAGCCAAGACCTAGGCCACTTTGCGCCATCACTTGAAAGTGGATTGTGCACTGATGTAAAAGTCTCTGCAGTACTTGGATATTGCCTTCATAGCGAGAGGAAGTCAATATACTATGGTTCAGGCTTTAAAAACCTGGAACACCCACCGTATATTTATTCAAGCGGTTAGGGGTGCAATACATACCAAATAATGCGTTGGCCAAATGCTCGACAGTTTTTTTTCCCGACTCTCCAAAAACATGACTTGGCCAAGCGTATATTCATTTCATTGAAGAAAAGAGAATAAGTCGCTACCAGACAAATACAGTATGGCAGTGGCTTATAGTATCTCCCGTGCAAACAAATGATTGAGCATGCTCAAATCAACAGGCTCAACAAATATTTCCCCCAACATTTTCTGTTAAGGGAGAGTTGGGTGGCCCCCATACACATTAGATTGTTGGTCGATCCTTGCACATTGGAGACCACTGGGACTCACTGTTGATGATGATGAAAAATGTGAACATGGCAAAATTGAAACTAATCAACTTTAACTTTGAGTCCAATTTTTTTTACTTAATTACATAATGCATCGATCATTGTATGTAAGGTAAGTCTCAATGGAATGGTTTCTTATAGCAATATATCAATATCCCTATCACATTGTTTATGTTTTAATTAGACAAGTGTCAATGGGAGGAATGGCTCCATTTTTAGGTAGCAAATTTCTCTAAATTTGTGAAAATTTCAACCTCCACAATTATGGCATGTTCACACGTGGCAGAGTTTTTCCGCTGCAAATGTTGGTGCAGATTTGGGGCAATTACGCAACGAATCTGCACCAACATTTGCATATTTGACATGTAATTCAGACGTTGCAGAAAAGACATCGGACTTGCCACAGATTTCAGTTTTTGCATTGCAAAGGCTGAAATCCGCAGTGAAATTCCGCTTCTTCTCCGCAACAAACAGTGCATGCTGCGGAGGGAAATTCCGCACCGCAGCCTATGGTCCGCAGCGGAGTTTTCCGCAATGTCTGAACTAACTTGCCTAAAAATGTATTGAAACAAATGTAAAAAACGGCCACTGGAGAATTCCACTGCGGACTGTCCGCAGCGGAATTCCACAGCAATTCCACCACGTGTGAACATGCCCTAATAGAGTAATATCGTATTAGCATATAGTACCATCGTGAGGAATACCTCCATTTGCTATTTAGCAATCAATTAATCTATGGTGCTATCAGTATTAGCCTATACTACTATTTAGGGATCAAATACTTTTGACTTAGTGACAATTTCACTGTTCATAATTATAGGGCAATATCAAAACATTTGTCCTTCAATATTGGTATTATTCTCTGGTACAACTGGGAGGAATGCCTCCATTTACTATCAGGTAGTTCATCAAACCCTTCAGGAAAATGAAAACATTAAAAAGTAATTCTTGAATAAAAGAAGGGTTAACCCCAAATAACTATTCTCTGTCACCCTTATCGAGACTGCAAAAATATTGTCAATTAATGGTAGTCCCTGGACCCTTTTTAACACAATTGTCTGTTTTATATGTGGTTAATACATTAATTAAATATATTATGATATTAGTGACATTAATAAAGTTTTTTATGTATTTTATAGCATTTTCTGCCATACAGCTAGTGGGAGTAAAATCTTTTGGCTTGTGTGTTCACACAATCCTGTTGTCCTGTATATACATATTGTATAAAAATAAATGTAATGTATTAGGCCATGTTTATACACCAAATTTTAACACGGATATCGGCACAGAATCCATGTGTATTCTGCGCTAAAATCTTCACCAGTACCGCCAACAAACATTGTTTCTAATGGGAAACCCGCTTTGTTGTTCACACACTGCACAGAATTCCCCACGCACGGAACTGAAAACCGCATCATGAGAAAAAAATAATTGTTAAAACTGCAAATCTGCAGCAAAAATCCAAGGGTCAGCCTCGGATTTCTTCTGTAAATTATTTTTTCCACTTGAAGAATCCATCGTGTGAACATATCCTTATGTTAGTTTGTGGTTGCTTTTTATTGCACCGTAATTATTCTTTAATTACAGTATTCAAATTGAAAACCACCATTTTATTTTCAAATAGATAACTTTCCCAAATGCTAAAAAATGAAGTGTTATTTATTTTGAATGCTATCCAGGAAGCCTGATATACAATGTCTTGTAGGTATAAAACTGAATCAGTTTAAATGTGCAGACGCCAGTTTGTACTAATCCCTCCCAGCTGCTTTTCCTTTGCCTTTTTTTTTTCCAAGGAATAACCCTCTAAAAAAAAGGACTTCTTCCTAATCCCGCAAACTGAAATTCAATCTTCTAGAGTTGAAAAAAATCTAGTTTCATGCCTGGGGCTGTCTAACTCATAGTAGTCTTTTTTCAGTTCAGTAAACAAAGCCTTGAACTGAATCTCAGAATTTAGAAGACAATTACGTTTCCTTGAGCCAAGCATACAAATGTGATGTCTTTCAGGTTATTTAGCAGACATTAGCCTTCAAATTCTCACCAAATTACTGTCTGAGTGTTTTTTGTTGATTGCAAGGCTGAAGACTTTGTTATTCTAAGTGTGCTTTTATCACTGTTCCCCCTATGCCTGAGCATTGCTTAATCAGTATACTCTATCTACTGGTGTATTACTAGCTAATTTTTTTTTACTGTAATCTCCGCTATCGGGGTGAAATCTTTACATAAGTCTGTTATCTACATTGCAAGGGGTTGTGCCTAGGAGTAAAGCTGGCCATATACTACAGAGTTTGGATGGCCAAAAAGGACGATTTAGAGCATTTTCTACTGTCTGCATTTTTTCATGACAAGATCAAGTGTGACAGAAGCTGTCAGAAGACAGATATCTCTGGAAAAGCTGATCTGGTGTGTTGGATTCCTTTGGTTGTTGTCAAGTACAGTCCTTGGAAAGTCGTTGGCAAACGATAGATCTACATCCCATCAACAGAAGCCCAGACCAAGCCATATATGAAGGCAGCGATTGTTTGGCAATTTGTCATATTAACTTGTGAAGTTGTCATCCAGAACGTCAACCATTACACACAAACTGTGAACGACAAATCATTAAAAAAAACAACTGTTGGAAATTTCTAATATATGGCCAGTTTCAGTTTTGTTTATTGATTTATCGATTTTTGAAGATGCAGTATTTTGGTAACTAATATCTCTATGCAACTCTAAACTTTGGCTGCAGCCAGAATTTAATGAAAAAAAAAATCATGCAACATGGGGGGGTATCAGCTTCAGTGACAACTGTCATCGCATAGATCCCAAAATCTATGGGATAATAGTGTGCCTTCATGTATCACTGAATTTATACTATTCCATGAGAATCTGTGGGGGGGGGGGGGATAAATTGTGGCATGCTCCAGCACTGTAGACATGAATACAGCACCTCATTTAGGCACCACAAAGTGCCAAATGGAGTGCCTAAGGGTCCATAGTGAAGTCCATGTACTGCAGGAATAGTCGTGTGCATGAGCCATAGAATAGTCATAGAAGGCAAGAATAAATAATCCCATCTGAAAATTGGGCTAGAATGTAACCATTATGGGGAGATATTGAGATGAAACAATTCATTTTTCTCATAGAGCTAGGTTTCCCAATGGTTGCGAGTTTTGAATGGTGGCTGTGCGGTTATGACCAGCTAAAGGTCCCTTTCACGTCAAATTTTTAGTCAAACATGTATAAGAACGTATCCTTGATGTATTTCATATACTTTGTATGTTGTTTTCCTTGAGCTAGACATTTTCAGAATTTTTCCTAAAATCAGGGTTAACTGCAATGGGAATGCCACGAAAATATAAAAGTTATTGCCCAAGTTGCCTTAGGTTGCACTCAATAAATACTTTGAATGCTACATGGAACAGCTAGTCAATGAGGATATGGCCTTCTATGGTTTAGAGTAAGCCACCCTACTGTGTCCCAATGGAATGCCCTTATCTAATCATCAGCGTTGCTTAAACTATAGGCAAATAGGGCAACCACCCCCGACTGCACATTACTTAATGGTGATATCATCATCGATGTGCATCAGATGCTATGAAGAATCCTAGTATGGGCTAGGGCCTGAAAGAAGATTAGCTGTAACTCTGAGGCTAAGGCACTGTATAGTGCATCTATGCCTAACACTCAGAGGAAAGGTGGCATCTAAGATCGAGTCACTGTATCTGAGCATCTGAGTCCTAATGGGCTCAACAGAAGCTTAAGGACTTATTTCCCAGTGCTGGCACACATTTTTAAGGGAAGACATGACTGTATGCATATAGCAACATATATCACCCCTATTAGTCTCCCCCAATTAACTCAAATAAATTAACCACCGACACTTAAACGTCTTTGAAAGTGGGGTTGACCCGGGGGTCGGCCACAGCTTTATTAACACAATAGAAATTTAAAATAACATTTGACAAAAATATAAACTCTAAATGACCTTAACAAAGGTCAATGAACAACCCGTATGCCTGCCTATACCAAGGACATGTAGGTAAATCCCCTTCTACTTGCGCCATAAGGTGACCGTGTACTCCTCAACTACACGGCTCACCGACCCCAACAAAAACAGAGCCTGCTCAACCCCATCCTGTAAGCCGACAAGAAAATATCCAATCCAATGTTCATCAGGTGCACCCCGTCTGGCAGCAACAATCCCCTGTTGTCACCTTCCAACTCCCGATGACGTACCACCACACCAACTCTAGCTCGGACGAACCGAGACACCCTGGTATTTAAGAGGCGCCTCGCCCGCTCAATGGCATTCACATCCCGAGCCCCATGCCACACCAACCAAGGAATAATCTCTGACCACACTAGCACCAACCGGGGGAAAAAAGAAGCAAACCTTTCCAAATCTGACTGGGTCAGCAAGATCAACTCACCCAACCTAACCGAACACAAATCATTCCCACCCAAATGCACAACCAAAACAGTTGGTACCAGCCGATGCCGGCTTATGTCGACCACTTCGGGCAGCGCAGAACACATATGAGTGCCCGACAATCCACACCGAGGGTCTTGGACCTAAAACGAAAACTGAATTAGTGCAAAAGAAGATTAGGGCGAACATAACCAGCAAAACAATCCGACTTCCACCTACCGATGCGCCTCACTGCAGCATCCGATAACCCCAATTCACTGTCCATAGTGGCCGCCCTAATACGGAAATAATGAGTACTTCCCTGGAGGCTTACCGACCTGAACCAGAGCCTTGCGGAAAATAGAAGAAAACTGAAACCTCGTAAGCGGCCTGCCATCCAAATTCGACAAAACTTGAGCCCCCGATCTCCGCACCCCCAGGAAAGCTGACACCGCCGCCACTGGACAAGCCCCACCTGGGACTGGCCGAAGCAAAACCCAACAACCCCGTCCAAACACGTCCGTTTTAGAGCGACGTATACGCAAACGAACCCTCACCGAAGAAACCACTACATCCTCAAAAAGAAGACCCCCCGGATGAACCGCCCCCATCGGAACTAGCTCCGAAATCCGCAGAGCCCCGAAAAAACACAACGAAAAAGCCACTGAAAATAAAACAGATTCATAAGGGGAAGAACAAATCGACGGCAGCGCCGCTATAAGTTCCTGCAATAAAGAAAAGGACACAGGACGACGCGACTCCCTCCTGGAGGCCAACTTCCAGAGGCGTAGCTAGGTTCTCTTGCACCTGGGGCAAAGATTCAGATTGGCGCCCCCTCCCCAATTTATTTCCCGACATCTCCTTCCCCCTCGTCATGTTTTCTTTCCATACCAATCAATGAGGTGTAATTTTTTTCACTTTTTTTAATGTAACTCGAGTATAAAAGCATTTTTACATTTTACAAGCGATATAGTTATATAATGTAATTAACTTAAGAATAAATTAAAAGAAAATAAATTAAAAGAAAATTAAAGAGGCCACACACAGCTCCCTGTAGATAGTGCCACACACAGCCCCCCTTGTAGATAGTGCCACACACAGCCCGCTGCCCCTTTGTAAATAGCGCCACACTCCCCCCCCCTTGTAAATAGCGCCACCCCCCCTTGTACTTAGTGCCACACTGTGAACAGACCGGTGAGCGGTAGCCTACCGCTACCACTCTCCGCTCTGCCTGGTGTGATTTACCTGCGTGGGATGCTTTATTGCCGCCCCCTACACAAACCAAAACGTAACCACATATATGGACACGCTCTAACATATATACTGTACATACATAAAGACAGATATTTAGACATACAGGCAAATATACATACACACATCTGGAATATATACATACAGGTAAATATATAGACGTACAGACATATATACACACACACACACACACACACACACACACACACACACACACACACACACGCACCGGCAGATAAATACACAGACCGGAACATATACAAATACATAAAAGGCACAAATATACAAGCACAAAGACACATTAAAAAACAGACCCATATATATATATATACACGCACACAGGCACATATGTACACAGCACAGATAATGTAGTACATGTCAACTGCAGTCCTATGTAACAACACAGATAACACACAGTGATAACTCTCTGAGTACAGATAATGTAGCAGATGTTACCTGCAGTCCTATGTAACACCACAGATAACACAGTCATAAATCTCTGATTACAGATAATGTAGTAGCTGTTGCCTGCAGTCCTATGTAACACCACAGATAACACAGTGATAACTCTCTGATTACAGATAATGTAGTAGCTGTTGCCTGCAGTCCTACGTAACACCACAGATAACACAGTGATAACTCTCTGATTACAGATAATGTAGTAGCTGTTGCCTGCAGTCCTATGTAACATCACAGATAATACACAGTGATAACTCGGAATACAGATAATGTAGTAGTGTTGCCTGCAGTCCTATGTAACACCACAGATAACAGTGATAACTCTCTGAGTACAGATAATGTAGTAGATGTTAACTGCAGTCCTATGTAACACCACAGATAACACAGTGATAACTCTCTGAGTACAGATAATGTAGTACATGTAAGAGACAAACACATGCAGAGACACAGACAGAGACACACACACACACACACACACACACACACACACACACACACACACACACACACACTGTAACATATACATATACAAACACAGAGACACACACTGTATTCACACATACACACACAGACACTCACCATGTCTCCTTGCTGACAGCATCACAGGTCAGGACGGGCTGTGGGCGGAGCTTCCTCTCTGCTTCTCGGCATGTGTAACAGCAGAGCTGGAAGGCTGCAGAACGGGAGTGACCTGTCCCCTGACCTGAGTCTCATCTGACCTCATGTCACTGATGTGAGGTCAGGTGACAAGTCAGGTGACTGGACTGGTCCACTCCCTGGCCGTCACAGACCCCAGTCAGAACGCCATAATTTCCTGGCTCTTCCTAAAGCTGCTGCAGGTGTCCGACATACGGGGCGCCTATCAGCAGCGATCAGCTGCTCTTCGGCGCCCCCCCCTTCCCTACCACTGGGTTGCGCCCGGGGCACATGGCCCCCCTGCCCAGCCCCTAGCTACGCCCCTGCCAACTTCTTCCAACCCTTTAATGCTTGCAAAATAAAAAAGGATTAGTAACATCCGACAACCCCCATAACTTAGAAAAGAAAGCAACCACGGCCAGACGCCGCTGAACCCCCACCCCCGAAACCCCACGTTCGCGCAAAGCTGACAAATATTCAAGCGTCACAGTCGTGCGCAGCACCGGATCCTCCCCAACAAGTCTATCCCCGCAGCGCTCAACCATTCCTTCCACGCATTAACGTAAGTAGCCCAGGTAGAGGGCGCAAGGGACGACCTCACCAACGGCACTAACTCCAATCCAGCAGCCTCCACAAGAACTCCGGGCAGCTGGCCCCCTCCAGATCCACCTGCAGGCAAAGGGAGCGAAAAACCTTCTAATGAAAACTAGATAAGGCATCAGCAACAACATTGTGAACACCTGGAATATGGCGAGCTCGAAAACAGATGTTACACTCCAAGCAACGCAACACCAAATGACGAAGCAAAGCCAAAACCGGACCTGAGGAAGAAGTAAGTTGGTTAACAGCAAAAACAACACTCATATTTTCAGACCAAAACACCACAGACCTGTTGGAGAGGCGCGCCCCCCAACAATTCAACGGCAACAACTATGGGAAAGAGCTCCAACAACGTCAAATTTGCACACCAACCCTTGTCCCGCCAGGAAGCAGGCCAAGCTTCAGCGCACCACGCCGAACCCAGCAACACCCCAAATCCCACCGCACCAGCCATGTCCGTAACGACGGCGCCCTCCAGCACATACGCCCATTGTAATCTTCCAAGAAAGTGCGCCAGATGCGCAAATCCGCCATAACAGAACTAGAAATCCGAACACGATGAGAAGGCACCGAAACGCCCACTGTAGCTACGGACAACCTCCTGGCAAACACCCGTCCCATGGGCATAATACGACACGCAAAGACCAACAAACCCAAGAAGGATTGAATCTGCCGCAACTCCAACTTAAGCTCAGCCAAGGCCATATCTAATGCGGCACGCAATTTCACCACCTTCTCCGCTGGGAGACGAAAGACCATAGCAACCAAATCTATTTCAATGCCCAGAAAACACAACACCGTCACCAGTCCCTCAGTCTTTTCTTCAGAAAGGGGGACCCCGAAATGCTGAGCAAGGAATTGAAAGGACCTCAACAAAAACTGACAGTGCCCAGAGGAAACGGGCCCCACAAACAAAAAATCATCCAGGTAATGAGTCACTGACCCAGAACCAGTGAGATCCCGCACCACCCATTCCAAAAATGAGCTAAACACCTTGAAATAATAACAAGAAATCGAACAGCCCATCGGCAAACACATGTCATAATAGAAAAACCCCTCCAAGGCACAGCCCAACAAATGAAAACAATCTGCACGAACAGGCAACAAACGAAAAGCGGACGCAATATCAGACTTGGCCATAAGGGCCCCTGCCCGGCCTGACAAACCAAGACGACTGCCCGATCAAATGAAACATAGGAGACTGTCGCCAACTCGCTGTCGATCCCGTCATTCACTGATCGCCCTTTAGGATGGTACAGATGATGAATCAGCCGGAATTTTCCAGGCTTTTTCTTAGGAACCACCCCCAGGGGCGACAGACTAAGATTAGGAAAAGACAAAGCAGAAAATGGGCCCAGCTCAACTTCTTTTGCCACCTTCTCCCTAATGGCATCTGAAAACTCCACAGCCGACTTCAAATTTCGTGACATTACCGAGTCCGCCTGCCCCGCAAACGGAATAAAGAAACAAAAACAAAAACCAGCTCTAAGCAGGGCGGCTTTCGCCATCTTGGGATACCGGTTTAACCACAGGAGCATCGCGGACACGTGCACTAGCATCCGCCCCTCGACCAACACCCGCAGGGCGGGCTACCGCTGCAACCCGACGGGAACAGCTAACCGCTGCGTGGGTGCCTCCACACGAGGAGCACTCATAAAATCTACAGTGTCCCATTAACGAGCCAATAAGCCCCCACTCTACAGACACCCCCAACTCCCCGGCTAACCCCGCCCCCTCCGGAACGAAAAGAGGCGGCGGCGGGCTGAAAGGGCCGCTGCGCCATCATCAAGCGCAACCAAACATCAGTGGCTTTCGTATCTCAACCAACCTCTGAACTCTGGGCCAGCCGCCGATGGAACTCCTCGTCGTACCGTCACCAAGCCGTGCCACCATGCGATTTATACGCGCTAAAAATATTGTCCAAATAAACAAACAACTGCCCCGCACACTCAGGCCGAGCCTTACTAAACCACTCCCCAAATAGCAAAGGCCTGCACCCAATTATTAAAAGACCGCACGATCTTAGGCTTACTCAACACACCCCACTCAAAACGACTCTCCTTATCAACCGTCGACGAGTTGACCGACAAAAGAGACCAAATCTCAATGTAAGCATTCTTCCCAATTTTCTCACGCACCTCCTCAGACACATGAGCACCCAAGGGAGACACACTACAAAATTAGGAATCTCTGAAAGCAGGAACCGAAGGAGTGGACATAGAAGTGGACGCCTCCGCCGTGGACCTCGCAACCACGGCCTGCGACGACGGTCCCGCGGGCAAAGAGACGGCCCCTGCCACCAGAGATTGCACAGCAGACAATAAATCAGTGGCAGACATGTTATCAGCATTCCAAGCCCGAAGGCAGGCATACTCACCGTGTCGAGCAGCGGGCGCACCTCCCAGCGCGGACGGAACCACTTCGGCAGGCACAGCAACAGGGACCACCAAAACCACAGCCGGCATAGGGAGCGCGACCCCTAGCGCTCTGACCGAGGAACGGCAACTCCTAGTACCCCGGTCGGACACCCCCCACACCCGTGGATCCCCGGGCCCCCTGTGTTGGGGGAACCACATCCCCCACAACGGCCCCCGGCACCCCCGCTAATGGAAGCACCGGCGCCAGAGCTGGAGGAACTGACAGCGGGGGATGGGCAGCATCGCGTACAGCGCCGGCAGCCATCGCCGGCCACCGCAACCTACCGGAAGTAGCAGGAGAGAGGTGGACGAGAAGTTCGAGCACAGCGCCGACGACCATCCACAGGGGAGGGAGCCGAGACAGCCGACTCCCACAGTATGGACTGCAGCCAGTAACTCCCCTCTGCAGCAGTTGTGGCGCGCAGCGCCTGAAGCAGCTCCTGTCGGTCCATGATAGAAAATCCGGAAAAGAGGCCGCCCACTAAGGTAAGTGGCCCTATATACCCTACCCCATTACTCTAAACACACCCCTATCTAAATCTGACTCACCCAACAAGGGAAGGGGAGGGGAGGGAGACTACCCAAACATTAACCCCTTACACGCCACATTCCCTGGCTCAGTGGTTAAACACCTGTGAGCCTCCATAACTTAGTACTTTAAACTTTGATGCATCATGGATTAAGATAAATGAAGTCAGGCTTAAATGGATACTAACTTTTCAAACAATTTATGCTAATCTAATAGTATACCTGATATAGGTGAACTTTGTAATTTACTGCCACTAGATGTTTCCCGTCCTGTAATATACTGTCCACCACCTGCTGTCAAGCAAAATCTGTCCGTAGTTACAGAACAGAAAAGGCGGACAGCAGGAAGTGGGGGTCTGTCTCTTCACTGGCTGCCAATAGTAGTCTATGCAGAGGGAAGGGAGAGGAAGAGGAGGGTACAGAGAGAGAAAGACAGACATGCTGCCCATAGAAGTCTATGAAAAGGGTAAGCGGGAGCAAGACCAGAGAGGAGACACAGGCTGCTGGTAAGAGTTTTTTCTCACCCCAGTGCTGGATTCTCAGATACACTGCTCATTACTGCTGTAAATCTCCTCTATGTTACTGCAGCTTCTATATATTTGGGATTCTCTTTTTCTATGTGTACTGTGTAGTAAGTGTGAGGCTGGCCCCAATCCCTTCCCCACGGGTATAGCCGGAGGGACCCGGCTTCCTCAGGATTTAGCCACACTTTAACAGACCCCGGAAGCCGTGTTCTTCCGGTATTACGTGTGGGGAAGGGATTGAGGCCAGCTTCACACTTACTGCCTACCCAGCTGTTCTACCCTGCACAGGTTTTTCTATCTTGAGATCATAGTAGCCACAGTTGGTTTTGTATATTGCCCACAGCACTTTATATATGTATATGTTCTATTTGTGTACCATTTGTTGCATTGTATTTTTTACCATGATTGATTCTCTTGCTGGGTGGGACTAGTGTGTATCTATGTATTGTATCAGTGCTGGTGTCTGGTCACGTGTCTTATTTTGGACCAGGTCTTGTTACTCCCATATATAGCAATGTAATTGTGTGTGTTTTTGTGGCATAATGAAATAATACATTGTTTTCTTCTTATTGTGTTGTGCCGTTACTATTGATTTGCTTGCTGTATTACAAGTCACATAATGAGCAGAAATAGTGTTATTCCTCATGTGCACACATAGGATAGCTTATTCTGAAAAGTCACTTGAATATTTAGGTATGCTTTAAGGTATGTTTCTGCCATTGATACGTGGAATCGGACAAACACTTTGAAGAGAGATATGGCAGGCACCATTGAGGGGAATGTGACTTGCAATCTTCATGTTTTCATTTGTGACTACATCAGATATGATTGGTTGTTAGTGTAGACACAGTAAAGTTAAACTATGTGATCTTTTTCTGTAGTATTTTTTTTTTTATCTGACTTTAACAGGACTTGATAGTTGCCAGGTTGTTAAGTATTTTGGAATATTGGCCGATTATATGGAATATATAAAATTTACGGTAGAAAAATGGTAGAAATAAAAACATGAAATATACTATAAGGATTTGTTTTATTCAATGGAGTCTCACAATAGGTTTTCTCTTCTTGGATACTATAGTGACACAAAAGTATTTAACATTTCATTAATACTATAGTGAAACTAGTAAAAAGACACGTTTCTTCATAGGACAGTATCGTTGTAATCAGAACTCTGGTTACGGACCCCTTGTCTATAGAAATTGAGTTTACCTTAGGTTGTTTTGCAGATTAGGCATAACACTAAGGGGAGATTCACACGAACGTTGCGTTTTTGCGCGCGCAAACAACGCAGCGTTTTGCGAGCGCAAAAACCATTTGACAGCTGCGTGTGTCATGCGTGTCTGATGCGCGGCTGCGTGATTTTCGCGCAGCCGGCATCATAGAGATGAGGCTTGTCAACGCCCGTCACTGTCCAAGGTGCTGAAAGAGCTAAATCTTTCAGCACCCTCGACAGTGAATGGCGAACACAACAGCGAAAAACCTGTAAAAAAAAAAGATAAAGTTCCTACTTACCGAGAACTTCCCGGCCGTTGCCTTGGTGACGCGTCCTTGGTGACGCGTCCTTGGTGACGCGCCTCTCTTGACATCGGGCCCCACCTCCCTGGATGACGCAGCAGTCCAAGTGACCGCTGCAGCCTGTGATTGGCTGCAGCCTGTGCTTGGCCTGTGATTGGCTGGAGCTGTCACTTGAACTGAAGTGTCATCCCGGGAGGTCGGACTGCAGGAAGGAGACAGGAGTAATCGGTAAGTTAGAACTTCGTTTTTTTTTTACAGGTTAATGTATTTTGGGATCGCAAGTCACTGTCCATGGTGCTGAAACAATTTAACTCTTTCAGCACCATGGACAGTGACTATCTCCTGACGTCGCGTACCGATAATTTTTTTGCCGGGATCGGCCAAAACGAGTTTGGCCGAACCCGGTGAAGTTCGGTACGCTTGTCCGGCTTCGCTCATCGCAAAGACACTCCGTTTGGATGTTCGGAAACAGAAAAGCACGTGGTGCTTTTCGGTTTTCATTCATCCTTTTCACTGCTGTTGCGCGAATCACGCTCGTCCCACGGAAGTGCTTCCGTGTGGTGCGCGTGATTTTCACGCACCCATTGACTTCAATGGGTGCGTGATGCGCGAAATACGCAGAGTTATTGAACCTGTCGCGCTTTTTGCGCAGCAGACAAACGCTGCGCAAAAAGCACGGACTGTCTGTACTGCCCCATAGACTTGTATTGGTCCATGCGTGCCGCGTGAAAACCACGCGGCCCGCACGGACCGAATACACGCTCGTGTGAATCCCCCCTAAGGTTGAGATCCAATGGTTTGGATATGCTGTGTAAAAGTGTGCAGATAATCTGATCTAGAACCCGCAGTGAATTCCACCCGAAAAACTGCACCAAATTGTGGTGCAGTTTTTTTAGCAGAAATTCTACTGCAGAAACGAGCGCTTGACAAAAAGAAATCTATATGTACCCCCGGTCATAGTCATGGCGACGTGTCCATCTGTTGTCGGTGCAGTCCAGCCCCCTGGGATGACGCTGCAGCCCATGTGACCACTGCAGCCTCTTATTGGCTGCAGCAGGCACATGAGATGAAACGTCATCCCAGGAGGCTGGGCTCCACTCAGTACAATGTGTGTCGCTATGACAATGGCCTGGGGTAAAGCCTCATGCACACAAACGTGTTATTACGGTCCCATTCATCTCTATGGGCCCATGCACACGACCGTTGTTTCTACGGTCCGTGCATTGCCCGGGAGCCTGGGCCGCAAAAACATAGGACATGTCTTATTACGGCCGCATTTTGTGGTCCGGGCTCATTGAAATTAATGTACATGGCCATGTGCACAGCCTCGAGATTTGCGGGGGGCCTGCGTATGACACACCACTACGGTTGTGTGCATGAGGCCTAGGTATTAGCTTTTTTATTCATTTTAAATCCAAAAAGTTTATGTTTTTCTTCTTATTTGCAATTTTTGCAGTGGAATCACAGCGTTTCCGCCGCGAAAGTTGCAACACCTGCCTATTTGTTGTTGGTTTTACATGCCCATTAAATTCGATTGTATTTGATTTTTTACAGAATAATAAAAATAAGATAAGTAAAATAAAAAGTTATAACTATATTAGAAAAAAAATATTATTATTTTTTTATTATTTTTATTCTGTAACAAAACTCTGCTCAGATATCTGTGTCACTTTGCTATAATCTGGGTCATGGAGTCATGAAGTATGGAGAACAACAGACTCCAGGAAGATTAAACATGTACCAGAAGCTAAATCACAATGGATTGCAGAGCAATAAAGCAGGGTGAAAAAGTCAGGAGCAAATTAAGTAAAGACTTCGGAACGTGTTGCTTTTGTTTGTATGTGTAAACTAATTGCTTACTAAAGGCATTATTATTCTATTAACCCCTTTAGGACACAGCCTGTTTTGGCCTTGTGAGCACAGATGATTTTTTAAAATCTAACATGTGTCGCTTTATGTGGTAATAACTATGGAATTCTTTAAGCTAACCAAGCGATTCTGAGATTGTTTTCTCGTGACATATTGTACTTTATGTTAGTGGGAAAAATTTGGTCGATAAATTCAATATTTATTTGTGAAAAACTTCAAATTTTAAAGAAAATTTGCAAAAATTCGCATTTTTCGAAATTTAAACTAAAACTTAATAGTAATACTACTCAAAATAGTTACTAGTTAACATTTCCCATATGTCTACTTTATGTTTGCATTGTTTTTTTTCATGTCCTTTTATTTTTCTAGGATGTTACAAGGCTTAGAACTGTAGCAGCAATTTCCCATATTTTCAAGAAAATGTCAAAAGGCTATTTTTTCAGGGACCAGTTCAGTTCTGAAGTGGCTTTGAGGGCCTTATATATTAGAAAGTCCCCATAAATCACCTCATTTTGAAAACTGCACCCATCAAAGTATTAAAAATTTTGCTTTTTGCGGAGGAAGGAGGCGGTTCGGCTCCGAAACGCGTCGCCTGCATCCATTAAAGACTATTTGACCCAAATAGTGTTTGCTTCTTCATTATGCAACACTAAGAACCAACAGTGAACTAGGCTCTAAGGGACAAGCGGCGCTTCAAGGGTTGATTTTTGAGTTTTTTCACCTACACAAGATGTGATTCTAACAATCCCACTATCCTACTAAGAACCAGTCTAAGTTTTTGGTTTCCGGTACAACCCGTGGCTTGCAGTTCCCTGACGTATAACTACAAATCCAAAGTCTACATCTTCAGGGGTGTTGTGCTCCTAGCACATCATCAGGTGAGCACATTTATCACCTCATGATCTATTTTTTCACCTTATGTAGGTAATGCCCTATGGTTGCGCCGGTTTGTATTTCATTTTTTCTTCTAGTGAAAAAGTATTCAAAATAGCATTCAGAAAGTATTTTAAAACTTTAGGCATTTCATAAGAATTAAGGCAAAGTAGAGGTGAAATTTACAAATTATTTTTTTTTTGCTGAAATTCGTAATACAATTTGTAATAAAAAAAATTCTCTAACACAGAAGGTTTTACCAGAGAAATGCAACTCAATATTTATTGCCCAGATTCTGCAGTTTTTATAAATATCCTATATGTGGCCCTAGTGTGCTACTGGACTGAAGCACCAGCCTAAGAAGCAAAGGAGCACCTAGAGGATTTTGGGGCCTCCTTCTTTTAGGAATATATGTTAGGCACCATGTCAGGTTTGAAGAGGTCTTGTGGTGCCTAAACAGTTGAAACCCCTCAAAAGTGACCCAATTTTAGAAACTACACCCCATGAAGGTGCTTTTCTAGGGGTATAGTTAATATTTTGATCCCACAGTTTTTTTTGCAGAATTTAGTGGAATTAGTCTGTGAAGATGAAAATCACCTTTTTATCTGCTAAAACATATCATTTTTTCATTTTCACAAGGAATAAATGAGAAAAAGCACCCCAACATTTGTAAAGCAATTTCTCCCGATTACGGCAATACCCCATATGTGATCATAAACTGATGTTTGGACTCATAGCAGTGCTCAGAAGGGAAGTAGCGCCTTTTGGATTTTGGAGCGCAGATTTTGCTAGATTGGTTTACAGTGTCATGTCAGGTTTGCAATGCCCTGGAGGGAACAAAACAATGGAAACCCCCCCAAAAGTGATCCCATTTTGGAAACGACACCCCTCAAGGAATTTTTCTAGGGGTATAGTGAGCATTTTGACCCCACAGGTTTTTTGTAGAATTTAGTGGAATTAGGTCGTGAAAATTAATATCAACATTTTTGCCCACTAAAATGTTTAATTTTTTAATTTTCACAAGGAATAAAAGAGAAAAAGCACCCCAACATTTGAAAAGTAATTTCTCCCGAGTATGGCAATACCCTATATGTGGTCATAAATGTTTTTAATTAGAAATTAATTAACCCTTTCAGGACCGATCCTTTTTTGCTTTTTCATTTTTGTTTTTCACTCCCCGCCTTCCAAGAGCCATAACTTTTTAATTGTTCCATCAATAGAGTGGTGTGAGGGCTTATTTTTTTGTGGGAGGAGTTGTAGTTTTTATTGCCACCATTTAAAGTACCATATAATGTACTGGGAAACTGAACAAAAATTATTTGCGGGCTGAAGTTGGAAAAAGCTGTGATTCCTCCATTGTTTTTGGGGTTTTGTTTTTACGTCTATCACCATGCGGTAAAAACGACAACATAGTTTTATTCTGCATCTCAAAATGATTACGGTGATACCAAATTTATACAGGTTTTTTTTATATTTTACCACTTTTACAAAAAAAAGACTATTTGTTAACAAAAAATAATTGTTTTGTATCATCACATTCTGAGGGGCATAACTTTTTTATTTGTTGTTCGATTGAGCGGTCTGGGGGCTTATTTTTTTGGGCGGGACGAGCTGTTGCTTTTAATGGTACCATTTTTTGGTACATACAACTTCTTGATCACCTTTTATTATTATTTTTTTTTTAGACCTAAGGTGACCAAAAAACAGCGATTTTGGTGTTTTAAACTCTTTATTTCTTACGGCGTTCACCGTGTGCAATAAATTAAGTTTTACTTTATTCTGTGGGTCGATACGATTACGGCGATACCATATGTACAGTGAAGGAAATAAGTATTTGATCCCTTGCTGATTTTGTAAGTTTGCCCACTGTCAAAGACATGAACAGTCTAGAATTTTTAGGCTAGGTTAATTTTACCAGTGAGAGATAGATTATATTTAAAAAAAAACAGAAAATCACATTGTCAAAATTATATATATTTATTTGCATTGTGCACAGAGAAATAAGTATTTGATCCCTTTGGCAAACAAGAGCCCGGCTCTCTGCAGTGTGTTCGGTCCGGGACTTGCGGCCGAAATACGTCCGTCCATTACGGACGTAATGTGCTCGTGTGAATCCAGCCTAAGTCTACGAGGAGCAGCCAGAGGCTGGTCCTCATAGACTTCCATACATGGAGGACCGGGAAGCCGTTGTCTGGCCTCCGGATGCCATCACAAGCATCCGTAACCCCCACGATTGCATATGGGCTGCTGATTTGCTACAAACCCCCTAAATGCGGCGATCGCTGCATTTAAGGGATTAATTGCCAAAATCAGCGGCGATGACCTCCCAGTTCCCGATGCACACCTTGTCGCTGACAGTAGGCATCGGGAACGTCACAGTGACTTCCTGTCACTCTGACAGGAAGCCTATCAGGACCAGCCGGAGGTTGGTCCTGATGGGCTTCCTACCATGGCAGACACGGGGACCATTGTTTGGCTTCCGTTTGCCATTCTAAGCCTGCGATTTCAGACCGGTGTCTGCCGATATGCTAGAAACCCCTAAAATGCGGCGATCGCAAACGATCACCACATTTAATTTTTTTTTTGCCAAAATCAGCGGCAAAGAACCGGTGGCCGGCAAGAGTGGAGTGTCAGCTGTTGGTGACAGCTGACCTCCCAGTTCCCGGTGCACACTTTCGCCGATAAATGTAAACTAGTTTAGAACATGGACAAAAAAATAATTTCGTATGATCATCATTAAACTAAAGGGCCTCCCAGCGTTGATTCCAAAGATTCGGTCCAAACCCTGGTTGCCTTTCTTAATAAAGTGATGGATCATAATTCATCCAAAAACTGTGAAAATGTTGAGGGCAACAAGGATTCCACAAGTCACATCTATGTTTTGAGGATTCACAAGGTCATATCCTCCAAGAACTTACCCAGAGAAAGAGCTCCTAACTCTACTAATGCTACTTGGCTAACGATCAAAGGCATCACCTATAAATGGGGGTTCCCATTCTCTCTGATTGCTAACAACCAAGGAGAGGACATCATGTTTAAGCCGAACTGAGTTTTCCCATAACTTTGGATGGTATCCAGTCTACGAGAATTGGTCTGGCAGACTAGACTTTTTCTCCTTTAGCAGCAAACCAGGGGCATACCACCTGACAAGTCTAGTCACCCACTTTGGGACACTGTTTGTGCTTTTATTATTTACTATTTTGTCCCATGTGAATCCGTCAGTCTTTCATGTTTACCACTGCTACGTTTTTCGAAATGGGACCATCACTGAATTTTCACTTTGAAACTTTCTTTTAAGGGTATATATACTTTAGCACATGCCCCCTTTGTAATGACGGGGGGAGGGGAGACAGACAAGTGTGCCCTAATCTACCCGCCACTCAGTCCCTGCCTACTTGCAACGACCTGCCCTAGGCGACGGGGTACAACTGGGCGACAGTCCCTACGCTCAATAAGTGCACGACAGACAAACAGACAAGGGTACACAGAGCTAGGGGGAGAAAGGGGCAGTTGACCACAGCAACACCGTGAGCAACAAGAGAAGTAAACAAGCTGAGTCAAACCAGGAGTGTACGAGGTACCAAACGCAGAGCAGGAGAGTAGTCAGCAAGCCGGGGTCAATATGAAGCAAGGACAATAGTACAAGACGCTGCAGCAGGGCCAGGAAACCAAACGAAAAGAATCACAAGCAAAGGAGGAACAGGAAAGGCCGGTATAAATAGACAGAGGGCGGGAGCTAGCTCCGTCTGGCCAGGCTGTGATAGGTTCTCCCACTCCTAAGCCTGCCACCCTGAGTGGTGGAAGATGGAGTCAGTCTCACAGACATAGAAGCAGGTGCAGACTGATTATCTATGGGCGTTAACCCCGAAGCTGTGCCTGGCAAATCCTTTACAGTACTCCCCCTTTTATGAGGGGCCACCGGACCCTTTCTAAGTGGACCTGGTTTACTGGGGAAACGAAGGTGAAACCTCCTGACCAATATCCCAGCGTGAACATCCCGAGCAGGTACCCAAGTCCTCTCCTCAGGCCCGTATCCTCTCCAATGGACCAGGTACTGGAGGGAGCCCTGGACCATCCTGCTGTCCACAATCTTGGCCACCTCGAATTCTGCCCCCTCAGGGGTGAGAACAGGGACCGGAGGTTTCCTCGAGGGAGCCAAGGACGGGGAGCAGCGTTTAAGGAGGGAGGCATGGAACACGTCATGTACTCGAAAAGATGGGGGCAACTCCATTCGGAAGGAGACAGGATTAAGGACTTCAATGACCTTGTACGGCCCTATAAACCGAGGACCAAACTTCTTGGACGGGACCTTAAGGTGCAAATTTTTAGACGATAGCCACACCAGATCCCCGACCATAAACAAGGGGTTAGCAGAACGTTTTCTATCTGCCTGAGTTTTTTGTATGCTCTGGGACGCCTCTAGGTTCTTCTGAACCTGAGCCCAGACTGTGCACAGTTCTCAATGAACGACCTCTACCTCGGGATTGTTGGAACTACCAGGTGAAACGGAAGAGAACCGTGGATTAAACCCAAAATTACAGAAAAAGGGGGTGACCCCTGACGAGTTACTGACCCGGTTATTAAGGGAAAATTCGGCGAGGGGAATGAATGAGACCCAATCATATTGACAGTCAGAGATAAAACACCTTAAATATTGTTCTAGAGACTGATTAGTCCTCTCAGTTTGACCATTAGTTTCAGGATGGAAGGCAGAAGAGAAGGACAGATCAATCTCCAACTTTTTACAGAAGGCTCTCCAAAACAATTAAACAAATTGTACCCCTCTATCAGAAACGATATTGACAGGGACCCCATGGAGACGCAGGATGTGTTTGACAAACAAGGTAGCTAACGTCTTAGCATTGGGTAGTTTCTTGAGGGGCACAAAGTGGCACATCTTACTGAAGCGGTCTACTACAACCCTCACCACCGACTTGCCTTGAGATGGAGGCAAATCGGTGATAAAATCCATGGAGATATGGGTCCAAGGTCTCTGGGGAATGGGCAAAGAACATAGTAAGCCCGCTGGTCGGGACCTGGGAGTCTTGAACCTAGCACAAACTTCACAAGCGGCGACGTAGGCCTTAATGTCTTTGGGCAACCCAGGCCACCAATAGTTTCTGGCAATTAGGTGCTTGGTACCCAGGATGCCTGGATGGCCAGATAGTGCAGAGTCATGATTTTCCCTAAGTACCCTTAGCCGGAATTGCAGGGGAACAAACAGCTTGTTCTCAGGAAGGCTCCCGGGAGCTGAACCTTGATCAGCCGCAATTTCACAGACTAAATCAGAATCAATAGAGGAAATGATTATACCTGGAGGCAAAATACAAGCAGGATCTTCTTCCGAAGGAGGGCTGGCCATGAAGCTACGTGACAGTGCATCAGCCTTAATATTTTTAGACCCAGCCCTACCCTTAGGGAGCTTAGCTCCTGGTACCAAATCAATTGCGCAATCGTATTCTCTATGAGGAGGTAACACTTCGGAGGCCTCTTTAGAGAAAACATCAGCGAAGTCCTGAACAAACTCAGGTAGAGTGTTCACCTCCTCAGGGGGAGAAATAGAATTAACAGAAAAACATGACGTCATGCATTCATTACCCCATTTGGTAAGATCCCCAGTATTCCAGTCAAACGTGGGATTATGCAACTGCAACCAGGGAAGGCCTAAAACCAAATCGGACGATAATCCCTGCCTCACCAGTACAGAGCACTGCTCCAAATGCATGGAGCCAACAAGGAGTTCAAAAACAGGGGTATGCTGTGTAAAATAACCATTAGCAAGAGGAGTGGAGTCGATACCCACTACAGGGACAGGTTTAGGCAAATCAATCAATGGCATAGCTAGAGACATAGCAAATTCCACAGACATAATATTAGCAGAAGACCCTGAATCCACGAAGGCACTGCCGGCAGCAGACCTACCACCAAAAGAGACCTGAAAGGGAAGCAAGATTTTATTACGTTTCATATTTACGGGAAATACCTGTGCGCCCAAGTGACCTCCCAGATGATCACTTAGGCGCGGAAGTTCTCCGGCTGCATTCTTACGCTTAGGACAGTTGTTCACTTGATGCTTGTCATCCCCACAATAGAAGCAGAGACCATTCTTCCTGCGGAAATCTCTACGTTGTTGGGGGGACACGGAGGCCCCGAGTTGCATAGGCACCTCCGAGTCTTCCGGGGAGGAACGAAGCAACGGAACCTCGGGAGGCATCATGGGGGAGTCAGAGGAGATAACACATAAACGTTCACGTTGTCGTTCCCTGAGACGTCGGTCAAGTCGTACCGCTAAAGCCATAACCTGGTCTAGGGAGTCAGAAGAGGAATAGCTAACTAGCAGGTCTTTCAGGGCGTTCGACAGACCCAACCTAAACTGGCACCTTAAGGCATGGTCATTCCACCGAGAAGCTACGCACCACTTCCTAAAGTCAGAGCAATACTCCTCAACAGGTCTCTTACCCTGACGTAAGGTCACCAGCTGACTCTCGGCAAAAGCAATCTTGTCAGTCTCGTCATAGATGAGTCCGAGAGCAGAAAAGAAAAGATCAACGGAGGAAAGTTCAGGGGCGTCAGGAGCCAAGGAGAAGGCCCATTCTTGGGGCCCTTCCTGGAGCCGGGACATAATTATACCCACCCGCTGGCTCTCAGAACCTGAGGAGTGGGGCTTTAAGCAAAAATAGAGCCTACAACTCTCCCGAAAGGAGAGAAAAGTCTTCCGGTCTCCTGAGAACCGGTCGGGCAACTTAAGGTGGGGTTCAAGAGGTGAGGTGAGGGGGGCTACCAAGGTAGCATCAGGCTGGTTGACCCTCTGAGCCAGGGCCTGGACCTGTAGGGAGAGACCCTGCATTTGCTGAACCAGGGTCTCAAGAGTGTCCATAGTAGTGTCAGGGACCAGGGTAGACTAGGTATGGGCTTGTGATTATGTAATGACGGGGGGAGGGGAGACAGACAAGTGAGCCCTAATCTACCCGCCACTCAGTCCCTGCCTACTTGCAACGACCCGCCCTAGGCGACGGGGTACAACTGGGCGACAGTCCCTACGCTCAATAAGTGCACGACAGACAAACAGACAAGGGTACACAGAGCTAGGGGGAGAAAGGGGCAATTGCCCATGGCAACACCGTGAGCAACAAGAGAAGTAAACAAGCCGAGTCAAACCAGGAGTGTACGAGGTACCAAACGCAGAGCAGGAGAGTAGTCAGCAAGCCGGGGTCAATATGAAGCAAGGACAATAGTACAAGACGCTGCAGCAGGGCCAGGAAACCAAACAAAAAGAATCACAAGCAAAGGAGGAACAGGAAAGGCAGGTATAAATAGACAGAGGGCGGGAGCTAGCTCCGTCTGGCCAGGCTGTGATAGGTTCTCCCACTCCTAAGCCTGCCACCCTGAGTGGTGGAAGATGGAGTCAGTCTCACAGACATAGAAGCAGGTGCAGACTGATTATCTATGGGCGTTAACCCCGAAGCTGTGCCTGGCAGATCCTTTACACCCTTGTTTATTTAACTGTTTGCTTAACTATGATGCTGTTATAGTTTTTATGTAACAAAATTCCACTAAGATGATATAATTTAACTATTTTTGTTGTCCCAATGGTTGTTTTATTGCCATTTATCAACTGCCATGTTTTCTTGATACACACACAATTTGTACCTGTAAAAAATTTAATAAGATGAGAATTTACAAAATGTGCCTCTGAGTTTCCATCTTTAGTAAAATAATGTATCTGCTCAGGATTTTGTTAACGCTGGTACCTCTGGATATTAAATGGCAGTCAGATGTTCTAAAAGGTCTTACATTAAATTATTAGAATTATTATGTTGGTGTCTATGCAGTTTGCAGGAGGGAGCAAATATCTTAAAGGAAATCAACAAATCATTATTTTCCCTAATAATTGGGAGGTTCATCGATGGATTAGTTGATAAATTTGAGCTTATAAATACTCCTGATGTTGGGCCGGTTCACCATAACAAATTATAAATATTACTTATAGATGAAATGAAATAGTATTTTTATTAAATATTATTTTAATTTCATTCACGAAGATGTCAATGGATTTCTTGTTTCACATGTGGGCAGGGTGAATGCTGGACATTAATGTATTATGACTTTTAGTACTTTTTAGGTATATGGCCAGCACAGTAGAACTAGGATTGTCACATTCCTGTCTTATTCCTAAAGGGGGTTATACAATGTACGATTATGGGGCAGACGAGCGCTCTTAGAACACCTGTTCCCGACAATTGCCCTGTGTATACAGGACAGCGATCAGGAGATGAACGATACGATCATCTTCTGGTCATATCGTTTTAAAAAGGTAAAATATCATGGTTGTGCCGACATGATAATAATGTATGGGGACAAGCGATCGAAGTAATGACCGCTCGTCGCCATACAGAGCTCCGTGTGACAGGAGAAAACGAGCGCTGATCAACGATATCTCGCACGCTGCACCAGCCGATTATTGGCCGGTGTAAAAGGGCCCTTACTATGTATGTACATGAGTAATAAGTACAAATAACAAAATTTACTGAGAAGCCTCATAGATTTTTCATACTGGTACCAAACATTCTTCATGACACTAGGGCTTTTTTATTTGTCTATCCTCAACTCTATATTTTCTTAAATATACACTTAAATATCTGTTCTTCCTTTGTGATATTCCTATGCGAAAGAGAATTGATTTTTGAAGCAATTTTTTTCTTGGTTGGGTGCTTGGTTTTGGATGTGGTTTATCACATAATTGCCATAATTTGTACTCTACAGCAAAAAATACAATATTAAGCTATATCGTCCCGAAGGTAAGATTTTGCTCTGGATGTTAAGGCACAAAAGATTCCAGGACACAAAAGGATTTTTATTAATTTATTTAGAATTTTGAAGAATTATGTTTTTTATTGTGTCAATTACGCTGCACACAATCAGGGCAAGTTTTCAGCCTCTGAATTTGAAAAAAAATAAAAAATTCCTTGACAGCAAGTGGAAATCTTGAAAATGGAGTGGGATTTGAAAGGTATATTTATTATAAGTTGACAAACTTTTCATTGTGCAATGTTTAATCTTTTATCAATTCTAGAGACAGCACCCACATACTGTGGGACATTTTTAGATGCCCCAGGAAAAATAAGCCAGCACCCCCTGTGGTCTCGTGTTATCATCAATGATGGCATTGCCCAACTAGAAGTATAGGAGGTACAAATAAAATTCTTTATTGAAGGTACAATGTTGTGTGACATATTTTTTGAATAGTATTAAACTTGAAGGTATAAATATGTAGAATGTATGTGACCTCCTTCATTTGCAAACTTGGCATCACTTTTTACATAGGATGTATGCCATATGGTACAATGCCATAAATATGTTAAATAGTTCTCATGTAATCATTCTCATCAAACACAACAAAGATATGACTGGTTAAATATACAGAACCTATAAAGATGTCTCATTATAAAATATTATTTACAATCTGATTTTCATAGAGTTGTCAGCTCCCTGGCACAACGCCTTTATGTTATGCTGTGCAGAAGATTTTTATTTTACCGTTATATCTGTCAATATGAAGTATACAATTGTTTGTTCACCAATGTGATCAAATTTATATTGTATAAAAGTTTTAAGGCTATGCCAGCATTAGAAGCCCAGATAAGTAATATAAAAACAAAGCATTCAGCGTAGAACATGAAAACCATTACATTCTTGAAATCGCAATCTGTTCATCTGATCATAAAAAAAGCAAATGTTTCCTTTCTCTTAACAATTGCACAGAAATTCCAATTCTTTTTTCTGTCCATTACAAGTTTAGCCTTTAAAAAATGAAATCTGTTATTTAAAAGGACCCAACACTGCAAAACTGGGTATCCTTGCTTTGGACCAGCGAATACATTTCGCAAAGAAACATCTGCTTGATGGCGAAATATACTGACATAATCGTTTCATTCACCAGAGACAATCGCTTCTTATATAGGAGGAGTACTGTATGTAGAGAACCATGAAAAAAAAATGTAATTTACGTTGTTTGTTCTGAACTGTTCTTTAACCCCTTGACGCATTTTCACATACATGTACATGATAAGCATCATAATGAAGTATGGAGCGCACTCACGGGCTGAGCGCACTCTATACTCTGCAGGTGTCAGCTGTGTTTTACAGCTGACACCTGGGACTAATGGCTGGGTACAGCAATCGCGCTGTTCCTGGTCATTTAACCTCTCAAATGCTTTGCTCAATTGCGACCGCGGCATCTGAATCATTGTAAAGAGGGGGAGGCCCTCTCTGACATATCATCGGCGCCCCCACACCATGATCGAGGTGCCGGTGGGTGTCATGGCAGCCCACGGGCCTAATGAAGGCCTCCATGTCTGCCTTTTATCTGCCTCTGTTAAGCCGTGTCTCTGGCACGGCTTAACAGAAGCCTGTGAAAATCATGATATACTGCAATACGATCGCTGGTTCAAGTCCCCTAGGGGGATTAATAGAATGTGTAAAAAAAAGTTTAATAAAGGTATTAGTAGTGAAAAAAAAAATTAAAGTTCAAAAAACCCCTTTTCCCATTTTTCCTTTAAAGTAAGATAAAAAAATAAATAAATAAAAAAAATTAGTATCACTGCGTTTGTAAAAGTCGGACCTTTTACAATATACTATTGTTTAACTGGAACACCGTAAAAAATGTAAACTGCCAAAACCGCTGTTTTTTGGTCACCTTAGTTCGCAAATTTTTTTCATAAAAAGTGATGTACATGACAAAAAATGGTAGCAGTAAAATCTACAGCTCGTCCCGCAAAAATGAGCGCTCACCCCACTCAATGCACAGAAAAATAAAAAAGTTATGGCTCTCAGAATATGGTGAAACAAAACAATTTTTTTTTTAACAAAAAGTTGGTTTTTTGAAGCAATAAAATATAAAAAACCTATATAAATTTGGTATCTCTGTAATCGTATTGAGCCACAGATTAAAGTTAAGTTGTTGTTGTTTTTACGGCACGGGGAAAGCCGTAAAAACGAAAACCAAAAAACAATGTAGCAATCACAGTTTTTTCCAATTTTAGCCCGCAAATATTTTTTTTTCAGTTTCCCAGTAGTTATATGGTACTTTAAATGGTGCCATTAGAAACTACAACTCCTCCTGCAAACAATAAGCCCCCACCGCTCCATTGACGGAAAAATAAAAAAGTTATGGCTCTTGGAACGCAGGGAGTGAAAAACGAAAATGAAAAAAAAAAATGTCTCGGTCCTTAAGGGGTTAAATGGGTATTCCCATTTTATTGAGTGATGGCAGCATATCACTAGGATATCCAATCACTTAATGATTTGTGGGGATCCAACCTCTGGGAACACTACTGATCCTGACAATGAAGGGGCCGCAGCACTGCATTCCCTTCACTGTTTTTCCCTACACAGTTGTGCCCAGTCCCAGTCACCTGCTATGCAGAGAGATTTCATCACTTTATAAGATGCAAATATGATGTCTTTTGACGGTGAGACATAAAGGGCCTTAGTCTACAGCGACTCTTTTCGCATCGCTGTAGATAAGGCATATGAACAATCCAGTGAGTGCTTATTCTCTAAGCATGATCTGTTACTCATAAACTTAGAGAAGCCTAGTGAATATAGCTGGGATCTAAGAAAACTTTGACCCCAGTTGTTTAATCCTTTGATTTCCGCGGTCCGTGACCGCAGTTTGATCAAAGGAGACTCCCCTCTCTGATCATACGGATCAGAGACTGGAGGAACCCTCTGCAATGAGACCTGGGGACCTATAAAGGACCTCAAGGCTGTCTATTCAGTATGCCTGCTATTAGGGCACACTATGTGTTGCCCTAATAGCAGCCTGTGTCGTAGTGACACTGTATAATTTATTAAAATACAGGAGTATGCTAACACATTAAAAGTAAAAAATAAAGTTGTAAAAAGATATCCCTTGATATAAAAATAAAATATCCAAAAAATCAAGTCATTATTTAGCATAAAATATATTTCACTGCCCATACATTACATAAAGACAAAAAACCTACATATAATAGTTATCTACAGGACCGTAATAACCTGAAGAATTAATTATTTAGTGTGAAATGTGAAAGAGATAAAAAATAAACAAGAAAGAAATGCTGAAGATCGCTTTTTCCTATATTCACGCTGCAAAAAGACATAATTTACATTACATAACTTACACAATAAATTTTTTGTACCCCCAAACTGCGCAGGAAAGAAATACAATTTCTCCCCATAAAACAAGGCCTCATATAGCCACGTCATTTTATTTATTTGTGTTTTACAAACATAAAAAGTAAATGATGTAATGACCGGGGGGTAGGGAAACGGACAAGTGAGCCCTAATCTACCCGCCACTCTGTCCCTGCCTGCTTGCAACGACCCGCCCTAGGCGACGGGGTACAACTGGGCGGCGGTCCCTGCACTCAGTAAGTGCACGACAAACACGACAAACATACAAGGGAATACAAGCAAGGGAAAGGGCAGTTGCCCACGGCAACACCGTGAGCAACCAGAGTGGTGAACGAGCCGAGTCAAGCCAGGAGTGTGCGAGGTACCAAACGAAGAGCAGAAGAGTAGTCAGTAAGCCAGGGTCTGTATGGAGCAGGAACAAAATAGAAGGAGCTGTAGCTGGGCCAGGAAACCACACGAAAAAGAATCACAAGCACTGGAGGAACAGGAAAGGCAGGCCTAAATAGACCGAGGGCGGGAGCTAGCTGAGTCTGGCCAGGTTGCGATAGGCTCTCCCACTCCTAAGCCTGCCAGCCTGAGTGGTGGAAGCTGGAGTCAGTCTCAGGGATGTAGATTCAGGTGCTGACTGATTAATTAAGGGAGTTAACCCCGAAGCTGTGCCTGGCAGATCCTTTACAAATGAACTTTAAAAACTCCTTGCCAGCCCTTGTACTTTTGGGCAGTAACTGTGAATCCATAGTGGCAAATCATATGGCTTTGATTTGAACCAATGCAATGTAAACTGGCAGTAGACCACAGTGACATACTACAGTGGCATTCTGTCTCCAATAATGTAACGTCCTTTACACTGTGCAGGCTTGATGTCACTATGAAAGCAGTGTCACTAATGCCTAGCCATTGCACCAGAGTGTGGACTACTGGTGGTAGGAGCCAGTGAGGAATTTTGACAGCAGGTTAATAGCAAACTTTTTATTTTGAAGGTTGGATGTGTTTTTGTAAAACCAGGCATTTTCCAGAAAACCTCATTAAATCAACACTAAGCAGGGGGAGAAAAGTAATAAATTAAGGTTTTTTAAAATAAAAAATGCTATAAAAACACCTAGATTGTGGATGGTTTGGGGCTCACACACCTTTTTGTCTGGAGACCCAGCCAATTCCCATTCCGCCACTGCTATGGATTACATATCATCATGCATGGAGGAACACAATGATCATCCGAGGATGCAGTATATTCGAGACATTGAACCAGAGGGGAATCAGTAAGGTAAAAATTTTGGAATGTTTAGGTATGAATTTTAGGCCCAAAAAAAACTTTTTTTTATTTCCAGAAAAGTCCTTTTGACATTTTACCAAATCGTTTTGTCTCTAGACTAGCCAATGCATTTAAAAGAGGAGTACTATCTATTTGACGTAATAATATTTCAGATATAACCTGTTAATGATGACAAATTTGGTCCTTTAGGTCCTAAACCTGGATCTAGTTTTAGTCTCAAACAGTTTCTTCTCCTAAGCTGTGTATTCAGGCATTTACTGAATTTGCAAACGTAAATCTTAATTTTCCAATTGCCTCGTTGCTCAAGTTTCACTGTATTGGCTTTTTCTGGAATTTCCAATACGACGAAACTGGAGTCGGGCGGAAGAGCCATGAGGCATAACTTGTCATTTTAACATTTTATCTGTTGATGATGCGCTGTTTTGAATGTTTTGTAAGTGAATATAAATCTTGCGTGGTGGAAAAAAGTCTGGCGGTACTTCACCATTGGAGTTGACTTTTTCCTGTTTTATCTTGACAGAGATTATGGTGATCAAGCATTCCAATAAAACGGAGTTACCACTAGCAACGAAGGAGTTTGGACAGCATTGTCCTCTTATACCCTATAATCTAAGTGACCGCAAGTACTGTGGTTGTATATCTACTTCTGCTTTGGTTGAAAGCTGATCTTTTTTACCAAATATTGGAGCTGCACGGATCATTACTACCAGTCGAATTTTACATTATGAGGAAAAATATTTCTTGTTTGTCCTTGCTACGCTTCAATAGTTAAACCTGATTGTGGCACAGATATTATTTTTTATTTTCACTGTACTTCATATAACCTTGGTCTATTAGGTTAGACATTTTCACCTTCTACCTGCAAGTGGCACATCACAAGCTTCTTATCATTGAATCATCAATATTTTTCTTTTGTTTTGAAAAATCATCTATAAGAAATATTTTATTTTATATTGTAGATGACACTGAAAATGTTTGGACTTTTAGACAAACACTTCTCAAATGAAACATTCCTCTTAATATGTGAGTGATAAAGCAGGCTGACTGCACATGTAAATTTGACAAAAACAAAACAAAAAAGATCATTGGACAAAACCAGCACACTCTAGGTAAAACAAATTAGTATCAAAGTGAATACAAAAATTATTTATTAATCAAAAGGTATAGTAGATTCCGTTTACTTCAATAAGTTAAACACTCAAAGTCCAAGAAACAAGGATCTATGACATACAATAAAGTTGGTTAAAACACACAAGAGATCAGCTGAAGAGATGGATATATCACAAAAGATACTGCTAAATCCAAAATTCCAAAATTTGCAGACTTATGTATGTGAAGAATTTACATGGTATTAAGTAATGCTGTAAAAAGTTTGAATACAATATGTACAATAATATATGCACATGGATCTAAATGTACTTATCTATTTCCAGACGTGATCAAGGGGCCCCATTGATAGGAATGTTGAACAGATTTTAAATTTGGCCGAATAATCGTCCATCAGTGATGGTACAAGGAACTTATTAGTATGTGCCGGAATGGAGAGGCAAAGTGATGCCTTGAAAAGCAACTCACATTATTCAAAATAGAATTTATTGTGGGAGAGAGATACTCCCCAAACAAAAATGGCATGAACCAGTTCAAGCCACGTGGCTAAGTACACATCCACCCATATTGCAAGACTTGAGGTGCAAGATAAGTCCCAGTTACGTCCTTCAGAACAGGATCAATAGGAGAGGTAAGTTCCTGGCACTCCTTACCCGACAGCACGATCCAGCACAAACCTCGTGGCTTGATCTATATCCACCCATACATAATGGCTTTAGGTGCAGTACAAGACTGGGTTACCATGACCCAGCATGGAATCAGCTCCAGAGCAGGTACATGGCGTGTGACGTCAAACACGCACGTACATTTTGTACCATCAGTGATAGACGATTATTCGGCCGAATTTAAAATCTGTTACATTCCTATCAATGGGGCCCCTTAATCACGTCTAGAAACAGATAAGTACATAGGGATCCATGTGCATATATTATTGTATTCAAACTTTTCTTACAGCATTACTTAATACCATGTAAATTCTTCACGTACATAAGTCTGCAAATTTTGGAATTTTGGATTTAGCAGTATCTATTGTGATATATCCATCTCTTCAGCTGATCGCTTTTGTTTTTTAACCAACTTTATTGTATGTCATAGATCCCTGTTTCTTGGACTTTGAGTGCTTAACTTATTGAAGTAAACGGAATCTACTATACCTTTTAATTACACTTGATACTAATTTGTTTTACCTAGAGTGCGCTGGTTTTGTCCAATGATCTTGTTTGTTTTGTTTTTGTCAAATTAACATATTCTGGACGGCACCGTGCATAAATTTTTGCATTTTTTTCTAGGTTATTTAATTGGATAATATTTTCATCTTTCTTATATTATGACTACACATGTAAATGCTGTTGCATTCACTGCATAAAAAAAACATAGAAATATCAGTTTATGAAGCCATATTGCCGGCTTTTGATAAATTAGTCCCTGTTTTTGGAACTTCTTGAATGCAATCTGAGAATGCTCGGCTTTCAGCATTTAGGCTCTCACTAGCCTTGCTACTACCATTGTACTTATGCGATAGTTATTTACTAATGAAGACCTTGCTTGTGTCTTTGATCCTTGCCACCTGCCTTTGACCTTTGTCGAACTCAGGTTTGCCTTTGACTACGATCACTTTCTTGGATACTTTTGTGTGTCATATCTGTTTATCAAAGTGCTGTACTGTAGCTGCATAAACAAAGGCTGGAGGCAACAAAAAAACTGGTAAATGCATATAGTTCTAAGGAAACAGCTATAGATCACAGCACAAAGAGTCAGCTACGAAAACCAGGTTCCTAAGAGGACAAGAACTACAAGAGGTCATTACAGGGAGAAAAATATACTGCATTTGTATGGGGGTGGGGTTAACATAAACAAACAATACTTGGATGATTTTCTTTGTGTTGGGCCGGCAGGTTCCCCAGTGTGTAGCAATCTGTTATCAAAAATAGAGTGGGTGTGTATCTGGTTCGGAGTGCTGCTTGCGCCTGAAAAAAATGGAGGGCCCCAGGTCAGTGATGGTGTTTCTGGGTATCACCATTGACTCTGAACGTATGTAATTGTCACGGGCACAGGGTATGTGGACCCACTAGGCCGCTCCGCCGTAGCGGGGAGGCAGCTGACCAGGTCACAGTCTAAGCAGAAGTAAATGGCAGACAGCATGCTTGGGTACCTGAAATAGTCCGGGCGGTGGCTGTGGCTTCAGCACGGATGGAGGCAGGTGCGTCAAGTGGCGCCAGACGTGGCGGGCAGTATCCGATGACACTTGACGTGGCAGATGGCACTTGACGTGGCAGATGGCACTTGAGGTGGCAGAAGACACTTGACGTGGCAGATGGCACTTGACATGGCAGATGGCACTTGACGTGGCAGAAGACACTTGACGTGGCAGATGGCACTTGACGTGGCAGATGGCACTTGACATGGCAGAAGACACTTGACGTGGCAGATGGCACTTGACGTGGCATATTGCACTTGACGTGGCAGAAGACACTTGAACGCGGGTAGGCACAGGAACAACACGGAATACAGGAACGGTAACATGGCACGGGTAACAGCTGGAACGGGAGACACTATGGAACCATTTGTGAGACAGACTGGGAAAGACTAACAACGCTCAGGCAAGGATTAGAAGGCCAGGGGGCTTCTTATAGACCAGGAAATCGTGGCAGTTGATGGTGATGACGATTTCCTAATTGCGCGCGCTGGCCCTTTAAGGCCGGGCGTGAGCGTGCGCGCGCACCCTACGGGATCCAGCCGAACGGAGCGGAAGTGAGCGCTGGCATCTCCTAGGAGGGAGACGGAGGCCAGCGCTCACAGATCCATGGCTGCGGGCGTCGGGAGGTGAGTAAACCCGACAGCCCGCGGCCATGGCCGCTACAGTATCCCCCCTCTTACGCCCCCTCTTCTTGGGGCCAGAGTGAGAGAGGAACTTTTTAATAAGAGCAGGAGCACTGAGGTTCTCTTCTGGCTCCCAGGACCTCTCCTCAGGACCAAACCCTCTCCAGTCCACCAAATAGAAAGTCCTTCCTCCTACTCTCTTGCGGTCCAGGATCTAATTTACCTCAAATACATCAGAAGGACCGCTGGGAGCAACTGTGGAACTAGAGGTCTTGCTGTAGCGGTTCAGGACCACTGGTTTCAGGAGGGACACATGGAAGGAGTTAGGGATTCTGAGGGTAGGAGGCAGCCGCAGCTTATAGGAGACAGGGTTAATTTGTTGCAGGACCTCGAAAGGACCAAGGAACCTGGGAGCAAACTTGTATGAGGGCACCCTCAAGCGAATGTTCCGAGAGGACAGCCAGACTTTAGTCCCCGGAAGATACTGAGGCGGCTCTCTTCTCCTAGTATCTGCCTTTCGCTTCATGCGTTAGACCGCCAGCAAAATAGAGGACCGGGTCTGTTGCCAGATTTGCAGGAAGTCCCCATATGCAGAGTCAGCAGCGGGTACCTGAGATGAAGTCGACACAGGAAGAGGGACTCTGGGATGTTGGCTGTACACGATGTGAAACAGAGTGGAAGTGGTGGACTCACTTGTGTGGTTGTTGTATGAAAACTCCGCCCATGGAAGAAGCTGTACCCAGTTATCGTGCTGTGAAGAGATGAAGTGGCGGAGGTAATTTTCCATGACCTGGTTGATCCTCTCAACTTGCCCATTGGACTGGGGGTGATAGGCAGAGGAAAAGTCCAAACTCACATCCAGGAGTTTACAGAGGGCTCTCCAGAACTTGGAGGTAAACTGAACCCCCCGGTCGGACACAATGTGAAGAGGCAAGCCATGCAAGCGGAAGATGTGCAGAATGAAGAGACTTGCCAGTCGAGGAGCAGAGGGTAGGCCGGTCAGCGGGATAAAATGTGCCATCTTAGAGAACTGGTCCACCACCACCCAGATGGTGTTGCATCCTGCTGAGAGAGGAAGGTCCGTGACGAAGTCCATAGCAATGTGCTGCCAGGGGGCACTGGGTACAGGCAGGGGTTGAAGCAGGCCGGCAGGCTTGCTGTGAGTCACTTTGTTGGAGGCACACACCGTGCAAGCAGAGACAAAGTCCAGAACATCCTTAGGTAGCGTGGGCCACCAGAAGTGACGAGCGACCAGGTCTTGGGTTTTACGGACACCAGCGTGCCCAGCCAGTTTAGAACAGTGTCCCCAGCGGAGAATTCATTTTCGGTCTGCCAACCGAACAAAAGTTCTCCCCGGAGGGATATCTCTAAGCTGCAGAGGATTGGCGGTGACAACGCAGGATGGGTCTATGATCGTCTGAAGGGACTCCACCGTGTCTTCCGTCTCAAATGATCTGGACAGGGCATCGGCCCTCACATTCTTGTCAGCGGGACGGTAGTGGAGCAGAAATTGGAAACGGGTGAAGAACAGTGACCACCTGGCTTGACGGGGATTCAGTCGTTGAGCAGACTGAAGGTAAGTAAGATTCTTGTGGTCGGTGAAGATCAGGATGGGGTGAGCAGCGCCCTCCAGAAGGTGTCTCCACTCCTCCAGGGCCAATTTGATAGCCAGTAGCTCCCGATCTCCAATGGAATAGTTGCGCTCAGCAGAGGAAAACAGTATTGAGTAGTAGCCACATACTACTGCCTTTCCTTTGGAGCTCCTCTGGAACAGAAGTGCGCCTGCACCAACAGAGGAAGCGTCCACTTCCAGTGAAAACTGCCGAGATACGTCAGGGTGATGGAGGATTGAAGCTGAGGTGAAGGCTTTCTTGAGGCTAATGAATGCAGACTCTGCCTCTGGAGTCCACACCTTGGCGTTCACACCCTTCTTGGTAAGGGTAGAGATGGGGGCCGTCAGAAAAGAAAAGTTTGGAATAAACTGCCGGTAGAAGTTGGCGAAACCCAGGAACCGCTGTATGGCCCTTAGGCCTTGAGGACGTGGCCATTCCAGGGCAGACTTTAGCTTCTCAGGGTCCATCTTAAGGCCTTGATCCGAGATGACATAGCCCAGGAAGGGCAAAGACCTCTTTTTAAAGGTGCATTTCTCTAACTTGGCATACAAGCGATTCTCTCTTAGTCGCAGAAGAACTTGACGAACATGCCTCCGATGGGTCATCAGATCTGGGGAGAAAATTAGAATATCATCAAGATAAACTACAACACACGTATAGAGGAGATCTCGGAAGATGTCATTAACGAACTCCTGAAATACTGCGGGAGCGTTACACAGTCCGAAGGGCATCACTAGGTATTCGTAGTGCCCATCGCGGGTGTTAAATGCCGTCTTCCATTCGTCACCCCGGCGAATCCGGATTAGATTATAGGCCCCCCGCAAATTTTGGCTCCTCGTATGCGATCAAACAGCTCGGAAATGAGTGGCAACGGGTACTTGTTCTTGACCGTGATCTGATTGAGACCACGGTAATCAATGCAGAGTCGGAGAGATCCATCTCTCTTTTTAACGAAGAAGAATCCTGCCCCGGCCGGGGAGGAAGATTTTCGAATAAAACCCCTCTCCAAGTTCTCCTTGATATAGGCTGACATCGATAAAGTCTCTGGCAAGGAGAGAGGATATACTCGTCCACGGGGAAGAGAAGCATTGGGAACCAGTTCAATGGGACAGTCGTAATTCAGATGTGGAGGCAACGTCTCAGCCTCTCTTTTGCAAAAGACATCCGCAAAACTGGCATACTGAGAAGGTAGATCGGAGAGTGACTGAGGCAGAGGAGGCACAACAGGACGGACTTGTGACAGGCAATGGCTATGGCATCTGGAACCCCATTGAAGAACTTCTCCAGAACTCCAGTCGAGTGTCGGGGCGTGTAGACGGAGCCATGGCAGATCCAGCAGGATAGGATTGATAGCCTTGGGTAGTACCAGGAAGGAGATCTGTTCCGAGTGAAGAGCTCCGACCCGTAGTGTCAACGGCTCAGTGATGAGCATGATCGGATCAGGCAACGGTAGACCATTCACAGAAGCAACTGCCAGGGGTCTCTCCAGACGGACTGTGGGTAGTTGAAACCGGTCCACTAGATCCTGGTGGATAAAATTAGCAGCCGCTCCAGAGTCAAGATAGGCGGAGGAAGGATGTGATGCCTGTCCGGTGACGATGGCCACAGGTATCGACAATTTGGAAGAGGTTTTAACGTTTGGAGACGTTCCACCTAGAGTTGCCTCTCCAATCAACCCTAGGTACTGGAGTTTCCCGGTTTCTGTGAGCATTGGCGCACAAAATGACCCTTGAGGCCACAATACATACAAAGTCCAGAGGAGCGTCTGCGCTGCTTCTCCTGTTCAGATAACCGGACTCTGTCTACCTGCATGGGTTCCTCAGGTAGCGCACTAGGAATGTACAATAGTGGTCTCTGGGCAGAGGGTGCTGGTCTGTGGGCCCGGCTCTCTTGAAGAACCTCTTGAGAGCGCTCCCGGATTCTCATGTCAACCCGGGTGGCTAACAGGATGAGGGCATCCAAGGTAGAAGGAAGGTCGCGGGCTGCCAGTTCGTCCTTGATGTGAGAGGACAGTCCCTGCCAGAAGGTCGCCACCAGTGCCTCATTGTTCCATGCCAGCTCGGCTGCTAAGGTACGGAAGGAGATAGCATACTCCCTTACTGTGGAGCCCTCTTGCTTGAGGGTCAGCAGAGTGGCTGCGGCAGAGGATGTTCGACCCGGCTCCTCGAACACGGCACAAAAGGACTGCAGGAACAAGGCTACAGGTCCTTGTTGCTCCAAAATTGGGTTTGCCCATGCGAGGGCCTTGCCAGCGAGGAGGGAGATAATAAATGCCACTTTGGCCTCCTCGGAGGGGAAGAGATGAGGCCGTAGCCTAAAATGCACTGTGCATTGGTTGAGAAATCCTCTACATGCTCTGGGGTCACCGTCGTAGCAAGGAGGAAGAGGCAGAGGTACTGAGGATCCGGAACAAACAGGGGGAGCAACAGGCAGTGGCACGGCAACAGCTTCAGGGGGGAGAACCGGGGGTGGAACAGCAAGTAGATCCAGGCGGACCAGGATAGAATTCACCGCCTCAAGGAGTTGATCCTGACGTGTGCGGAGGTCCTGCATCTCTGTCTGAATCTTCTGTACTGGGGTCTTGGGCTGGTCAGCGGGTTCCATGGCCTGAGCGTACTGTCACGGGCACAGGGTATGTGGACCCACTAGGCCGCTCCGCCGTAGCGGGGAGGCAGCTGACCAGGTCAGAGTCTAAGCAGAAGTAAATGGCAGACAGTATGCTTGGGTACCTGAAATAGTCCGGGCGGTGGCTGTGGCTTCAGCACGGATGGAGGCAGGTGCGGCAAGTGGCAAGTGACAATACGGAACCATTTGCGAGACAGACTGGGAAAGACTAACAACGCTCAGGCAAGGATTAGAAGGCCAGGGGCCTTCTTATAGACCAGGAAATCGTGGCAGTTGATGGTGATGACGATTTCCTAATTGCGCGCGCTGGCCCTTTAAGGCCGGGCGCGAGCGTGCGCGCGCACACTACGGGATCCAGCCGAACGGAGCGGAAGTGAGCGCTGGCATCTCCTAGGAGGGAGATGGAGGCCAGCGCTCACAGATCCATGCCTGCGGGCGTCGGGAGGTGAGTAAACCCGACGGCCCGCGGCCATGGGCACTACAGTAATGCCGGTGGGCAAAAAATTCAGCACGTGCGGAAAATCACGTTGCAGGATTTGCACTCTCCTGGGGAAGCTTAATTTTGCATGTCGGATTATGCCAATGGGAAGGATATTTTGTAGGCGGTTGGCGCAAGCTATGGCGGGGGTGAAGGGACCTCATCATTTTGTCCGCTTGGTCAGGGAACATCGTGATGACTTAAAGGTGTGGTCAGAGTTTCTGGACCTGTACAATGGACGATCAATTATCATGGCACCGGTGGTTAATAGTTTTGATTGGAACCTGTTCACAGATGCATCTGGTAGCGTGGTGTGTGGGTCAGTGGCCCGACACCTGGGTGGAGGAGGGCTGGGTTCGTAACCTGGCTTTCCTGGAATTGTTCCGATTGTCATAGCGGCTACAATAAGGGGGGAGCGGTTCAGGAACAGGAAGTGTGGTTTCACTGTGACAATATGGGGGTGGTGATGGCAATTAACAATGTTTCGGCGTCGTCTCTCCCTGTTGTCTGTCGATTACAGTGGGATCGGTTCCAGCTGTTGGCCCCGGAGGCGGAGGGGTTCATCTGTCCTGCGCACTTGTGGGATCTGGTCTGCAAGGAGCGGGCCGGCTGATCCACTCGTCGTTAGCTCCAGGGACGTGGTTAGCTTACGAGGCAGCTTGGAGAGATTGGGAGGAGTGGTTGAGTGAAATGGATGGGGTGGTAATGGATTACGATTGGATGGTTGCGTTGCTTGTGTTCTTGGGCTATGTGTCAGCTGCGCGTTGGTCGGTCGCGAAGGTAAATCGCTTTGTGGCAGCCTTGGCATTTGGATGCAAATGGCGGGGATGTCGGGACATCACAAAGGATTTTCTAGTCGGCCAGGCCCTAAGGGGGTTTTGACGGGGACGGGTGGTGTCTGACAGGTGTCGCCCGGTGTCATTTGCATTGCTTGAAAAACTGGGATCGGCAGTAGAAGGGGTGTGCACCTCGGGGTATGAGGTGGATTTGTTTAGATTGGCCTTTTCCTGGGGATTTTTTGGGGCACTTAGGGTGGGGGATCTGGTGTCGCCAAGTGGATCGTGACCAGGGGGGGGGTGTTTTAAGAGAGGATGTTATGCAGCTGAAAGGGAGGGTGGAGTTTTGGATTCACCATTCTAAAACGGATCAGTCAGGAAGGGGAAAATGTGTGGTGTTGGATTCAGTGTCAGGGGCAATCATGTGTCCTGTTCCCTGTTGATGTCTTATTCGGGGGGGGGGGGTAATAATTTAGTGTCTGGTCCATTGCTATGTCATGTGGACGGGGGTTTTTTATCTTGTTTTCAGTGCACGGCTGTTTTTTGTAAGTGTCTGATGTCCATTGGCCTAGAGGCTAGATCTTTCGCGCCACATTCATTTCCTATTGGTGAGGCTACAAAGGCGGCCAGCTGGGGTTTGGGACCGGACATGGTGCGCCATATCAGGAGGTAGGAATCTCGGCGTTATCAAACATACGTGATTCCGCACTTGCTTGCATAAGGGCGGGGGGCAGTTGGAGAGCAGTTTACGAGAGTTCGTGCTGCAGGCTCTTGTTCAGGTTCTTGTTCATGTTTAAAGTTTTTTCTTGATTTTCTTTCAGAACATTCCCTGTGCCTGTTATGGATCTTCGGGCACTCGTATGTCCATTGGGGGGTTTCGGGCGGAGGTTTGGCCGGACGGGCGCCAGCTGGGATTTGCTAGATCGGTGGCCACGTTACGATGGCTCGGATTCCGGTGGTATGTCGTGGGCGAGGGTTTTGGTGGAGTTCAATCATTCGGCAGGGCTGGACAGGGCACCGGATATCCTGGTGCTTCAGGTTGGGGGGAATTACCTGGGCATCCTTCGTTTTCGGGAACTGATTCGGGACATCCGGTTCGATCTGCTGCGGCTATGGTCCTGTTTTCCCAGGGTGGTGGTGGTATGGTCGGAAATCTTACCTCGTAAATCATGGAGGGCCGTCAGGTTCGTGTCGGCGATTAATAGGGTACGGGTGAAGGTGAATCGGGCGGTGTCTGCATTTGTGGTGAGAAATGGCGGGGTGCTTGTGCGTCACTTTGATTTTAAGGATGGTGTGGGCAATTTTTGGTTGGCAGATGGTGTGCATTTGAATGCAGTGGGTATGGATCTGTGGGCCTTGAGGATTCAGGAAGGAATATGGTGGGCCATGTTGTTGTGGGGAACTCGCATATTTGAGAGGTCAAGATATGCTCGCTGTGGCGGGGTTGGGGGTCCTTGGAGTTGGTCAAATTTGGTGAAGGAGGGACTAATAGTAGGGATGGCCCCTCCCAAAATTAAGTTCTGGGGGATCTGGTTGATTTGGGCTCCTGCTGGGTGGTGTACCGAGGAGTAAATACATGTGAAGTTTTAGCCATCTGCGGTTGATAACGGGGTAAAATTACAGTTGTATGGGCAGAGTGGTGCCGGATTCTCCTTCCTGAGCTTCAAGGACCTCCCTCCCCAATTTTATGTCAATTGTGGTTATTTATTTCCTATGTATTGATTTGTGGAATTGTTTTGTTGTTTTTTAATAAAATGGCTGCTGTGGCCAATTCATTCCAAGCAAAGTCTCTGTGTTTTATTGGTCTAGTTAGCATTATGGTAAGTGGGAGATCCAAGGGTGTGAATTGGTACAGTAGCGTGAGGTAAGGTAAGACAGGACCGCACTCTATTATCCCTTGTCATGACAATGGCTGATAGTAAGGTGAACGCAATATTATGAACTCAAAATACTGTGCATAGGGATTCACCAGAGTCTCCAACAGCTCCTTCTCACACTACATCTACCTACAATATAAAGTAACACAATTCAAGATCCTAAGGGCCGTTTTACACCGGCCAATCATTGGGCAAACGAGCGTTCACAGCGTTCACAGAAATCTTATCATTGTCGGAAGCACATCTCCATGTGTAAACAGGGAGATATGCTGCCCACAAGATAGAACTGCATGGGGACGAGTGATTGTAGTAATAGTCCCCATACTAGCTCCTGGTGAAAGGAGCAAACGAGCGCCGATCAACGAGCTGTCTCGTTGATCGGCGCTCGTTTACATGGCCCACATCAGGCCGTGTAAGACCACCTTAAGTTCATCAATCATTATTCATTATTCACCTCATGTTTAATTTATAGACAGGCTACTTATTGTCTGCATATTTCTGTATAGGTAACATAGTACTTCACACAGCATGTAAGGCAGCATGGTACAAACATGCCTTGCTGAGAGGCTGCTGGAATTGCCACCTTCCACCCATGAGGCATTCCTAGGCAGCCCTGAGACAGCCATGGCACACCACCATGGAGGAAATACGCCCTGCCCAGGGAACTTGGGAATAAAGGGTGGCAAGTAGGCCCACACAACTCTTTGCAATGTGTGTGGGAGCCAAACCCTGTCTTGGCAAGGAGTGGTTATTGCATGCTGCCTTGAACACTTTTCGGAGGACTATATTATAATGAAATCCTGAAAATCTTGGATATCAGGTAACGGTCTGCGATTGTATATTATTGAACTAAAAATCCTGTGCTTCAATTTTGAAACAATATAAGCTGCTTTATTGTTAGGACCTGTTCACATCAGCGTTTGCTTTCCGTTCCGGCGTTCTGTCGGAGGTTTCCGTCGTGGAACCCCGCAACGGAAAGTCAAACGGAAACCTTAGATTCCGTTTGCATCACCATTGATATCAATGGTGACGGAAACATCGATAATGGTTTCCGTTTGCCACCGTTCTGGCAGATTTCCGTTTTTCTGACGGAATCAATAGTGCAGTCGACTGCGCCCGTTATTCCGTCGGAAAAACGGACACCTGCCGGAACGGTGACAAACGGAAACCGTTAGCAATGTTTCAATGATATCAATGGTGATGCAAACCGGAGCTGCCGTTTCCGTTTGACTTTCCGTTGCGTGGTTCCACAACAAAAATCTCAGACTGAACTAATGAGCTTTATTCCGGTGCAATAGCCTTTTTACGGCGCTGCATCGGAATAAATAAACAGAGCAGGGAACCATTAAATCTCCCTGCTCTCAGCTGCCAGATGTAGCTGAGGGCTGGGGGCATCCCTGCTCGAACGGGTGAGATCGATATTAGTATCGATCTCATCCGTTTAACCCCTCAGATGCGGCGCTCAATAGCGAGCGCCGCATCTGAGTGGTTTTGGAGAGAGGGAGGGAGCTCCCTCTCATCCCACTGACACTTGGCGATAAGATCGCCGAGTGTCTGTGTCTCCGATGGCAGCCGGGGGCCCCCAGGTCTGCCTGTAGTAAATCTAACAAAAATGTGATAAAAAGCGATCAAAAAGTCGCATCTACTCCAAGATGGTACCGATAAAAACAACAAGTCGCCCCGCAAAAAAAAAGCCCTCATACAATTGCATCCGCAAAAAAATTAAAAAGTTACAGCTATTCAAATATGGAGACACAAAAACAAATAATTTAAAAAAAAGTGTTTTCACTGTGTAAAAGTAGTAAAACATACAAAAACTGTACAAATTTGGTATAGTTGCAATCGCAACAACCCACTGAATTAAGTTATTGTGTTATTTATACCACACGGCAAACGGCGTAAATTTAGGATGCAAAAAAGTGTGGCGAAATTGCAGGTTTTTTTCTATTCCCCCCAAAAAAAGTTAATAAAAGTTAATCTATAAATTCTATGTACCCCAAAATTGTGCTATTAAAAATTACAACTTGTCCCGCAAAAAACAAGACCTTATACAGCTATGTCGATGCAAAAATAAAAAAGTTAGAGCTCTTTGAATGAGACAATGGAAAAAACGTAAAAAATGGTTTGGTCATTAAGGTCTAAAATAGGCTGGTCATTAAGGCCATGGCCAGACGTGGCGGAATTGCTCCGGAATTCCGCTGCGGACATATTCTCCATTGGTTTCCACACCTTTTCAGTTAGGTTCGTGCTGATGTGGCGGAAAACTCCTCTGCAGACCATAGGCTGCGGTGCGGAATTTGGTGTCCGCAGCATACACTGGCTGTTGCGGACGTGTAGCGGACTTGTTGCGGACTCATTGCGGAATTTCTCCATAAACTTCAATGGAAATTCAAAATTCTGCAATGAAATCCGCAGATGTTATGTGTGTTGCGTTGTGTATTGGTTTTTTCGAACAGGATATGACTTCATTCTGGCTGGACCTATGTATTTCTAGGTCTATAGCCAGACTGAGTCCCCTTGCACACAAATTTAAAAACGCCCATAATCACAGGCCATAATTTCGGCACGGGCAGGCCCATAGAAGTCTATGGGGCTCCCGTAATTACGGGTGACTACGTGTGTGCACCAGTAATTACGGGAGTGTTGCTAAGCGACGTCAGGAGATAGTCACGGTCCAGGGTGCTGAAAGAGTAAAACGATCGGCAGTAACTGTTTCAGCACCCTGGACAGTGACTACCGATCACAATATAGATCAACGTGTAAAAAAAATAGAAGTTCATACTTACCGAGAACTCCCTGCTTCTTCCTCCAGTCCGGCCTCCCAGGATGACGTTTCAGTCCAAGTGACGGCTGCAGCCAATCACAGGCCAATCACAGGCTGCAGCGGTCACATGGACTTCCGCGTCATCCAGGGAGGTCGGGCTGTATGTCGATAGAGGGACGCGTCACCAAGACAACGGCCGGGTAAGTATGAATTTCTTTTACTTTTACTAGGGAAAGGGCTGTCGCTTCTCTCTATCCTGCACTGATAGAGAGAAGGGAAGTACTCTTCACCTGAATACGCAATGGATAATCCGCATCAATTTCCTGCACATTTTAGGCAAAGCCGCAACAGAATCTGCAATGCAGATTATGTGCGGCATTGATGCGGACAGTGTCGGCAGAAACACGCCACATCTGGCCATGCCCTAAGGGGTTAAGAGGCGTGTGCCTCCTAATAAATTAGACGCACCTTACTTCAGTGATCTTTATATTAAGGGCGGATTCACACGAACGTGAATTGCGTCCGTGCAGGCCGCGTGGTTTTCACGCGGCACGCATGGACCAATAGAAGTCTATGGGGCAGTACAGACAGTCCGTGCTTTTTGCGCAGCGTTTGTCCGCTGCGTAAAAAGCGCGACACGTTCAATATCTCGGCGTATTTCGCGCATCACGCACCCATTGAAGACAATGGGTGCGTGAAAACCACGCAGGTCGCACGGAAGCACTTCCGTGCGAACTGCCTGTTTCGCGCAACAGCTGTCAAAAGGATGAATGCTTTTCTGTTTACAAACATCCAAATGGCGTGTCATAATGATGGCGGCTGCGCGAAAAGCACGCAGCCGCGCATCATATGATGCTGCCTCACGGAGCAGGTAAGTGGCTTTTGCGCAGGCAAAACGCCGCGTGTTTTGCGTGTGCAAAAATGCCACGTTCGTCTGAATCAGGCCTAAGACTGACGAATGAAATGCCCCGCAGTGTTTTGTGCTCTTTTTGTAGCATTTAATAAGTGGCTTTTTTTTCTTCATTTTTTTTAAACGGAGCATGTTCAAGATATGCCGTTTTTTCTTGCGTTTTCTTTGTGTAAAGAACCAAAAACGCGTGTAAATAAATGACATTAATAACAGCTTAAAATCTTAGCGTTTTTTTAAAGCGTTTTAAAATGCTGAAGAAAAACTTTATATGAAGGAGGCCTAATTCTGGCTGATATCCTTAATATACCTCGACTCCATTAATTGACTGATCTAAAATGTTCAATTGTGTGAAATCTAAGGCTGGGTTCACATGAGCATGCTACTTCCGTAATGGACGGAACATATTTCGGCCGCAAGTCACGGACCGAACACACTGCAGGGAGCCGGGCTCCTAGCATCATAGTGATGTACGATGCTAGGAGTCCTTGCCTCGCTGCAGGACAACTGTCCCATACTGTAATCATGTTTTCAGTATGGGACAGTAGTACCAGGAGAGGCAGGGACTCCTAGCATCGTACATAACTATGATGCTAGGAGCCCGGCTTCGTGTCTTTTCGGCTTTTTCCGGAAATAAATGTATTGGTCTACGGACTCAATAGAAAGTCTATGAGCCCGTACTCCGATACATCGGCTTTCCGAAAAACACTTTAAGGGTATGTTCACACGCTTACTAAAAAACTATTGAAAATACGGAACTGATTTCAAGGGGTTTTTCGCAGCGATTTTTACGGCCGTTTTTGGAGCTTTTTTCAATAGAGTCTATGGAAAACGGCTCCAAAAACGTCCCAAGAAGTGTCATGCACTTCTTTTTCGTGGCCGTTCTTTTACTCTTAAAAAAACGCAGCGAAAAACGCTCCGTCGGAACAGAACGCCGTTTTCCCATTAAAATCAATGGGCAGATGTTTGGAGGCGTTCTGCTTCTGATTTTTCGGCCGTTTTTTCGGCCTAAGGGTATGTTCACACGTCTTAACAAAATACGTCTGAAATTACGGAGCTGTTTTTAGGCAAAAACAGCTCCTGAATTTCAGACGTTTTTGCAAGTGCACGCATTTTTCGCGGCGTCCGTTACGGACGTAATTGGAGCTGTTTTTCAATGGAGTCAATGAAAAACGGCTCCAATTACGTCCCAAGAAGTGTCCTGCACTTCTTTGAGGCGGCGTCTTTTCACGCGCCGTCTTTTGACAGCGACGCGTAAAATTACACCTCGTCTGAACAGAACATCGTAAGACCCATTGCAAGCAATGGGCAGATGTTTGCAGACGTATTGGAGCCGTCTTTTCAGGCGTAATACGAGGCGTAAAATGCCCGAATTACATCTGAAAATAGGCCGTGTGAACATACCCTAAGGGTATGTGCACACACACTAATTACGTCCGTAATTGACGGACGTATTTCGGCCGCAAGTCCCGGACCGAACACAGTGCAGGGAGCCGGGCTCCTAGCATCATACTTATGTACGATGCTAGGAGTCCCTGCCTCTCCGTGGAACTGCTGTCCCGTACTGAAAACATGATTACAGTACGGGACAGTTGTCCTGCAGCGAGGCAGAGACTCCTAGCATCGTACATAAGTATGATGCTAGGAGCCCGGCTCCCTGCACTGTGTTCGGTCCGGGACTTGCGGCCGAAATACGTCCGTCAATTACGGACGTAATTAGTGTGTGTGCACATACCCTAAGTATTAAACACTGTAGCTGAAATGTATATCCTAGGTCAAATACTAGAATTGATGAAATTTCTGAAAATGTTTCTGTTTCTCTAGACATCATATTTTTCAATAATAATAATTGGAGCAGAGCGGAATGAGTGGACAATTGACTGCTGAACCCGCCCAAATTCTGCCTCTTATTTAAGCGGTTTCAGAAAGAAATACTATGCCAACAAAGCGTTTTTGTAGTCAATCAAACATTTGTATAATAAAACGTATTCATTCATGTATCTTCATTCTAAACAAGTCATTTGTACAGTGAGTTAGTTCCTTGTCCTGTGTTATTCCCACGGACACATAGATGGAGCTGCCTTTAAATCATGCAAATTTCTGGTCTCTTATTCCAGTTTGTTTAGGCAGTTGACTGTATAGGAAGTGCTTAGTTATGCAGTGTAAGTATAATTACGGGATCAACAGCATTAAGTCAGTGTTTGCTATAATTAGTGTCACTAGCCTTGATTAAATGATTAGCAATGTGGATCTCACCAAACAATGGATAAGTCCACATCTGCTTTATTTAGTATTATTGATGTCATTGCTCTATTTACTGCTTTTATGATTCTGCACATCTGATGGCATGAATATATCTTTTAATTAGCTTAATGTTGCTTATCTGCTGTGATTTAGGAAGTTTAGGCCAGGTTGCCATGGGTCGGATGTGGTGCGTAAAACTGTGCAGCGTATCCGACTTGTAACCCGCAGCACCTTCCGCCCGAAAAACTGCACCGCATTGTGGTGCAGTTTTTTTAACTGAATTTCCTCTGGGGTAAAACAAAAAACTACTATACTTACCCCCCCCCCCCTCTTTTCTGCGCGTAGTCCGGCCTCCCAAGATGATGTTGCAGGCCATGTGACGCTGCAGCCTGTGATTGGCTGCAGCGGTCACATGGGATGAGACTGGGTGGATTAGCTGTGTTTTTTCCGCAGCATATTACAATAGAAGCGAAGTAGATGAGATTTAAACAAATCTCATCCACAAGCTACAGAAAAAAAAGCAGCTGAGAAAATGATCTTAAATTGACCTGCTGTGCGATATAAATCCGGTAAAAAGGTAAAAGCCAGAAGAAATAGCAAATGTTGCAATTATTGCTGAAAATTCGCATATTTGAAAAGAAAAAACAAACCATTTCAAGCTTAAAGAGGCTCTGTCACATGACCATGGGATTACAGAGCTCGCCCCATTTCGAACCCTTTTGCTTAACCTTCCCTTCATACTGTCCACCCCCTTTCTTGCTTCCAGGCCTTTTTCCCTCCTTCCATGTCACTCTCCCATCCCCAGTGAGACACACGAGACAGTGGGTTGGAAAATTTCGGCCACAGCAGCCATTTTATTAACAAATTTACATGAACATAAAACATAACTTTATAAATAACATTACTAGGAAAGGGGAAGTCCTTGGAGCTCCAAAACTTTGGCACCTAACTGCCCCCTGTATAGCTACTTACCCCCAGCCGTCTCCCTACAGGCTCAGAGGCACCTTTCTGCTCCGCAGTTGGCTTGCCAAGTATGTAAAACCACTCCCCGGGACACCACCCAGCAGGAGTCCAAAATACGCCCATCTCCATGAGCAATTATGTATTTGTTAGGGACCATACCTCTGATGAATCCCCCACTTCAAATTACCACCAACTCCAAGGACCCCCCAATCCGCCAACAAAGCCACCGTGACTCCGCTCCTACCAGTCACCACCAGCCGACTCCTGTAAAAGAAAAAACACCAGCAGCAACAAAGAATCCACATCGCTAAACAAAACATAACACCTGTCCTTAAGGGAGGGCGGGCGGGACAAGGTCTAAACTGTTTTCCTGGGGTGTGAATGGCGCAAACCTGTCCCTCACCCTTCCTATATGCCCTCTGTTAACCTCGCCCCCTTCTCCTCCACCTTCCTCCCCCTCCTCCATTTGAACTTTTCACCTCATTCCTTCTCCCCTGCAACCCTGGTCATGTCTGCCTCCCCCAATCACTTCTTGATGTGTCCGGCTGTTTCTTGACCATGGGATTACAGAGCTCGCCCCATTTCGAACCCTTTTGCTTAACCTTCCCTTCATACTGTCCACCCCCTTTCTTGCTTCCAGGCCTTTTTCCCTCCTCCCATGTCACTCTCCCATCCCCAGTGAGACACACGAGACAGTGGGTTGGAAAATTTCGGCCACAGCAGCCATTTTATTAACAAATTTACATGAACATAAAACATAACTTTATAATTAACATTACTAGGAAAGGGGAAGTCCTTGGAGCTCCAAAACTTTGGCGCCTAACTGCCCCCTGTATAGCTACTTACCCCCAGCCGTCTCCCTACAGGCTCAGAGGCACCTTTCTGCTCCGCAGTTGGCTTGCCAAGTATGTAAAACCACTCCCCGGGACACCACCCAGCAGGAGTCCAAAATACGCCCATCTCCATGAGCAATTATGTATTTGTTAGGGACCATACCTCTGATGAATCCCCCACTTCAAATTACCACCAACTCCAAGGACCCCCCAATCCGCCACACGAGCATACTTAGACCACCTTTAAGTATGCAAGCCCCCACATCCATCATTGCACGCTCGATTCCTTCCTGAATCCGCAAAGCCCAAAGGTCAATGCCCACCGCATTCAGATGCACTCCATCACCTAGCCAATACTTCCCTTGGCCATCCTCGAAATCGTAGTGCCGCACAAAAAAACCCCCGTTTTTCACCACAAAGCTGGAAACCGCCCGATTAACTTTCACCCGGGCCTTGTTTACACGCTCTACCGAACGCGCATTTCGCCATACACTCCGCGGCACAATTTCTGACCAAATCACCTTCACCTTCGGAAAACAGGACCAAAGCCGGAGAAGGTCATACTTAACATCCCGAATTAGTTCTCTAAACAGACGAGTACCTAAGTCGTTCCCCCCCACATGAAGGACCCACAAATCAGGAACCCGATCCAACTGCGCATACCGATGGAAATCCGGCAAGACTCGACTCCACACCATGCCGCGCGTGCCCAGCCACCGTATCACCACCGACGACCTTTGGAACCCCAGTTGCCGCCCATCTGGCCGCACATCAGCCCTTAACGCCCCCCAGTGCACATATGAGTGCCCAAGAATCCACACCAGTGCAGGTGAACCATCTGAAATAGAAGAATAACAACGATGACACCAACCGAAAACAGCATGCTGAGACGAGAAAAACAAATCACATAAAGTGGAGACGCACGTAGGACTTATACCTCCCAGAATCCCAACGACCTATGCGCTTCACCACATCAGGCCCCAAACCCCATGACGCAGCCTCCGTGGCTGCCCCAATACGAAAGGAGTGTGGTGAATAAATACCCTTATCCAAACCCAACACCTCCAAACATCTACGGAAGACAGCTGTAAACTGGCATCTTGACAAGAAGGCACCATCCTTATGACATAACAGCGGCCCCCCACTACACCCTCGTAGCGCGGCGTATCGCTCATAGCATCTTACCGGGCACATCCCCGCCCTCGCCACAGCCTCCAGAACCACCCGTTTACCTTTTCCACTTTGATCCGATTTTGACCACCTTACCCAGAATTCCACTCTCTCCCCCCCTCCTGTTACATCTTCCGCTTGCAAACCCCCCGCTCTCTTCTTGCTAGGGGAAATTAACTCACCCACTCTTAAAGCTCAAAAAAACGCCCATGAAAAGGCCAACTGAAACAATGCTACCTCATAGCCCGAGAAACACACCCTCCCCAATACTTCACCTAACTGCTCTAAAAGCGCGAAAGAAACCGGACGACGGCCATCCGGCCGCCCCGCCCCCTTTTTTCGAAACCCCTTCAACGCCTGGACAATCAAGAAATCCTTAGTCACATCCCCCAACCCCCTTAGTTTAAAACCAAAGGCCAAAGCTGACACGAAACGATTCACTTTAGACACCGACCAGCCTTCCACTGATACCCATCCCAAAAACCCCAGCAAAGCTACCACCTGTTCCTCCATCGACCCGACTTCGGGCGAACCTGTTAACCACGACACCCAGTCCCTCCACGCCGCGTCGTACGCCAACCATGTACCAGGCGCTAGAGAGGACTTGATCAAACCTCCTCCTGCTCGCAAACCACGACCCAAAGCCATCCCGGGAACGCGACCGCTTCCAGATCCGCCTCCGGTGCCAACAGACGAAACCGCTCCCACTGTAGGCGAGAGAGAGAATCCGCGATGTCATTCTGTACCCCCGGAATGTGAACCGCAACAATCCACGCATTGACTGACAAACAACGCAACACCAGACGCCGTAACAACCTCACCACCGGGGGGGAAGAAGCCGTTACATTATTGATTGCCAACACCACCCCCATATTATCACAGTGGAACCGCACCTTGCTATTACGAAAACGCTCCCCCCAAATCTCCACCGCCACCACAATCGGGAAGAGTTTCAGAAGTACAAGATTACGAACCAGTCCCAAAGACACCCATTCCTCCGGCCACTGCCCCACGCACCACTGTCCTTTACAATAAATACCGAAACCCACACTACATGCAGCATCCGTAAACAATTCCCATTGCACATTATCCACCACCGGCGATATCAGTAACGATTTCCCATTATACAAATTCAAAAACTCACTCCATACTGCCAAGTCATCCCGATGCTCCCGTATCAACCGCACAAAATGGTGTGGGGCTCTAACCCCCATCGTTGCTGACGCCAACCAACTGCACAAAAACTCTGCCCATGGGCATTATCCGACAAGCAAAATTAAGTTTTCCTAACAACGACTGCAAATCCCGCAGCTGAATCTTATGAAGCCGACCCGTCCTGCTCCCTTCCAATCACAGCGCATCCAGCTTGTTCCTAGGAAGTCGACACTCCATCGCCACCGAATCCAGGGTAATGGCAAGAAAAACTATACAAGTACTGGGACCAACAGTCTTCTCCGGGGATAACGGAACCCCAAACCGCTGAGCCACCCACTGTATTGCCCCCAGCAAATTAGCGCACACCTCCGAACCCGCTGGGCCCACACACAGGAAGTCATCTAGATAATGTATGACCGACTCTAACCCTGCCACTTCACGGATTACCCACTCTAGGAACGAACTGAACGCCTTGAAGTACGCGCCCCCTTTTCCTTATTTGAAACACTTGGCGGACCCGTGCGAAGTCCCGCCGCAAGAGGAGCAAGAGTGCTTAAACTTACATCCCGCCCCAAACTTGCATTGACCGTCGTTAAACTGCCAGCACAAGCCCGCCCTTCCTCCTGTCCCTCCCCCCGATTGCCCCGATTGTCCTGAGGGGCCGGCAACCCCAGCCCCCCCCCCCTTGAAAGGACTGCCCGAACTTAGCCGGGGCCATTACTTTTAACAAAAAAGCCCAATGTCTTTATTATCCCATCTAATGTTGGGACGAACCGCTTTCCTCTGACGAAACTGTTCGTCATACCGCAGCCAAGTCTGACCCCCATACGACCGATGCGCCTCGCCTATCGCATCCATGTACCCGAAAAGGGCGGAACAATTTTCCGGCGCCTTTTCCCCTATAACACTGGCCAGAATGGCAAACGCCTGTAACCAATTCACAAACGTCTGCGGGATTAAACAATATCGACTCTTCTCCTCCTAATCCTTTTTACTTTCCCACCTTTTACCCTTGTCTAAATTAAATTTTTCCAGAGGAAGAAGCAAGAAGATTTCTACGTACTCATCCCTCCAAATTTTTTGTTTCACTTCGGTCTTCAAATGTGACCCCAACAACCCCTCAAAACAAACGTACACTTTGCCTTTAGCTTTATCATCTAACCTCACCCTATCCACATCCTTATCCTTATCAGTCTGATCCGCAACCGTCACTCCCCCGACCTCCAGCTCGGGGACCGTCCTCGGGGGTTGCACCGATTCGCCGCCCCCCCCGCTGCCGGGACCCACGCCGCAACCGGGGATGCAGCAGGCAACCTACCCCCCCTCACAACGCGCTAGCAACGCCTTTACACAGCCAAGCAATTCCTGAACATCTCCCCCCCTCTAACAGTAGACAACAACCCACTATTTTCAACATTCCTAGCTGCCTCCCCTTGGGAACCCACCCCAATCCCTGGGGATCTAAATATTGCTGGAAATGTATGTAATGGTGATATTGACTCACCAGACTGCATGGGCGCTGAGTTCCCACCAGCCGGGGAGACGGGACCTTCACGACGACCTTCCTCCATCGGCACACCTCCGTTTTCACCCGCCTCCGGACATCTGGGGCCTGAAGCTGCGCCGCAGGCTCTGCAGCCGTATGCATCGTCCTGGACCTCATAAGTATCGCATGACGTCAGGGGCCGTTCCGGCCTCCGCTCTCGCTCCACCGCTGCCCTTTCCCTCCGTCTCTGCAGCACCACCGATTGTGGCCTGCGTGACCGTCCGGGGACATCATCCTGCTGACAGGCGGGCCGCCCGACTGGTGCATCGCCAGATCGGCCCGCCACAAATCCACATGGTGCTGACCTGGAGACGGGAGGCTTTCCCTCTGACCTGGGACCCTGCCCTCCACTCTCCGGAGGGCCCGACCGGCGACCAAGATTCCTCCCGGACCGGGACCTCCGCCCCCTAGCGGTGGAAGCGGAAACCCGGCCCGGAGCGTCCCTCGAGGGGCTCCCAAGCCTGCGTCGAGCCCTAGGCAAATCGTCCGGGCTAAGGCGCTCTGGCGGCCGCACCCGCCGGAGGGGGGATGTCATCACCTCTGGCGCTGCCTGCGTCCCGGCCGCACTTGTACCCACTGCCTCCTCAAGCCCTGCCGACAACTCCGGCACCGATGCCGCCGGACCCGTCCTCCCGAGCTCCTCCTCAAGCCAGGCCATGCCCCGTTCCGCCACAGCCTGCCGCACTTGCTCCATCAGGGCCTGCATCACGCCTCAGGTCAGTACAAGGTCTAAACTGTTTTCCTGGGGCGTGAATGGCGCGAACCTGTCCCTCACCCTTCCTATATGCCCTCTGTTAACCTCGCACCCTTCTCCTCCACCTTCCTCCCCCTCCTCCATTTGAACTTTTCACCTCATTCCTTCTCCCCTGCAACCCTGGTCATGTCTGCCTCCCCCAATCACTTCTTGATGTGTCCGGCTGTTTCTTTATAAGTGCCCTATCTTGTACATGATGTGATCGGCGCTGTAATGTAGATTACAGCAGTGTTTTTTTGTTTAGAAAAACTATCATTTTTGACGGAGTTATGACCTATATTAGCTTTATGCTAATGAGTTTTTCAATGGACAACTGGGCGTGTTTTACTATATGACCAAGTGGGCGTTGTGGAGAGAAGTGTATGACGCTGACCAATCAGCGTCATGCACTTCTCTCCATTCATTTACACTGCAGATAGCGATATAGCTATATCGCTATTTGCAGTCACATAAACACACTATAAGGCTGGGTTCACACTACCTATTTTCAGGCGTAAATGAGGCGTATTATGCCTCGATTTACGCCTGAAAATATGGCTCCAATACGTCAGCAAACATCTGCCCATTCATTTGAATGGGTTTGTCGACGCACTGTGCCGACGACCTGTGCCAGCTGTCAAACGACGACGCGTAAAATGACTGCCTCGTCAACGAAGTGCAGGACACTTCTTTGGACGTAATTTGAGCCGTTTTTCATTGAATCCAATGAAGAACAGCTCCAAATTACGGCCGTCAAAGACGCCTCGCAAAATGCGAGTACATGCAATTACGTCTGAAATTACGGAGCTGTTTTCTCCTGAAAACAGCTCCGTAATTTCAGACGTAATGGTCGTTATCGTGTGCACATACCCTTACGCTACCCATGTGTCATGACAATGAATATACATTACCTCCAGCCAGGACGTCATGTATATTCATTCTCCTGACCACTTCTGTAGCGTCTCTGTGATTTACTGCATAGCAGGCGTAGTCTCGCGAGATTACGCTGTAAACTGCCATTCACAGCGAGATCTTGCTGTGCTGTGCTGTAAATCACAGAGACGCTACAGAAGTGGTCAGGAGAATGAATACACATGACGTCTTGGCTGGAGGTAATGTATATTCATTGTCATGACACGAGTAGCGTTATAGTGTGTTTATGTGACTGCAAATAGCGATATAGCTATATCGCTATCTGCAGTGTAAATGAATGGAGAGAAGTGTATGACGCTGATTGGTCACTGATTGGTCAGCGTCATACACTCCTCTGTACAGCGCCCACTTGGTCATATAGTAAAACATACCCAGTTGTCCATTGAGAAACTCATTGGCATAAAGCTAATATAGGTCATAACTCCGTCAAAAATGATAATTTTTCTAAATAAAAACCACTGCTGTAATCTACATTACAGCGCCGATCACATCATGTACAAGATAGGGCACTTATAATGTGGTGACAGAGCCTCTTTAAATTAAATTGAAAAAAGTGTATACTTGTCACCCTGGCGTTGCCATAGCGGTGGCTCCTTGTTCCCCCGGCTGTTCTTTGTGCAGCCCGAACTCCTGGGATGACCTTTCATCCCATATGTCTGCTGAAGCCCATCAGAGGCTTTAGTGGTCACATGGGCTGGTGTGTCATCACAGGAGGCCCGGCTGCACGGAGACCAGAGGGACGCGTTACTAAGTCAATACCAGTAAAGGTAAGGATTGTCTTTTTTTCTGCAGTAGCGGCAATTCCGGCCAAAAATCTGCACCGCGGATTCTAGTTCAGATATTTTGTGTACATTTATGCAGTTCATCCAACCTGTCCTATGTGAACATACCCTTACCCAGTGTTCTTTTTAGATTCTGCTGCAGATTATCTCAAAAAGACGCTGGTAAATCTGTCACAAAAAACTCAACAAACAGTGATTTTTTTTCTGCGCATTATGCTGCGTAAACTCTGCGGTTTTTCCGCAGGGGTTAGACTTGCGAATATAGTGTTAAACATTGATCATAGCCAACAGTTTTTACTGCATTTCTGCTGCGTTTCCGCTGTTCAAACCGCAACAGAACTCATTTTTTGCCAAATTTATGCCATTGAAATCTATCTGCCAATTACGCAGCATCTCTGCACAGAACCTGCAGCATATATTGACATGCAGCAGAATTGAAACTCGAAAACTTTCTGCTCGACTCATATACCTTCCTGTTAATTCTACCTCCTCTGTGCCGTGGCCAGCACTGACAGTTTCTATGTCCCATTTCATGTCTGCGCTGTAATAGGACAGGATAAAAGAGTTGTTACAGTCTGGCAAGGAAGTTTCATTTTCAATTGCCCTATTCACACAAGCTATTTTCGGCCGTTTTTCGGCCCCAGTAAACGGCCCGAATAAAGACTGAAAAATCGGAAGCAGAACTCCCCCAAACATCTGCCCATTGATTTCAATGGGGAAAACGGCGTTCTGTTCAAAAAACGTCCGCGGAAAAAAAGTGCATGTCACTTCTTCAGCTGTTTTTTGAAGCCATTTTTCCATAGACTCTATAGAAAAGCAGCTCCAAAAACGGCCGTAAAAAATGCAGCGAAAAACGCGAGTGGCTAAAAACACCTGAAAATCAGGAGCTGTTTTCCCTTGAAAACAGCTCCGTATTTTCAGACGTTTTTAAGTTTGTGTGTGCACATACCCTTAGGATATTCTGAGTTAACAGAAAAAAGTACCTACTTCAGGGCCTCCATTAATGACCGTTAATGGAGCATCCATCTCCCTGGAAGAATTAGACTGTCCATGTATTACATAGATAGCCCATTGATTTCAAAGGTCACCAGTTCCCCTTATATTCCCCTATAGTGATGCTCCAGGTGTACCAAACACTAGTTTCCAGGATCCCCTGCAGATTACAGCTGATTTCTGGGGTTCCTAGCAGCCGTATACCCTGTGTTCAACTTATTTTTGAGGTACCTTTGTAACACATAGAGCTCTTCCCATGAAACATATTCCTTAATACATTACTGCTGTTTGCTTGTATGCATGTGGATTTATCTTATACAATTAAATTTAATTGAGATCAATATAATTGCATAAAAATAAAAATAATTCCAATACATGCAAGAAATTGTGGTATGCAGCAGTGCATGCCATATTATAAAGGTATTCTGCCCTAGAAGCATAATATATAATAGTGCTATGCATGGGTTGTGAATGTGTGAACTATTAGACAATAGTGGTCCATACTGTCTATTAGGCTGGATTCACACGAGCACATTACGTCCGTAATCGACGGACGTATTCCGGCCGCAAGTCCCGGACCGAACACAGTGCAGGGAGTCGGGCTCCTAGCATCATAGTTATGTACGATGCTAGGAGTCCCTGCCTCGTTGCCGGACAACTGTCCCGTACTGTAATCATGTTTTCAGTACGGGACAGTTGTCCGGCAGCGAGGCAGGGACTCCTAGCATCGTACATAACTATGATGCTAGGAGCCCGGTTCCCTGCACTGTGTTCGGTCCGGGACTTGAGGCCGAAATACGTCCGTCGATTACGGACGTAATGTGCTCGTGTGAATCCAGCCTAAGATTACATGTAAGAAGCTATTCACATTTGCTTCCATGTCTCACAATTACTGATTGACATGTACACTAGTGAGAGATTCTCTGGAGAACAACAAATTAGTTTCTTTATTGCTAGCACCAGGGTCGAATCTAGCTTTTGAGGCGAAAATATAAAATGGTGCCCTCATCCCCTTCTTGAGTAAATAAATAGGTTCACTCTGCTGTACACATACATAGTACCATCATTTTATACTGTAGTCTGTAGTTAAAGCACCTTTGGTAGTGATAACAGCCTGCAGTCTTCTTGGGTATGATGCCACAAGTAGAGTCGTGTGCTGTTTAACCCTCTTATTCTCCTTTTTTCTCACCCCCCAACCCAAGAAAAACACGTGACAACCGAGGTTGGATGTGAAATGGCCACAGCAGCCGTTTATTAATTTACATCAGTTAGAAAAAATGCAATTTAATCCGAAACATTCGGATAAGTACGAGGAATTCAACCAAAGAATTTCTCCTATAATTCACATGACCCAACATGGGTCAGTATCAATAATAACAACAACATTAACACCAATTAAAGCAGGGGAAGTCCTTGAAGCCATTTTTCCCGGTTTTTTTACCTTGAGTTAGCCATCTGCAAACCACCACCAACTATTTACCTCCAGCTGTAAACCAGCTCGGAGGCACTGCTCACCTCTGCAGATGGCTCCAACCACCAGAAGACCACTTCAAAGGGATAACACCCTATGAAGTCTTCCAAATAATAAACCTTTCTGGGGGATGCAAACCCCCGATGCGACCCCCCCCCACCAGTTCGTACTGACCAACCTCAAGGAGTCCCCCCGCCACAGCAAAACAGGCCTTGACCACCTTAAGCCTGTGAGTCCCTCCAAACCACCACCGCCCTTTCAATCCCCTCTGCTAGGGCCAGGCTCCACAAATCCATCCCAACCTTGGTCAGATGCACTCCATCATTCCTCCAATAATTACCTTCCCCCGACTCCAAATCCTTGTGACGCACACAATTCCCCCATTCCTGGCCACAAAACATGACACCGCCCAGTTCACTTTACGACGGGCTTTGTTAACCCTCTCTACAGACCTTGCCAACCGCCAATGCCTCCTAGGGACTATGTTAGACCAGACTATAACTAGGCGTGGATAAGATGCCCATAAACACAGCATATTGTGTTTAATTTCCCGCACCAACTCCTGAAAGGGTCACACCCCCAAATGATTCCCACCCATGTGTAACACCAGGACCTCCGGAACCCTAACTAATTGAGAGTACGTCTGAAACTCGGTCAATACCCGGCTCCATAACATACCTCTGAATCCCAGCCAATGTAAGACCGCGTCATTACGCGGAATGTGTGGCTGACGGCCATCGGGGCGGAAATCCGCCCTCAGGGCCCCCCAATGCACATATGAGTGTCCTAAGGCCAGATTCAGACGAACGTGTGCGTTTTGCGCGCGCAAAATACGCTGTGTTTTGCACGCGCAAAAGGCACTTGACAGCTCCGTGTGCCCTGTTCATATGGATGCGCGGCTGCGTGCTTTTTGCGCAGCCGCCATAAATATGACACTCCGTTTGGATGTTTGTAAACAGAAAAGCACGTGGTGCTTTTCTGTTTACATTCATTCTTTTACTGCTGTTGCGCGAATAACGCTTGTCCCACGGAAGTGCTTCCGTGGGGCATGCGTGATTTTCACGCACCCATTGACTTCAATGGGTGCGTGATGCGCGGAAAACGCAGAAATAGAGAACATGTCGCGAGTTTTACGCAGCGGACTAACGCTGCGCAAAACTCACGGACAGTCTGTGTAATGGCAGGAAGGAGGTGAAGGGAAAGTGAGCCCTAATCTACCCACCGCCCTGTCCCTGCCTACTTGCAATGACCCGCCCTAGGCGACGAGGTACAACTGGGCGGCGGTCCCTACGCTGGCTAAGTGCACTGGAAGACAAACAGGGAACACGCAAGGGAAGGGGCAGTAGCCACGGAACGCCACGAGGAAACGGGGCGGCGAACGAACAGTCAGGACCAGGACGAAGTGAGTACACCCGAGCGAGCACGGAGACAGAAGCAAGCCAGGGGCAAAGCAAAGCAGGTCAAGCAGAACTGCAGCAAGGCAGAAGCACGGCAGAAGCAGGCTGGAGCAAGCAGCAGTGGGGCCAGGAATCCAAAAGAATTACAAGCACTGAGGGAGAGCACAGGGCAGGTAATAAAGGACAGGGGGCGGAGCTAACTCCGACAGACCAGGCCGCGATAGGCTCTCCCACTCCTGAGCCTGCCACCCTGGTTGGTGGGAGATGGTGTCAGTCGAACAGGTCTGGCCTCAGGTGTGGATTGATTAATCCCAGGAGTATAGCTAGATGAAGTACCTGGCAGATCCCTAACAGTCTGCACTGCCCCATAGACTTGCATAGGTCCGTGCGACCCGCGTGAAAACCATGCGGGCTGCACGGACGCAAATCACGTTTGTGTGAATCCCCCCTAACAGCCATACCAGGCACGGGGGCTGATCTGAAATGAAAACGAACAAGCACGCACACACGTAAGCCGATCCACCACGACCACAGCAGCACAACCCACCTCCAAACAAACAATTAACAGTACAATCTTATAACAAATGAGGGCGAACATAAGTGCGAAACGTGTTGGACTCCCAATGCGACGCACACCCTCATCATCAAGCCCCCAACGCCCAGCCTCAGTCACCCTGCGCCGATGCAAAACGAGTGAGAAGAGTAAGAGACGTAACTGACTCCGACCTCAGCTAAACATTTTTTAAATACTGCACAAAATTGATACATAGACAAGAACTATCCATTTTCATGACGAAGCAATGGCAACTCAGGTCCCCCTACCCGTGGCTTAAAAGCAATCATGCAGTCAACAGGACACATCGCCGACCCCGGGAGGGCAAACAACACTATGCGCTTCCCCCGTCCCAATTGATCCGTCTTGGACCGCCGCAGAAACAATTAGAGTCTGTCCCCATACAGACGCATATCCTCCCAAGCGTCCCCCAACCAATACAATAATTACATCAACCTGTCTTGATCCGTGCTGACGTTACCCAAACCTCTTACCCACTCCTCCCATTGCCTCCAACAAGCAGAATAAGCGCTCCACTTCTCGCTCGCCAATGACATTTGAATCAAACGTTCCGCGGCACCGAAACCAGATCCCAGAGATGCTACGGAGAAGCCGATCAGATCCGCTCCCAGCGCCAATTGACGGAAACGATCCCACTGCGTGTGAGAAAGAGCGTCAGCGATACAATTGTGAACACCCGGCACATGCACTGCAACCACCCACATATTTAATGACAAGCAAACCAGTACTAAGTGTCGCAGCAACTAAACCACAGGTGGAGAAGACGCAGAGATGTTATTAATCGCTAACACCACCCCCATGTTATCACAATGGAAGCGAACCTTTTTATCCCTGAACCTGTCCCCCAAAATGGTTACCGCAACCACGATAGGGAACAGCTCGAGCAGGGCCAGATTGCGCGTAATGCCACTGACCACCCAGCTAGACGGCAAACTCCCCGCACACAATTAACCCCCCCAGTAAGCGCCAAAATCGCTCGACCCTGCCGCATCAGTAAAAAGGTCCAGCTCGCTCGTATTTCTGCACCAGAGACATTCATAGAGATCTACCATTGTATTGACCGAGGAAATCGTCCCATACCTTGAAATCGGCCTGATGTTCCACCCTATTCTCACAAAATGATGTGGTACACGTACGCCCGCTGTCGCTGCTGCCAATCGCCCACTAAAAACTCTACCCATGGGCATAATACGACATGCAAAGTTCAGCTTCTCAAGCAGAGACTGAAGATCGCGCACTGTCATTTTCTTTAAATGACAGGCCCGCCGCACCTCCTGACGCAACGATGTTAACTTATCCTCGGGAAGTCTACACTCCATAGCGACCAAATCTATCTCACTTCCTAAAAAACAGATATGACAGGGCCCTCAGTTTTTTCAGGCGCTAGTGGAATCCCAAAATCCTTCGCAACTTTTTGCAATGAGTACAACAAATTACCACAAATAGGCGAACCGCTGGGACAGACGCACAAAAAATCGTCGAGGTAATGTATCAAAGAATCAACCGCGGCTATGCCCTTCGTTACCCTTTCCACAAAGCAACTAAACGCCTCGAAGTATGCGCAAGAAAGGGAGCACCCCATAGGAAGGCACCGATCGACATAAAACCCCCCATTCCAGAAACATCCCAACAACCATTGACTCTCGGGATGAACTGGCAACAATCGGAAAGCCGCCTCGATATCAGTTTTAGCCAACAACACGCCGGCCCACGCCATCCGAACTAACACCACTGCTTTGTCAAAGGACGTGTAGACTACTGAGCATAAATCATGATCAATCCCATCATTAACCGACGACCCCCTGGGAAAAGACAGATGTTGAATTAAACGAAATTTATGGGGCTCCCGCTTTGGCACTATTCCCAAGGGGGAGACAATTAAATTCTCTACCGGCGGTTCAACAAAAGAGCCCACCATACGACCTAACAAAACCTCTTTAAGAAGTTTTACCGAAACGAGCTCGGAGTGCTGATAAGCCGATTTAAGATTGCGCCGTGTCACCGGAACCTCATGACATGAGGGGGAGGGGGAATAACAAAACCAAAACAAAACCCATCATAAAGTAACTTGGCCGCAATCCTATCGGGGTATTCATTTAGATACAGGGCCATCTTTTCCACCCTCACCGGCGACACCCCCTTGACCAGCCGAGGTGGACTGAGTACCCGACCGCTTCCCTTTCCGCATACATTTCGAAGCCCCGTGGGAGGAGCCGTTGCATTCTGAACACAAGTGTTTACATTTACAGGTAGCCCCGAACTTACACTGGCCATCATTGAATTGCCAGCAAAACCCAAGTTTTGACCCAGAGCCATGCCCGGCCTGGCTAGACTGACCTCCTTGCCCGATGCTCCAGGGAAAGGACTGCTTGACTGGAGCTGTAACCCTTAACCACAACGCAATATCTTTTTGATCCCACCTAATAGCCGGCCAATCCGCCTTGCGCTGGCGAAATTTCTCGTCGTAACGCAACCACGGCTGACCACCATACGCTCTATGAGCTTCACCGATGGCATCCAAATAGCAGAACAACACCGAGCAATTTTTAGACGCCTTTTCCCCCGATCACACTAGCCAGAATTGCAAAAGCTTGCAACCAATTGACGAATGTCTGCGGGATAAGCCTATACCGCCGACGTTCCTCCTCCTTACTCTCGTCCCGCTTGCTCTTGTCCAAATTTAACTTTGTAAGCGGTAGAAGAGATGAAATGTCAACATATTCATCTTTCCAAATTCGCTCGCGTACCTCCTGTTTAAGGTGAGCCCCTAACGGACCCACAAAACAAACGTACACCTCGCCACAAACATGATCATCAAAACGAATTCTATCCCCGTCCTTTTGCGCCTCAGTTTGCACCGACACCGCAACCACCTCCCTGGATGCCCTCAAAACTTCCCCGACAATGGGACGCGACTGTATCGCCCCCCCAACATCACGAGAACCTTCCCAGACTACAACCGGGGACCCCGCCGGGACTACCTGCGCCGATGCCCTATCTAAGCGCCCGACTAACTCCCGCAAATAACCCACTAAATCCGCTAAACCGTCACGCCCTGCAGCACCACTAACGACGGCCGATGCATCCGCGCTTGCCGACCCCCCACACACAACACCCGACATAAAAATTGCTGGATAAGGTAAAGAAGGTGTTATATACTCACCAGGCTGCACAGGCGCTGTGCTCCCGCCAGCCGGAAAATGCTGACCACGCGGAGACACGTCCAACTCGTCATCTTACAACGCCTCTAACGCTGCCAACTGGCAATCACACCGACATCTGCGACACGGGGACCCCGGCGTGCTGGCAGATGGGCCGGCGACCTGCCGCCGACAGAAGGGACCCAGACTTCTGACCGGACATTTTGCCTCACCGCAGCTGAAGATCTTGGAGTCCTCCTTGCAGACCTCGAGGAAGCCAGCCCCCTGGCCGGAACATCACCGTATGGGGCGGCCGTCGACATCACCTCTGGAACGGCATCAGAAGGAGGTGGCGTGACAGGGAGCACAAGCTGCGACCCCCTGTGAACCACCGAGCCCCGTCGCGGCTGAGTATTCCTGCCAGGACGCAGGCTCTGAGCGGAGACATCCATCACAGATGCCTGGCCTGCAGCATCCTCAGAGGGGCTCCTCCTGCGACGCCTGACCCGCGGGACGACCTCCGGGCTAAGCCTCGCCTATGGGCGAGAACGCCGGGAGCGGCGGGGTGACCGTGCCTGACCAGCTGCCGCTCCCGCCGGTGCATGATTCACAGTCAGTGCAGGAGCACTGCTAGATGATTCCCCTCCCGCCGCCATGCCACTGAAAGTGGAGAGAGGGCCGGGGGCGGGGAGAATGTCTGGCCCGGCAGATGACACGGAGCGCTAGGCACGGCGTGGAGAGGGGCCGGCCGGCGGTATCCTAGCCAACGCAGCAACATTTTCTTCCAGACACCCCGGGCCATGCTGAGCAGCAGCAGCACGGAGCTGCTCCAGCAGCCTGTCAGCAGACACCATCGGAGAGAGGTAAGAGCTTGTTGTTTTTACTGTTCCTCTTCCCACTGCTTCCGGCTCAATGCCGAAAACAGAGAGAAGAACCGTTATCCCAACTCACTACTCCTCCCTTCCCCAACTCCTCTTTGCCCTCCCCTGCACTGACCCCTACCTGACCCGCAATAGTTAAACCCTTCCCTCCTATAGCAGTCATGGAGGCTTCCCCTTAGGTCCTTTGGGTTGCAGTCCAGCCTCTCCTTTCTTCTCTGCAGATCCTCTAAAGCTCTGTCAGGTTAGATGAGGACCGTCGGTAGACAGCCATTTTCAGGTCTCTCCAGAGATGTTCGATTGGGTTTAAATCAGGGTTCTGGCTGGGCCACTCAAGAACATTCACAGAGTTGTGACTCCTGTGTTATCTTGGCTGTGTACTTAGGGTCATTGTCTTGTTGGAAGGTAAACCTTCAGCCCAGTCTGAGGTCCAGAGCACTCGGGATTAGATTTTCATTAAGAATATGTCTGTACTTTGCTCCATACAACTTTCACTCAACCCTGACCAGCCTCCCTGTCCCAGCCACTGAAATACACCAGCACAGCATGATGCTGCCACCACCAGGGTTCACTGTAGGGATGGTATTGGGCAGGTGATGAGCAGTGCCTGGTCTCCTCCAGACATGACGCTTAGACTTGAGGCCCAAAAGTTCAATCTTGGATTCATCAGACCACTGAATCTTGTTTGTCACAGTCTGAGAGTCACTTAGGTGCTTTTTTTCAAATTTCAGACGGGCTTTCATGTGTCTTTTACTGAGGAGAGGCTTCTTTCTGGAACTTTGGAGCTCAGCCAGAGTGACCAATGGGTTATTGGTCACACAGTCCTCTCTCTGAGCTCTATAGGCAGTCCTTTACTCTTCATAACTTGTGTTTTGCTCTGATATGCATTGTCAGCTATGAGACCTTATATAGACAGGGTGTGTCTTTCCAAATCACGTGCAATCAAATGAATTTACCACAGGTAAACTCCAATCAAGGTGTAGAAACATTTCAAAGATGATATAGAGAAATATGAGGCCGCCAGAGCTAAATTTCAAGCGTCATTTCAAAGGGTCTGAATACTTATGTCCATGCAAAATTTTAGTTTTTCATTTTTAATCAATTTGCAAAAATTCCGAAAATTCTGTTTTTACTTTGTTATTATGGGGTGTTAAGTGCAGAATGATGGGGAAAAACTTTAATTTTTACTTATTTTAGCACAAGACCGCAACATAACAAAATGTGAAAACAGTGAAAGGGTCTGAAGACTTTCCGAATGCCCTGTAGATTAGTTAATACCATACATACAATGCTAAAATATTGCTATATTGTAACCAATTAGATAAATATAAGTTCATATTTAGAATAGTAGACTCTACTCACACTACTTATATGGGCTTCATCATAAGGATATGTTTGGTCAGCAAGAAAATATATGCAAACATATCCTGTGATGGACCGATAGGTTTCTATGGGACAAATGTTTGACAGCTTAAAGGGGTGTACCCATCTTGGATATTTATTGCATATTCACAGGAAATTTATGGCATCTTTACAGCCATAAATGATTGAAAGATGTGGGTCCCAACTTGGTGACCCGAACCTGTTTCTAAAACCGGTCCCCTGACCCCTGTCTTACCTGCTGCCACTGTAGCTGGTCCTCAGCCACTGTTTGATAAGGTTTCAACTAAACAAAAAAATGGGTCGCACCCCAGTCTGCAGGTAGAATTAAATAATTTCATTTTTATGAATTCATGTCGGATATGACACCATGTGAAATTTGTTTCACTTGTAGCAACATTTGGGCATATGTCCTTCATGAGGATCAGATAGATAGATAGATAGATAGATAGATAGATAGATAGATAGATAGATAGATAGATAGATAGATAGATAGATAGATAGATAGATAGATAGATAGATAGATAGAATCTTTATTTATATGACACAAAAAAATCTGCATTTCGATAGATAGATGATTATTATAATATCTTTATTATGGACTAGATCGATAGATAGATAGATAGATAGATAGATAGATAGATAGATAGATATTTATTGGAGAAAAAAAAAGTGTATTTATTTTACTACTGTTCTCCCTCCCTGAGAGCCTGCCAGAAGAGGAAGAAGTTACAGCAGGGCCCCGAGGAGGGGGCCGTGAGGGGGAGGGCACAGGGCGGGCCCGCGAGGACAGTACCAGTAGTACTGCCCTGGTGGCGTCCCTGTGTGTGTCTATGTATGTGGTTAATTTGTAGAGGGCAGCAATAGAGAGTCCTGCACAAGGCGCCATCCAACCTAAGGCCAGCCCTGACTGCACGGCACACTACTGATGCCACTTGGCACATGTGAATGCGCAACTATTCTTACATTTTGTCCCATAATTGTGTTAACACAGGGGATACAAAATATATATTTTGCATATGTATATATTTTCATTGATCCACATGATTAATCAAGGGGATCACATAAGCGTAACTGATTGTTAGGATAGGCCAACTTCCCTTTGAAGTGTCATTTCAAAAACTCTAAATTCAGCTGTTGACTGGAAACATGGCTTTCTCTAACCCCCCCCCATAGCTTTTTACCTGTGCCATTATAGAGATCCACTGCTAGATAGATAGATAGATAGATAGATAGATAGATAGATAGATAGATAGATAGATAGATAGATAGATAGATAGATAGATCACACACACACATATACACTTACCATGTAGACAGCAGGATGCCTGGTCAAGTACTAGGGATCTCTTGTAGACAGCAGTGGAGAGGATGTGGAGTTCAGTAGTCAGGATAGAGAGGCGGAGGAGGGGAGAGCTCCCCTACAGACACAGTGCTGGACAGAGAAGAGGTCAGAAGATGTTCCCAGAAAGTCTCACTCAAGTTGTTAGGATTGCATTAGCCAGACATGAGATTACTTAGAGCCTGGCCTTTTCTGACCTGCTCTCTGCCTAATGCTGCTTCTGCTGATGAAGCTGTACCCCCTCTCTAAATTCCGACATCTACAGCTGAAGAATGCTATCTGGAGACCTGAGGCTGCTCTCGCGCTTCTTCAGGGGACAGCTGGAGAAGAGTGATAAACTGTGTGAGAGCAACACCGTTTTTTGATACCTGCTGCTCCTGTGTGCTGCCCTCACTTTGCGGTGTGTGCCCTGTGAGTACTTGAGGAAACTACAGGCTGTCGGCTGAGGCCAGTAGCTCAACTTGCTTCATGATAGGTGTGGTCCTGGCTAGCATTATGCTGTCATAAAGTTAACAGTTGGAAATTACAGGGGTCCTCTGTTATTGGTTCTCATCCCTGGGTCAGCTACTGAGATATACTGCAGCAAGAGTGCTTCAGTCACATTGCATATGTATTTCTGTAAGACAAGCGGCTGTGACATCACAAGTGGGTTTTACCCAGGTATGCTACTGTGATACCACAATTGTGTGTAAGTCAGGTATGGTGCTGTGACATCACTTGTGGAACCTGACAGGTAAACAGCTGTCAGCTACTGTGACATCACAATTATGTATCAGTAAGGTTTCCGTCAGGTAACTGCTGTGATATCACGACTGTGTTTTTGTCAGACGAGCTGCTGTGACATCACAAGTGAGTTAAAGTGAGGTAAACTGCAGTGACATCACAAGTGGGCTTCAGCCAGTTAAGCTGCTGTAACATCAAAACTAGTAAGGGTCATAGTACTTATAATACGTATATATTATATTGTATTGTATTATATTACAGAATAATTCCTTAATGTGACCTGATAAATGCCAGATTACAAGATATTCGGGGGTTATCCTGCGGTCATAGAAAACTCTAAGGGCTCATGCACACGGCCGTAGTGGTGTGCACGGCCCGTGAGTCATCCGCGGGCTGGCCGCAAATTACAGGCCGTGCACATGGCCGTGTACATTTATTTCATTTAAACTCGGACTGCAAAATGCGGCCCATTTAGGACATGTCCTATCTTTTTGCGGTCCAGGCTCCCGAGCAATGCACAAACTGTGGAAACCACGGTCGTGTGCATGGGCCCATAGAAATGAATGGGACCGCAATGCATCCACAGATTTGCGGGTGAATATCGGCCGCAAAAACGAGTTTGTGTGCATGAGGTCTAAAACTAATTTGTAAAAGTTAAACAATCTTTTCAGAAAGAAAGCTCTAAGTGAAATCTTAACACAAAATGTGCTACTATGAGTCTTTTATTAATCATGGGAATGTGCTAATTGGTCATCTATGTTCTGCCATCCGCTTCAGATCTTCCATTATTATTTTGGAATTCTGTACTAGAGACATGTGCAGGTTTCTCAGACCTTTTGAATTATTGAATGCTGTAATAAAGGAATTTCACTCTATATAATATCAATCCATGTCACAATTTGAATTCACAGTCAAATCTGTCACATACACACATACATTCAGGGGCGTAGCTAAAGGCTCATGGGCCCCGATGCAAAAGTTCTTATTGGGCCAGGCCCCCCCCCCCCCCGCAATCTTCTCATGGCCGACGGTCCACAGCTTTCAGCTGCATCGCTGGGTCTCCTAAATGACCCAACAATGCAGCACTAGCAGCCAGGGGCATCACTAAGGACTTAAAATGTCAGGGGAAATAGCCCCAATACATATGTGTCCGTTTGTTGGACTACTTTGGATTCGAGGATACTTCAATGACAGCGTTTTTTTATTCTCAATAAAATGGTTAATTGGGGTTGTGCTTTTTTATTTCAATAAAATATTTTTGCTATGTGCTTGTAATTTTTTAAACTTTATTATTACCGCCTTAGTAGTGGCCGCTGGCAGATTGACAACCTCCATTACTAAGGCGAGGCTTAATGTTAGCAGGTGCAGAGGCTAACACTGACCGCCATTATGACCCCGGTACCCACCGCCACCAGGGGTACTGGGAAGAGCCGGGTACGAACCAGTACCCGACCATCTGTAGTGACGGTCAGGTACCGGGCGGCCGCAGGCTGGTAGTATTAGGCTGGGATAGGCAAAAACAGTGGCCCTTCACACCTTGGTAATGCTGCCTGCTGCTGTGTTGTATCTGGCTGGTTATGAAAATTGGGGCGGACCCCACATCGTTCTTTCCAATTCTTTTTTATTTTATGCTTTTTAAAATGATGTGGGGTCCCCCCCATTTTTCATAACCAGCCAGATACAATAAAGCAGCAGCAGCCTAGCATTACCAGGGCGGGAAGGGCCACTGTTTCTGGCCTTTCCCAGCCTGTTGATACCAGCCTGCGGCCGCCCCATTGCCCGACCATCACTACAGATGGTCAAGAACTGGATCGTACCGGGCTCTTCCCAGCACCCCTGGTGGTGGTGGGTACCGGGGTAATAAGGGGGGTTAGTGTTAGCCTCTGCACCGGCTAACACTAAGCCCCACCTTAGAAATGGACGCTGTCAATCACCCGGCGGCCATTACTAAGGCGGTAGTAATATAGTAAAAAAAAAACACAAAGACATAGAAAAAATATTTTATTGAAATAAAAAAAAAAACACACAACCCTCATTAACCATTTTATTGATAATAAAATAAGCCATCATGGAACTAGTCCTCGAATCCGACGTAGTCCAACGACCGAACATGTAAGAAAACACAGAAAAAACTATTAGTAACACGTGTTAGGCTTACATACAGGGCCCATGTATGATACTGTCTGTGGGACCCTGTATCTAAGCCTACCACAAGGTAGGCTTAGATACAGGGTCCAGCAGACAGTAATCTTATACAGTATAAGATTACTGTGTGCTGGGGCCCTGTATCTAAACCTACCGTGTGGTAGGCTTAAATACAGGACCCATCAGAAAGGATCACACATGGGCCATGTATCTAAGCCTACCATGCGATTGGCTTAGATACAGGGCCCAGCAGACAGCATCACACAATCTGTGATCCTGTCTCATGGGCCCTCTAAGCCTGCTACATCGTAGGCTTAAAGGGTTTGTCCATTCCCTAGGCCATCAATAGCTGATGTGTTGGGGTCCGACTCCCGGGAGCACACCAATCAGCTGTTTTGAAGGGGCCGCAGCACTCGTACGACAGCTGCTTCCCCTTCATTTCCCTTACTCGCTCACACTGTGAATCGCCGACACGGATTGACAGTGTGAGCAAGTGACCGGAATGAAGTGACCGGAATGAAGGGGAAGCAGCTCTCGTACGATTGCTGCGGCCCCTTCAAAACAGCTGATTGGTCGGCTCCCGGGAGTCGGATCCCGCCAATCAGCTTCAGCAGATAGGGATATTAATCTTACCCTCCTCTTCAGCCGCGGTGGAAGTTCTGTCCTGATTCTATCCAGGATCACGAGGTTGTGTGCGGCGCATAGCGTTATGGCGTCATGTGCTGCGCACAGCGCTGTGACGTCAGGACCTCCTGCGCTCCGGAACCAGGAAGGTAAGTACTGTCAGTTACTATAGTAACAGGGGCCCGCGGCCCGAGTTACTATAGTAACTTTTTATTGATGTGGTGCGGGGGGCCGCGGGCCCCCTGGCTTTGGGGCGCAGTTGCAATTGCGACCGCTGCGACTCCTATAGCTACGCCACTGCATACATTGTAAAGCCAATTTCATAGCCACCCAACCAAAATCAGAATGTAATATTGAGCTATAGGAGGATGCGGTTGGGATGTCATAGTGTATGGCACATGACTGCTACTGCAGTGTTTACACGTGGCTTTGGGTTACCTATGGCAGGGGGGAGCGGTGGAATTTTTACATAAAATGTATTGTTAAAGGGGTTGGCCAGGGAAAAAATATTTTCTAAAAAATGTCGTCGTCCCCAGCATTGGTTTACCTTCCCTAAAACCCCCTACATGCCTTCTAACCAGTTTCTGTTTGATCTCAATCATCACTGCTGCTCTTTCTGTTTGTTTACATCCCTTGATTCTGGTCCTGGCTGTTTCCTGTCTTGCAACCCACCATACCCATGATCCCTTGCTGCATCTGAGGAGACAGCTTACATCCCCCTTCCTCCCTCCACAGCATATCAGAAATTTGCATACTGACACGCCTCTTTATGTTCACACGGTCATTCCCTGCTATAACTATGGGCAGCCAGCTCCCTCCCTGCACACGGTCACACACACTAATAATCACATAGGGATGATGGGGGTTATATACAGGAATTTGGGGGGTAATACACAGGGATCACAGGGTATATGCATCGATGATGAGGGATGATATAACCCCCATCACCCCTGTATATAACCCCCATCACCCCTGTATATAAATAACCCCATCACCCCTGCATATAACTGCCATCATCCTTATGTATTTCCCCCAACATCCCTGTTTATAACGCCCAACATCCCTATGTATTACCCCCAACATCCCTGTAAATAGCCGCCATCAACCCTGTGTATAACCCGCATCATCCCTGTGTATAACCCCCAACATCCTATACTGGGATGATGGCAGTTATATACAGGAATGATGGGGGTAATAGACAGGGATGATGGGAGTCACATACAGGGATGATGGAGGTCACATGCAGGGATGATGGGGTCATATAACCCCATCAGCCCCGTATTTATGTAACAATAGGGGTGCGCAGAGAGAATAACCACGCCACCCCCTCCTCCTTCTACATCAGAGAGTAGGAGGAGCAGTGGGAGTGTACTAGGAGAGACAACGCTCCGTGCACTTCCGCCTGAACAGAGGCACGGTGTGTCATCAACTACATTTAGGCTCTATTCTCACGACCGGATCAGAGTGTCGGACGATAAATACCCTGTGTAACTAATAAGGTCAAAAACCTGCTCAGATATATTGACCTGTAGAGTGTTTTTTTAATCCGCAGCATGTCAATTGTATTTGCGTAATTGCTGCTTATTTGTTGCGGGTTTTCCCCATTGAATTCATCGGGGAGGTAAAATCCACAACAATTAGCAGATGTTGCGTTTTTTGCAGCAGAAAAGCTTAGATCCCACCTTAAAAAAATGCAACTTAGAAAAAAGAACAACTTATACTTACCCAGAATTCTATGCTTGTTCGTCCAGGCCGGCCTCCTGGGTTGACAATTCATCCCACGTGACCGCTGCAGTCAATCACATGCGATGAAACATCATCCCAGAAGGCAGGGCTGCAGGACGCCAAAGGGACGCATCGCCATCGCTACGTAAGTATGAAACTTTTTTTATGTGCAGTTTTCCGTAATGGACATTCCAGACAAAAACTGCACCACAATTTGGTGCGGTTTTTCGTCCGGGATTCCCTGCCGCGCCCAGGGCAGATATGCTGTGTTCTTTTACGCAGTGTATCTTCCCTGTGTGAACAAAGCCTAAGGGCAGGGGCGTAGCTAAAGGCTCATGGGCCCGGGTGCAAGAATTCAGCTTGGGCCCCCATACCCCTCCCCAACACCACCATCATCAGACCCCTGTGCGCGCCTATGCCCAGACACCTTGCCCAACAGCCCCCATAGTATAATGCCCCCACACAGTATAATGCTCCCAAAGCTGCCCCCACACAGTATAATGCCTCATAACATATAATGCCCCCCATAACAGCCACAGACCGTATAATGCTCCCCATATCAGCCCCCACAGTATAATGCCCCACATAGCTGCCCCCATACATTATAGTGTCCCCCATATCAGCCCATACAGTATAATGCCCCCATATGAGCTACCCATACAGTATAATCCCCCCATATCAACCCCCATACAGTATAATGCCCCCCATATCAGCTCCCCATACAGTAACATTTCCCCCATATGAGCTCCCCATACAGTATAATCCCCCCATACAGTATAATGCCCCAATATCAGACTCCATGCAGTATAATGCCCCCCATATCAGCCCCCCATACAGTATAATTCCCCCATATCAGCCCCCCATACAGTATAATTCCCCCATATCAGCCCCCCATACAGTATAATTCCCCAATATCAGCCTCCCATGCAGTATAATGCCCCCCCCCCCGCAATATCAGCCCCCCCCATACAGTATAATGCCCCCATATGGGCATAATAGAAAAATAGCATAATTGCTTACCTATCCTCGTTCCCACGCCGATGTCGCTACATCCCGCCAGCCTGCGTCGAGCCGCTCAGGGCACGGTGAATACTGGATCAAGGAGACGTCAGCATCTTGCTCCATCATTGAATGGAACCGGGACCTCAGTGAGTGACTCGCGACCCCCCGGAGGTCTTCACACGAATCCCCAGGGGGACACGACCCACAGTGTGTAATGTATTGTGTTTTATTGTGCAGTTTGCGGTGGAGAGAGGAGGGGGGGCTGTAATTTAATGGGCCCCCCCTCTCCACCGCAAACAGCACAATACATTATAAGGCAACACAACACAATATATTATATTACAATACATTACAAGCCAACACAATACAACACAACACAATACATTACAATACAGACTCTGCAGGTCATCTGGAGTCCTCCGCACCGACTCTTCCACTGCACTGGCTGGAAGACGTGTCACATGACAACACGGTCACATGGTACACTAATTATACCATGTGACCGTAACCAGGAAGATTTATTTAACAAGCATGTGGTATGGCAACGGGGGCCCGTGGGCCCCCCAAGCTTAGGGGCCCGGTCGCAACTGTGACCGCTGCGACCCCTATAGCTACGCCACTGCCTAAGGGTATGTTCACATGCTAAACAAAAAACGGCTGTAAATTACGGAGCTGTTTTCAAGGGAAAACAGCCTCTGATTTTCAGCTATTTTTTAAGCCTCAAACGTTTTATGAGCTGTTTTTCTATTGACCCAATGAAAAACGTCTCCAAAAACGTCTCAAGAAGTGACATGCACTTCTTTTTACGGGGCGTTTTTTTACGCGCCGTTTTTTCAAACGGGCATGTAAAAAAAAGACCCCCGTTGGACTGAGACGCTGTTTTTCCCATTGAAATCAATGGGCAGATGTTTGGAGGCGTTCAGCGTCTGTTTTTTGAGCCATTTCTTAGGGCGTTTACGGCCCGAAAACGGCTTAAAATAAGCAGTGTGAACATAGCCTTATAGCGGACCTGTCACATATTGATGCTACAATGTCTAAGGCCCCATGCACACGACCGTGCCCGCAATCACGGCCCGCGATTGCGGGCACGGCCGGCCGCTGACTGACAGCCGCATTTTCGGGCCGTGCTCCCATACAAAGTATGGGAGCACGGCCCGCAAAATGCGAAAGAACGGACATGTTCCATAATTCCCGGAACATTTCCACGGCAGACACCCTTCCGTAGTGCTACAGAAAGGTGTCAGTGTTCAATGAAAGTGAATGGCTCCGTTTTTGCGGACCGCAATTGCGGTCCGCAAAAACAGAGTTTTTTTGCTGTCGTGTGCATGGGGCCTCAGGGCAGAATAAAGAAGTGACAGACAGGTTGATTTTAGCGGACTATCACTTATTAGTAATGTGCCGTCGTTTATGATAGTTTCTGAGTATTTAGTAGGTATACTTGTGGACTGCACTGCAAACTTGAGTCCAAGAATATTCATGTTGCCCCTGCTGATTCCCCACTCTCCAGCCTGTGATTGACACTTTCTGTGTAGCATAAGAGCTGCAGAATTTCCACAACAGAATTCTGTGCGGAAATTCTGCAGCATTTACAGTAGCAGCAAAGTGAATGAAATTTCAAGCAATCTCATCTACACGTTGCAGAATTTTTCTGCACGTAAATTGACCTGCAGTGCATATTGTAAAATCTGCAGCATGTCAATTTATCTTGCGTTTCCGCCTCAGAATTATATCTGACAAGTTTATAAAAGATGCACTAAAATCCACAGCATAAAACCGGATCAAAATGTAAAAACTGCACCTAAAAAAGCATAAAAAAATGCACCGTTAGATGCGGGTTTTCACCTGTGTAATTACCTGTGTTTACCTGCGAAACAGCTGATTGGTACAGGGTCTGGATGTTGAACCCCCACCGATCATATACTGACGACCCCCCCTTTATAGAAGACTGTAAAAATCATGATATACTGCAATACATTAGTATTACAGTATATCATGTAAGCGATTCAACGATCGCTGATTCAATTCCCCTAGGAGGACTTCTAAAAAAATAAAAAAGTTAAATCCATTTTTGTTTAATGTACCAAGAAATGTTGTTTTGTTTTTTTTAAAAAAGTAAAAAAAAACATCTTTTCCCCTAACGTAATGTTAAAAAAATTAAAAGCTCACATAACTGGTATCGCTGCGTCTGTAAAAGAATATAATCTTATTTAACCCGCTCGGTGAACCCTTTAAAAAAAAATTCAATAAATTAAAATCACCCAAATTGCTGTTTTTTTAGTCACCTTAGCTTCCAAAAAAAATGGATTACAAAGTGATCAAAAAGAAGCAATTACCCAAAATTGTAACCTATAAAAACTACAGCTCGCCCAGCAAAAAATAAGCCATCACACCGCTAAATCGCCAGAAATATAAAAAAGTTATGGCTCTCAGAATATGGCCAAACAAAAATTTTTTTTAAACAAATAGTTTTTTTTATATAAAAGTGATAAATCATTCAAAAATATATACATTTGGTATCACCGTAATCATATCAACCCGCAGAAAAAGTGAACATGTAGTTTTTACCACACAATAAACGTCGTAGAAACGAAACCCCCCAAAGATGCCGCAATCGCTGTTTTTTTTACCCGTTTCACCCCACAAATATATATATACATTATGCGGTACATTAAATGGTGTCATGAAAACCTATAACTTGTCCTGCAAAATACAAGCCCTCATACGGCTATCTTGTGGAAAAAATAAAAAACTTATGGCTTTTGGAATGTGGGAAGAAAAAATTAACGTGTCATTAAGGGGTTAAAGTATTTTGTTATTTTAGCACAAGTGCAGCTGCAAAAAAAAGCTGAATAACCCTTTTAAAGCAACTATGCTATGCAGTTCCCTCTGCTTCCCATAGGGGGCGGGGCTCATGAGCATGACAAGTGGTTGTGCAGCCGAACAATTGAGAGGTTATGGGAGAAGCCTGTGAAGGAGCTGCCTGTATGTGCAGTCTGACAGATGAGAATGAGGATTTGTGACTAAAAATGGAGGATGTGAGAGGAGAGAGGGAAACTACAGACAGGAAAGAGGAAGCAGCGGAGTAATGACGGGCTGGAGAATTATGATAAAAAGGAAGGACTAAAGTGAAAATTAAAGATACAATAGGCTGTAAAAGAGGGCTAGGAATGTGGCAGATTTTCCAGATGATGGTCCCGCCCAAAACATCCCCTTTCTCTCATACACACAATGAAAATACAAGTTTCAAATCCATTGTGCTTTATCTACAAGTGCTGCCTGGCCTCCATTATGACTACATGATGTCTGTGACTGTAATATCCAATAGTCCTCAATGTCACTGCCGGCCAGAGCAGGACAATGGACGATCATCTGATCTGCACAATGCCGCCATTACAAAGGAAGCCAGACCCTGCTGAGGCAGCATCGTGTCCACAGCATGAAGCCCAGCATGTTTCTTCATGTATCTGAATAGAAAGGCAGGGAGCAGAACAGTTTCCACACAGCTCACTCTCCTGTCTTCAGCGCCACTGCAGCGTGTAGATAAGTGTGTGCATCATGGTCGGCTGCCCCTCCCCCTCCATCCATTTATGCCAGAAAACTGGCTCAATTCTGTTAGTAAATCTCCCGTTAACTGTTCATGAATTTGCAATAAAATGTGCACTATGGAGCTTGTAATGAACCTTATATTTATTGTAAGGAGAGATTCTAGCAGTCTTCGTTTAAGAACTTGGTCACACAGGATGTTTTGGTTTAGAAACCGCAGTGAAACTGCATAAAACACCCACGTAGCTGCATTTTTTGTTGTTTGTTTCTTTTGTTATTATTGAGGTCTATGGCCCAAAAAATCAAAATCAATAATGCCGCACCTAGAGCATTGTGTCAACAGGAATTAGTAGTTTTCTATTCACGCCACCGCTGCATTTTTGCACCCGCAAAATTGTCTAAAAAAAACTCATCAAACGTCTAACAAAAACCTGCGTCCCAATGATACAAAGAGTATAAAATCCAGCAAATAAGACTGATGGCTTACAAGTTGTGAGCAAACCCGCCCGGTGTTATAGCAGGGATTTGACTTAGGCCTTATTCACACGTAGTTCGCAGCCGTGATACGCGTGTCGCACAGACCTATGTAACTCAATGGGGCCGTTCAGACAGTCCGTGATTTTCACGCAGCGTGTGTCCGCTGCGTAAAATTCACGACATGTCCTATACTTGGGTGTTTTTCACGCATCACACACCCATTGAAGTCAATAGGTGCGTGAAAATCACGCGCGGACGCAATTCCGTGTGCTGCGCGTGATTCGCGCAACAGTTGTTAAAGAAATGAAGGGACAAATGAAACCACCTCCTTCATTTCTGTTTATTAACATAAAAACAGTGCCATAACGATGCCATATGCGTGAAAATCACGCAGCCACGCACCACATACTGATGACACACGCAACTGCAACGCACAAAAAACACTGTTTTTTGCGCATGCAAAACGCACACGTTCGTGTTAATAAGGCCTTAGGGTAAGGCCACGGGGAGCGGTCCAGACAGTCGCGATGCGGCAAACAACCGCGCTGGCAGCATGTACGGCGCGGCTATCAAACACCCTGTATAATGGCCGCGCGTTTTTGCGGGTAAAATGTATATGCAAAATCATGAGTCCATTAATTAATACCCCCTTTTGGACGCACAATTTTGCAGGTGAAGAGCCATTTTACCTGCAGTAACGCACAGCAGTCATTAACAGGGTATTCGACCTGAACATGGTGCCGGTGCGGTTGTTGGCCACGACCATGTCAGGGCCGCTCTGTGTGGCCTTACCCTTAGGGTGCAGTCACACGTGGCGTATATAAACAGCATAAAATTACGCTGCGAAAAACTTTGTAATGTTCCGTGACAGATTTCTCTATTTCTTGTGTTGCAAAATATTTTTCCTATGGGATTACATTGTAAAGTTTTCCACAGCAAATTTTTACACTGCAGAAATACAAGGCAAATACGCCACATAGGACTTCACCCTTGGGGCTTATGCACAAAGAAGAGCCCCGTGCACTGAGCCTGAATGGAAATGCAAGGAGGCCATACGACTACCTAGTACAGAGCTGCCCCCCATGCGCTGCTGTAGAAGCTCTGCTTTGTGCCTTATGTAGAGGCATGTTCTTCCCTTGAAGCAATGTTTCTAGGGGAAATGACCTACGTACATACGGCATCCGATGGAGCATGCCACACATTTTTTTTCTGTTGCATTTGCACAGAATCCGACAAGAAAAATACCTCGGAGGCATATGGAGGTATAATAGAGTCTCCATGGACCTCTATATAATAATAATACTCTTTATTTATATAGCGCCACATATTCCACAGCACTTCACAATTCAGAGGGAACATGTACAGATAATGTCAGACATTACATAGTGACAACTAATAATTCAATCAAGAGGAGTGAGGGCCCTGCTCGCAAGAGCTTACAATCTATGAGGAAATAGGGGAGACACAAAATGTACAAAGTGCTTTTCAGTACAATTGTCCAGCCATCTTTTATAAACATAGGGTGGTACAAATTAAGCTGCATAAGGTTTCAGTCAGCGACTGGAGGGGCGAGGCAGCGTGAATATATGAATATCATTGGACTCGGGCCTGAATAACCGAACACGCCCTGCTGGTATACAGTGTACATTTTCCAAAAATACGGTGAATTAGTGAATAAGTGACAATCTATGGAATGAGTATGGGTGTCACTATTTTATGCTGCTCTCAGACAGGGCAGCATAAATATGTGAGAGATCGGTTTAAGGCCCCGTTGACAGGGATTTTGGTGCTAGTTCCGCACCAGAAGCCGTCTCAAGTTTGATGACAATCCGGATCACTTGCATGTAAATTGGGTTTCTGCAGCACAGTTCAGATTCAGCGAAAAATTTCCGCACTGATTTTTGTCCACAACATGGATAAGCATGCTACTTATTTCTGTGGATTCCACACAGAAAATCAGAGGATTAGCCCCATTGATTGAAAACGTGGCTAATCCTTTTGTGAATCTGCTGCAAATCCACGGCAGAAATCAGAGGATCATACAGGAATTTGTGTTGAATTTGCAAAATGGAAATTCCACACTTGAACGTAACCTTTAACTGCATGGAAAAAAAAGTATGTTTTTTAAATGTATAATGTGCTTTTTTTGGAGAATGTATAAACCGCAAATTTTGTATGTATTTTTTAAGATAAAACCAGGTACGGAATCTAAACAGAAAAAAATATAAAAAAGGAAGATCTAATTCTGGTTTTGGCTTAAAAATGCACGCAAAATCTGCCTCAAATCTGCCTCAAATCTACACTGTGTGAACAAGGCCTAAGGCGGAATCACTGCTTATGTGGCAGTTTTTTTTAGCCAAACACAAGGGTGGATCCAAAAGTGAGGAAAAATATCAGTCTTTCCTTTAGGCCTGATTTACACGAGCGTGTGCGTTTTGCGCACGTAAAAAACGCAGCGTTTTGCATGCGCAAAAGGCACTTGACAGCTCCGTGTGTCATCCGTGTATGATGCGCGGCTGCGTGATTTTCGCGCAGCCGCCATCATAGAGATGAGGCTAGCCGACGTCAGTCACTGTCCATGGTGCTGAAAGAGTTAACTGATCGGCAGTAACTCTTTCAGCACCCTCGACAGTGCATTACGATCACCATATCGAGTAACCTGTTTAAAAAAAAAGAGGTTCATACTTACCGAGAACTTCCCGGCCGTTGCCTTGGTGACGCGTCCTTGGTGACGCGCCTCTCTTGACATCTGGCCCCACCTCCCCTGATGACGCGGCAGTCCATGTGACCGCTGCAGCCTGTGCTTGGCTTGTGATTGGCTGCAGCTGTCACTTGGACTGAATTGTCATCCCGGGAGGTCAGACTGGAGGAAGAAGCCGGGAGTTATCGGTAAGTCAGAACTTTTTTTTTTTTTACACGTTCACGTATATTGGAATCGGAAGTCACTGTCCAGGGTGCTGAACCAGTTTAACTCTTTCAGCACCCTGCACAGTGACTGTCTCCTGCCGGGTTCGGTCAAAACAAGTTCGGCCGAACCCGGTAAACTTCGGTTCGGTCATCTGTAAGACACTCTGTTCGGATGTTTGTAAACAGAAAAGCACGTGGTGCTTTTCTGTTTACATTCAGTTTGACAGCTCTTGCGCGAATCACGCAGTTCGCACGGAAGTGCTTCCATGCGACCTTCGTGGTTTTCACGCACCCATTGACTTCAATGGGTGCGTGATGCGCGAAAAACGCAGATTTATAGAACATGTCGTGAGTTTTTTTCAGCGCACTCACGCTGAGCAAAACTCACGGACTGTCTGCATGCCCCCATAGAGTAATATAGGTGCGTACGACACGCGTGAAAAGCACGCGCGTCGCACGCGCGTATATAACGCTCGTGTAAATGAGGCCTTAGGCCTTATTTAGACGAACGTTGTATACGTCCGTGTGCCGTCCGTTAAAAAAACGGATGGCACACAGACTTATGCAATTCAATGGGGCTATTCAGACGCCAGTGATTTTTCACGCAGCGTGTTTCCGTTGCGTGAAACTCACTGCATGTCCTACTCTGGTTACGTCGCCCATTGAAGTCTATGGGTGCGTGAAATTCACGTACAGCACACGGACGTCACGCATCAGTTGCTAAAGAAGTGATGAGAAAAAAATGAATAATGAAAAAAATGCGCACCAACACTGACATTAAAAACTGATGCCACACGGAAGAAACACTGATGGCACACGGAACTGAAATGCATTAAATAGGGTCCGTTTTATGCCGACGGTGAAACTTACTGCATGTCCTATACTTGTGCATTATTTGCGCATCACGCACCCATTGAAGTCAATGGGTGCGTGAAAATCACAGACATCACACGGACGCATCCGTGTGCTGTGCGTGATTCACGCAACGGTTGTTAAAGAAATGATTCTGAAAAAGAAAAACACCTCCTTCAGTTTATTTTGCTGACGTGAAACGCGTGACATACTGATGAAATACACGCGTAAAAAACGCAGACACGCACCATACTCTGATGTCACACGGAACTGCAATGCAGGAAAAACGCGGTGTTTTTTACGCATGCAAAACGGACACGTTCGTGTGAATAAGGCCTTACCATGATACTGCAATGTTTACATGTGGCTTTGGTTGCCTACGGCAAGGTGGGAGTTGTGGAAATTGTTTTCTTTTTTACCAAGGCTCGCTGGCAAAGCTGTGTTGCTGTACAGCCCTAGCCTAAGGCTAGCTCTCTATGCCGACATAATATTGCCCATGAACTGTAACGCGATTGTAAGATTTCTTTATGAGGAATAAAGTTGCAAGCGATCTTGAACACAACTTAAATGTTTTCAATTGTGATCACGGTAATTCTTTGTTGCCGTTGAATCCTAGCCTTAGGGCTTATTCAGACTAACGTGATATACGTCCGTGCAACGCGCGTGATTTTCACGAGCCTCGCACGGACCTATATTAGTCTATTGGTGCGTGCAGACAGTCCTTGGTTTTTACGTTTTTACGTTTGTCCGCTGCGTAAAACTCACGACATGTCCGTTCTTTGTGCGTTTTTCGCAAATCACGCAAACATTGAAGTCAATGGGTGCGTGAAAATCACGCGCACCACAGGGAAGCACTTCCGTGAGACGCGCGTGATTCGCGCAACAGCAGTGAAAAGTTTGAATGAAAACAGAAAAGCACCACGTGCTTTTCTGTTTACAAACATCCAAACAGAGTGTCATAATGATGGTGGCTGCGCGAAAATCACGCAGCCGCGCATCATTTGGTGATGACACACGGAGCTGTTAAGTGCCTTTTGCGCATGCAAAACGCAGCGTTTTTTGCGTGCGCAAAATGCACACGCTCGTGTGAAACCGGCCTTATAAAGTTCCACGTTTTTCCTTTGTATGAGATGTGGCCTAAGCAGTGCTGGGGAAGACATAAGAACCTGCATTGTTCTCTAATAGCAATTCTTCTAGTAGAGAATACCTATTTAATACATCATGCATTGGGTAGTGATAATGATCATTGCTAGAGAAGATTGTTCAACAAATTTCTGACCGATGAAGCAGATTTTTGTCAGTCTGAAATGAAATTTTTATGCATTGATTGTCGGCATGAACCATCGTTTTTAAATGTAGTTCCATAATACATCGGTGTCTCTACACTAGAAATGTGCTGGATTTCCTTGGGCCCACCAAAGGAAATAATTCTGACGGACCACCATCCATTTCTACAGATGAAAATAGCTGGGTTAGGCTCTGTTCACATCTGCATCATGGCTTCAATGGATACCAATGACACCTGTTGGACCCCATTGACTTTGTGGTTCTGTTGTGGTGTCTGTCGTTTTGATGTGAAGAATAGCACTGAACGGCACCTCTGAATCAAAGATGAACAAAGCCTAAGACTAATGCAAACATTAGGTTCGTTTTGGGAAATATATAGGGTTTGGGAGTATATTTACTTTTTGGGATGTTTAATCCCTTTTTATATTGACATTGTTACTTCTCCCAAAATTTTGTCTCAAACCCAAAGGTTGCAATTCTATGTTTTTTAAGATGTACGAAAAGGTCTAGACATTTATTTTGTGTAATGAACTTTGCATGGCTTGAATTTTAATTTAAGGATAAAGGGCCTGTTTGGGTCAGGTTTTTAGTCAGACTCTGACATGCCATTTTTGGGAAAAAAACAAACAAAATATTAGGGCAGATATACTATTGGTGTTACGCCAGATTTCTGGGCTAGGATGAACCTTGTTTTTGGCGCGAATATTTAAGACAAATTTTTGTCATTGAAATGCGCCGAAAAAAGCAGATATTTGCTATTCTCTTGACAAGGGACATGGGGAAAGGGGCATGGTTTAAAATGGACCAAATTGCACAAAAAAGTGGAATAAATAAGCCAACCAATAGGTATTAGAAAGTTAAACAGAAGTGTCTAAAGGTGTTCCAAATATGTCATCCAGAATAAACCCCTATGTCAAACTAAGCTGTCTGAATTTAAGACAGTATTAGTAAATCTGCCCCCTTGTGTGTTGCAAACTTGCATAAAAGTATTCATGACCCGGCTTGGACTGACCCACCAGGGAGTCAGTGAATCTCTTGGTGGGCTCCTCAGCTGAGAACTGGGCCTCTCTTTGTCATCAAAGCCGCCCCCACCGCAACCTCTGTCGCTTATGCGTCCACATAGTAAACTGGGTAGTTTACTATGAAATTTACTATATAGATGCATAAACAACTGAGACAACATCCTATCAGCAGGGCCCATCTTCTTCCTCCATGGGCCCAACCTCCTCAACGTCGTCACCAGTGTGTGTGTCATTAGGATATAGTTAAACACTATGGTGGAGCAGGGAGCCATCAGCTCCCTGCTCCATCATTCACTCTGATATATGTGGCTTGGTGCACACAGGCCAGCGCAATGAAGGGACGTCATCGCGCCTGCCTGTGCTGAGCCACCCACTACCCAAGCTGGAAGAATCCTGAAGACTGTTCTGCTCCATTCTTCCAGAAAACTGGGCTTCAGTAGGTGAGTATACATTTTATTATTTTAAGTGGCACTAAGGGGGCACCAGTACTGTGTGGTGCACTAAAAGACATTACTGTATAGGGGTCTCTAAGGGGGAACCAAAATAACACTATTACTCTGTGGGGGCACCAATACTGTGTGGGCACACTAAGGGGGCACCAATGCTGTGAAGGAGGCAATAAGGAACATCATTACTGTGGGGGCATTAAGGGTGCACTATTACTGTGTAGGGGCACTATTACTGTGTAAGGGGCAGTAAGGGGGCCCTATTACTGTGTGGGGCTAAAGGGGAGCACTATTACAGTGGGGGCACTATTTCTGTGTTAGGCTAAATACAGCACTATTACAATGAGTTGGCATCACTAAATTGTGTGAGCACTAAGAAGACACTATTACTGTGTGGGGGCACTATTAGGGTATGTGCACACAACCTCTTTTCAGATGTAATGGAGGCGTTCTACGCCTCGAATTAGGCCTGAAAAGACGGCTCCAAAACGTCGGCAAACATCTGCCCATTGCTTTCAATGGGTCTTACGATGTTCTGTGCAGACGAACTGTGATTTTACGCGTCGCTGTCAAAAGACGGCGCGTAAAATTACGGCCGCATCAAAGTAGTGCAGGACACTTCTTGGGACGTAATTGGAGCCGTTTTTCATTGACTCCAATGAAAAACAGCTCCAATTACATCCGTAAAAGACGCCGTGAAAAATGCATGCACTTGTAAAAACGTCTGAAATTCAGGAGCTGTTTTCTCCTGAAAACAGATCCGTAATTTCAGACGTATTTGGCGTTGTCGTGTGCACATACCCTTACTGTGTGGGGGGATCTAAGTGGGGAACCAATACCATCTTCTATATAATTTGTTTACCAGTATAAATTTTACCGGCACTTTTTTGTATGGCACTATATTTGCAGCAGGAGGGCAATGTTCAGGGGGACAGCAGGATGGAAAGGATGTGCCTAAAAATTGTCAAAGACATCTGCAGAGACAAGTCATGGTCAGGAAAAGTCTTTATGACGTATTGGAGAAGAAAGGGGAAAGTGAACGACTCCAGAAAAGACGTTACCTGTGAGTCACTGGATATAACTGTAGTGTAATATAGGTCTTTATGTTAGTTATATGTCATGGATTGGAGTTATTATTTGGTGATTGACTACTTAGTAGTTATACTATTATGTATGCTTATATACTAGTATATGTATAGTATAATTGTAAAGGATCTGCCAGGCACTACGTCTGTGGATACTCCCAGGGCGGTGGGTAGAATAGGGCTCACTTATCCCCTTCCCCTCCTTCCTGCCATAACAATAATAATGTACAAATTAGTGGTTGTGATGGAAAACATTATTTGGGGGCAGGACTAGGTTTCAGGCCCCACAGCACTGATTTTCATTCTAACGTAATATCCAAGAACAGTGTACTTATCAGCTGCTTTATCTGAGCCTGTCATGTTCTAGAAAAATTGTTTTATAGCTAAAATGCCCCTGATTTTTCAAGATCCTTACAACACCTCTGCTGATTAGTGGAGCAGATAGAAGCCCCTGCTGTATGCTTCTCCAATCAGTGCTGACTTCAGCTGCAGGGGAGAGGGAGGAGCAATGCTCGTCTCCCTCCCTCTCTCTACCGTGTCTTGGAGCTTGTAGGCAAGCATGTTTTCAGTCAGTAAGTTTGGGAGCTGGGGGGGCTTGTTTAACCCCATAATGATCGGCCTGAAAAGGCCTTAATGACCAGCTAAATTTTTCCATTTTTGCCTCTCTGTCTTTCAGCAGCAATAACTTTTTTAATTTTAATTTTTCTTTGACGTGGCTGTATGAGGCCTTGTTTTATGCAAGAGAAATTTTGTTTTGTTTTTACGCAGTTTGGGAGTAGAAAAAAATCTTTGTGTAAATTATATAATTTTTACTGTGTGAATATAGGAAAAAGGGATTGTTTTTTACGTTTATTTTCTATCCTGTTCACGTTTCACTCTAAATAACCTGTGAAATTTATTCTTCAGGTTATTACGGTAGTGTAAATACCTAATATGTTCAGTTTTTTTAGTTTTTATGTAATGTATGGGCAATAAAATATATTTTATTTAAAATAATGACATTTATAACGACATTTCATTATTCAAAATAATGATTTTTTTTGGGTAAATTTTATGATTTATTTTTGTTAATTTTTTTTAATCTTATTAACCCTTAGGCGCACCACGACACAACTGTACGTTCTGGTGGCCAGTATCTTAGCACACAAGGACGTACAGTTACTGTGCGGTTCCCGGTGCGCACTGTCAGCGACAGTGTGCACCGGGAGGGCAGCTGTCCCCGACAGCTGACACTCCACTGTTGCCGATTAGCGGCTTATTGCCACTGATTTAGGCAATTAACCCCTTAAATTCGGAGATCGTTGCAATCCCCGCATTTTAGGGGTTTCTAGCACATTGGCAGATCTCACAATGAAATTGCAAGGTTTGCCGATGGTTAGCATGGCAACCGAAGGCCAAACAATGGCCTCCGTGTCTGCCATGTATGGAAGCCTATCAGGACCAGCCTCCTGATAGGCCTCCTGTGAGAGTGACAGGAAGTCACTGTGTCGTTTCCGATGCACACTGTTGGTGAGAGTGTGCATCGGGAACCGAGAGGTCAGCTGTCCACGACAGCTGACATTCCACTGTTGCCGATCAGTGGCTCATCGCCGCTGATTTTGACAATTAACCCATTAAATGCGCCGATCGATTGCGATCACCACATTTAGAGGGTTTGTAGCACATTGGCAGCCCCCATGCAATTGTGGGGGTCTGCCGGAGGCTGGTCCTCATAGACTTACTGTCAGAGTGACTGTGACGTCACACTGACAGTTGGAATACATTACACTACTAAGTAGTGTAATGTATTAAAGCAGCGATCAGAGCTGTAGGTAAAAGAAGAAAGTGTGAAAAGTAAAAAAATTGTAAAAAAAAAGTTAATAAAAATATTTTACAAAAGTGCAAAAATAAAAGTTGTTTTTTTCCTATAAGTCTTTTATTATATGAAAATGTTAACATATGGCATCGCCGTAATCGTATTGACCCACAGAATAAAGTAAAACTAATTTATAGCACATAATGAACGCCGTAAGAAATAAAGAATTTAAAACGCCAAAATCACAGTTTTTTGGTCACTTTAGCTCTAAATAAAATGTAATAAAAAGTGATCAAAAAGTTGTATGTACCAAAAATGGTACAAATAAAAACTACAGCTCGTCCCGCCAAAAATAAGCCCTCACACTGCTCAATCAACCAAAAAATAAAAAAGTTATGGCTCTCAGAATGTGTTGATACCAAACAATTATTTTTTTTCAACAAATAGTTTTTTCTTTGTAAAAGTAGTAAAATATAAAAAAAACTATATACATTTGGTATCACCGTAATCGTATTGACCCGCAGAATAAAGTTAAGTTATCGTTTTTACCGGACGATGAAAGCGGTAAAAACGAAACCCAAAAAACAATGGAGGAATCGCCGTTTTTTCCAATTTCACCCCGCAAAGTATTTTATTTTCGGTTTCCCAGTACATTATATGGAACTTTAAATGGTGTTAATATAAACCACAACTCTTCCCACTAAAAATAAGCTCTCACACCGCTCTATTGATAGAAAAATAAAAAAGTTATGGTGCTTGGAAGGCACGGAGTGAAAATCTAAAATGGAAAAGCAAACAAGGATCAGTGCTGCAAAGGTTAATTCATTTCTAATAAAAAAAACTATTATTACCACATGTGGGGTATTTCTGTACTCGGGAGAGATTGCGTGACACATGTTGGGCTGCTTTTTCTCCTTTATCCATTGTGAAAATGAAAAAATGCAACATTTTAATGGACAAAAATGTTTAGATTAATTTTCATGGCCTAATTCTACTAAATTCTGCAAAAAACCTGTGTGGTTAAAATGCTAACTATACCCCTATAAAAATTCCTTTAGTGGTGTAGTTTCCCAAATAGGGTCACTTTTGGGGTGTTTCCACTGTTTTGGTTCCTCCAGTGCATTGCAAAGTCCAAACAGCAGTTTATTACCACATATTGGGTATTTTCATAATTGGGAGAAGATGATTTACAAATGTTGGGGTGCATTTTCTTCTTTATTCCTTGTAAATATTACAAATTTCTATGTTTTTTCAGAAAAAAAGTAGATTTTCATTAGGCTTCCAGGCAACCATAGCAACCATCGACACATCGCGATTGCATTGCGGGGGCGCAATAAGCTGTTAGAGGGGGGTCGTCCCCTCTTTCTAACAATTTAAACTCCGCGGTCGCTATTGACCACGTCATTTAACGAGTTAAACGAGCGGGATCGCATTCGAGCCTGATCCCGCTCGTTACTCTGAAGTGTCGGCTGTCTTGCTTGATAAAGATCCATTCATGGGTTGAAACGTTGCAAGTATTTTTATGCTTGGTGAATAAATCAAATACACTTCTTTGGATTATCTTGAGTGCTGCCGTTCCTTTCTTCGATTGCATATTGATTGTCTTCTTTGGACCTGGGATTCTTTGCTGCGTGCACCACCCATGTTTGGGGAGTTGTCCTTTCACACTGAAGAATTTTTTGTGGCTGTGTTGCTGTTTTCCTGAATATGTAACATACAGCCGCCACCGGCATCGTATGGAGCGGGTTCACTACGTGAGCCCATTTCATACTTCCCCTACCCAACTTTGGCGTATGGCTATGTCAAATGTTGGGAAGGGGTTAATAATCAAGGACAATGATGTTAAAGTGATTCAGGAAACCTATTTGACCTCACTGGTTGGGTCAAGTAGGATTTTTTTCCACACATAACACAAAATAGGCTACAATTGCCCTGGGGTGTCTGTTTTCCCTTTCTCTGTATCACAAAGCCATATCTGAGAGAAGTTGAACTTGACATGTGTCCTGTTTCAACCAAAATAAACATATAAGTAAGTAACCATTTTGATCAAAGCACTTGATTCTTTATTTCCCAAAATGTAATTCCTTAAATATTTATTTTATTTTAATAGACATGATTAAGCAAGTACTATAAAGTTTCATAAATTCTCTAGCATAACATACACTAATGAAAATAAAGGCTATTGATTGGTTAGACTACAATATAAAATGATCAGCCTTAGTCGCTCATGTATTACCTGCATACATGAGCTTCATACATCTTAGGCCCCATGCCCACTTCAGTTTTTTCCTTCAGGGTTCTATCCGTTGTTGTCACGGATACCACCCTGAACCCATTCATTTCAATCGGGCCATGCACACTTCCATTGTTTTAAAAGTAGTGCAGGTCCTACTCCTGCCCGTTTTTGACAGAACTGTCTCAGCCTTTGGATTGAAATTGGTCCGTGAAACAACGGGCTGCACACGGAAGCCATCCGTGTGCAGCCCGTGTGTGACGGGACCGTCATTATCGGCCGTACAACGGCCGACGGAAGTGTGCATGAGGCCTTACTCTATGTCTGCTTGCGAATGCCTGTACTTCACAGCTACTTGTCACTGTGACAACACTTTTGTTACATGACGCTGAGCTATTCCTCCTTCCTTGTCAAACTTCAGTCTGCTACACTGATTTAGTATTATCTCCATTGCCCTATATGAAGGACAGAAGGTATAACTACATCACTTATACGAGTCATTGGCTGTAAAATAGCCATGCTTTTGTGCTCACAACTTTACATATTCCACAGTATTAGTATCCAAAGCCCTGTTCACATTTAGAGCCACACCCTAAATATAACATGTAATAACTAGCACCATTTTTAGAAGAAATGTTTGTCTTCAAGTACTTTCTATATTTTATATCAGCCTTTCACGTACATGTTGCACCTTACCGTAAGAATAAAGATTGAAATAATGTAAATACAGCACTTTATTGTATTATATAAACAGTCACACATGGAGATGATAGTATGATATAGCCCATCTTACCACCCAAAATGGCATTTATTTATTTTTATTTCAAAAAGCTATTATTGTATTTCTGTGCTAAGTTTTCATTTTCTTAACTGGTTGCTTCCATACAAATATATTTCACAGAGATAAACATAAGTCCTTGAATTCTGAGATAAATATGAAAAAACTCTGATATTTTGCCCAAATAATATTGCAAAATAGTGCTTAAATATTGCTATACAAGTGCAAATTAATAGTTCCATACAGTGCCCAAATACTATCATACTTCCATTTAAAGGCCTCATAATACAGTACCTTGGAGTATTGGAGCTCAAATAAAATCACCATACTCTGGTAACAAAGACTATGATCTGTTCTTTTCATGATCTTTGTATGTTCTTTTATATAAGTCCTCCTGCTAAGGACCCTGGAGAAAAGAAAGAAGCTGTTTTTACCACTTCTGTCTTCTCTGTTTTCACATACACAACTATTGGTCCAGGCAGTCATGTGACTGATCAAATGATTTACGAGACAGCATATGCAGGAGATTGCTCCAGAATCTATGCAGTATTTGTGGCAGTTTTTTGCTCGGTTTGGACACAAGAAAGGAGATGCATCAGTCTTTTCTTTATACCTTTTCTTCCTTTGGGATCTTCTGGCTTTAGCTAAAAAAAACTAAACCAAAAACTGCATCAAAACTGTGTGTGTGTTCCTGGCCTAATAAAAACATTTTCTTTTTTGACCTTTGTGGGACAGATTATAAATATGAATAAACAAAAACAATAAATAACAAAAAAATAATTATTTCCCCCTGGAAAAACTGCACCCCACAATCGTTGCTATAGCAATAAATGATGGCTAATACAAATTAAGTGTTTTTAATAGGGCAACACTATATGATTACCAGAACAGTTAGCTATAATTCAAAGAGAACCTGTCACTAGGTCATATAAGCTGAACTGGTTAACTGACCTAAATAGCGCTGTCTCCCTGATTCCAGTGCTATTTTTTTTTTCTAGAGACCCCGCCCCAGAGATATGGCCCACTGTTGTGCTGGCTCCCTATATGCTAATTTCCTGTAGTTAGCCTTTGGGGTGGAGATAGTTTTACTGTGTCTGATGCTGTCCCATCAGCATAAGGCAGCTTGAGGTAGTTCACACCCTGTTGGTCAACTACAGCAAGTCTGGGGGGGTCCAGGAAAAAAATAGTGCAAAATATGCAGATGATAAGAGTCATAGGGAAGGATGGAGGCCGCTGTCATAACCTGCGGGTGTCAGCTATGTTTTACGACCATGCTGTTCCTGGCCGTTTAACCCCTCAAATGCTGCGGTCAATCTCGACCGCAGCTTCTGAGGTGTTATAGAGAGGGGGGCGCCTCCCTCCAACAGCTCATCGGTGCCCCCACACCGCGATCGGGGGGCACCTGTGGTTGTCATGGCAGCCCGGGGCCTAATGAAGGCCCCCAGGTCTGCCTTTTGTCTGCCTCTGTTAAGCCGTGTCTCTGGCCCGGCTTAACAGAAGCCTGTGAAAATGACGGTATACTGCAATTCATTAGTATTGCAGTATATTGTACCGGCGATCTAACGATCGCTGGTTCAAGTCCCCTAGGGAGACTAGTAAATGTTGTAAAAAGTTTAATAAAGTTATTAATAGTGAAAAAAAATAGATAAATAAACATAATTGGTTTTCGCCGCATCCGTAAAAGTCTGAACTATTACAATATACCATTATTTAACCCGCACAGTGAATGCAGTAAAAACAAAAAAATGTAAACCGCCAAAATCACTAGTTTTTGGTCACCTTAGATCGCAAACCAAATGTAATAAAAAGTGATCAAAAAGTTGTACGTACCAAAAAATGGTACCAATAAAAACTACAGCTTGTCCCACAAAAAAATAAGCCCTCACATCGCTCAATCCACAGAAAAATAAAAACGGTATGGCTCTCAGAACGTGGTGAAACAAAACTATTTTTTTTAACAAAAAGTTTTTTTCTTTTTAAAAGTAGTAATATATACAAAAACCTATATAAATGTGGTATCATTGTAATCATACTAAGCCACAGAATAAAGTTAAAATGTTGTTTTTTCCGCACGATGAAAGCTGTAAAAACAAAAACCCAAAAAACAATGTAGGAATCGCAGTTTTTTCCAATTTCAGCCCACAAAGAATTTTTTTTCAGTTTCCCAGTACATTATAAGGTACTTTAAATGGTGCCATTAGAAACTACAACTCCTCCTGCAAATAATAAGCCCTCACACTGCTCCATTGACGGAAAAATAAAAAAGTTATGGCCCTTGGAACGCGGGGAGTGAAAAACGAAAACGAAAAAAATAAAAAAGGCTCGGTCGTTAAGCGGTTAAGAAAGAATATTTTTGTTACTATTTATAAAAACCTATATTAATTGTAAAAAAGCAATAGCTAGAAGTTTAAAAAGTGTACAAAAAAACATATTGGTCATGAAAAACGTCGCAAAAATCATGATAGCCCAACAAATAAGAAGGTTATTACTATTACACTTACTAAAAATGGTTAAAATGGGTCTGGTCCTAAAGGCCCAAAATACTCGGGACCGAAACTGGTTACTTTTTAAAAATACAAAAAATAAACACCAATAGATTGTTTTTTTGCAATTAAAATAATAATAATAATAATAATAATAATAATAATAATAATAATAATAATAATAATAATTAGATGTTAAGGAACTATGATAAACTAGTAAATGTAAACTGAGGCTATTACAACGCATGTTATAAAATCTGAACATGAACATTGAATAGGTGAATTTAAGTTTTTTTTTAGTTCTGTTCTTGGGTAGATTTTTTCTGGATTTTTAATAAATGTCGCAAAAAGCAGGCGATGTAGAAAAGGAGTGATTTACATGAAACAACACAAGCAAAAGCTGTATTCTGACAGTTATTTAATATTGCAAGCATCCCAACGTGTTTTATTTAGGATATAATTAAGTGCTATTATGCAAGCGCCATTCCCACTGACGCTTCTCGGTCTGTCAACACTTTCATTGAGGACTGTGAGTAAGACTTGATATGCTGACAGAAAAGAAAAATTTAAGATGTAAGTTGAAAAACAACCTGTTAGCACGTAATTTTTGCTGAGTATTTTTTTCCAATCTGAGCAGAACAGTGGCCGTTTTCTTTCTTACTATAAAAACTTACTGACATTGGTACATTAATAGAGCCACCTGTATCTGCCTATATTACCATACTGTATATCATGCCATATGTGCGTTCTAGTGTGTATGTGTGATCTGTAATACTATGCATGTGTGTTAATATTTTTCTGTAGATTTGTGCATTTAATTGTAAGTGTTTATAGGTATACTACACATAAAGTAGAAATCGTAGCAAAGTAAATCTTAGAACATATATGCATGGAAATGCTTCTTTAGCAAGGGTGAAGCTATAGGGGGTGTAGAGGTAGCAATCGTAGCTTCGCCTTTTTGGCTAAACCCCAATGACCCCCATCTGCAACATAAGAATACTGCAGTATTATAAATGGCACATAGTAGGGGGGAAGGAATTTTGCATTTGGGCCCAGGAGATTCATGTTACGTCTCTATTTTTAAGGTTATCAGAGATAAGTGGGATAAAAAAGGGAAAATGGGTGGGTGGACATTTTTTGTACTTTCTGTCTGTTATGCCACTTTAGTCAGTCTGTTCCCAGCCTGGAATGATTGCTAACAGATAGGGTTGATTGTAGCCTTTCTGTTGCTGACGGGACAAAAAATATCACCCCTCCTCCCCAAATTGTGGATGGTTTAGAATGACAGGAGCAATTACTGTGCGCAGGGTGCCATGTTGTATTTTCACATATAAGCCCTACCCTTGAGTTCTCTAACCTCATACTCTAAACCACCCACCATCAATGCTCATAGCAGAACCGATAGTCCTAGCCTCATAGAAATAGCTATAATGTTAACCTGACAGTACTCTTCATAATGCCAGCCACAAGTAATTTTCGACCAAGCCAGATTCATTGTAGTCCTGTTTTTGCCAACCTCATTGGCACCACCACACTTGCCCATACCAGGAAGTTACATGTGAGCATCCAATCTGTCAACCTGTCTGTCATTAGATATCTGACCAGCTGAGTTCACACTGCAATTGCAGGGTATGCTTGGCATTAACATCGGGAAAGCTCCAAGCCCATACACCAAACATATTCGTAAAGCCCAATAGATCTAAAATATGGTAAGAGACCTTTTAATTTATGACGGGTGAGGTATGCGTCGGTATAAACATTTGCAGTGGCATATGTCAGTTGCTTCATGTTGGAGGTATACATCAGGTATATTTCCTGATGTGTACTTACCACATACACTGCAAACGCAGTGTGAACAGAGCCTTAGTGTAGTTTTACATGTGAAGGTTTTCTACCCAGAAACAAGTGCCGATCGAAGATGACAGCAAGTTAATCGGCGCTTGTTTGATCCGTTTACATTGTGCAACGATCTGGAGTATGGGGTCGAACGATTGTTAATATGGTTGTTTGCCCCCATATGGTTTGAATATTGTCGGCAGCAGATCCACTGCTTACACGGAGATGTACTGCAATAAGTGCTGATTTTTTTTGCGCCATAATTTATGAGATCTCCTGGTTCATCGGCTGATTGCTAGCCTGGGGAAACTGTTGGGAAAAAGTGCTCAAAGGAGCGCATGTAGGAGTGCTTGTTCAGCCTATGATCTGCCCGTGTTAGGGTCCTTACTTGTGCACGACTTAGTGCAGTGATGGATGTAAAAATGTTGTCCCCTGCAGTCAGTGAAGATTGCTCCCTTAGGTATCATTTACACAAGCGTAATATACGCGCGTGCGACACACGTGCGACACACGTGCTTTTCACGCGGGTCGTAGGCACCTATATTAGTCTATGGGGCCGTGCAGACAGTGGGTGAATTTTGTGCAGCGCGAGTGCGTTGCTAAAACTCACGACATGTCCTATCTTTGTGCGCTGTTCGCGCATCACGCACCCATTGAAGTCAATGGGTGCGTGAAAACCATGCATGCTGCAAGAAGCACTTCCGTGCGAACTGCGTAATTCGCGCAACAGCTGTCAAACTCTGAATGTAAACAGAAAAGCACCACGTGCTTTTCTGTTTGCAAACATCCAAACGGAGTGTCATAATGATGGTGGCTGCGCGAAAATCACGCAGCCGCGCATCATACACTGATGACAAATGTAAGGAGAAAGAGGTAGCACTCCAAGGTCCAAAAATAGAAAGTTTATTCACCCATCAGTGAAAAAGGTGCAACGTTTCAGCTGCTCAATGCAGCCTTTGTCAAAGGCTGCATTGAGCAGCTGAAACGTTGCACTTTTTTCACTGATGGGTGAATAAACTTTCTATTTTTGGACCTTGGAGTGCTGCCTCTTTCTCCTTACATGTGTATACCATTGGGGATTTACAAGTGGGATCCCTGGAGGCTTGCAACCTTATGCCCTGAATGTTTTTGTTCTACTGTGCTGCCCATACACCTTCTCTTGGACATACACTGATGACACACGGAGCTGTTAAGTGCCTTTTGCGCATGCAAAACGCCAAGTTTTTTGCGTGCGCAAAACGCACATACTCGTGTAAATCAGGCCTAAGGGTGAAGTGGTCATCTATCCTTTACATGTTAGGATTTTACAAAGTTGCAATGTTTGGGAAAAGTTTGGAGTCTAAAAATGCATCTCATATACAATAGTTTTACTATTGTTTATATGCAGGGATTTTCTGAATAATAGAGATTTTTTGTACTTCATGCACATATGCACATTATAACGACCTCAAGATGTGATAAAAATGGTCGTATTTTGCAAAAATATGTGTTTTGGATATAATGGCTCTTTACTAAGATTTAGTTCAGACGTGGCGGATTTGTTGTTGAATTCCGCTGCGGACAGTCCGCGGTGGAATTCTACAGCAGCCGTTTTTTTACATTTGTTTCTAAACATCTTTAGGAAACTTAGTTCAGACGTTGCGGAAAATAACTGTATGGAAATTAGGCTGCAGTGCAGAATTTTCCCTCCGCAGCATGCTTATTATTTTGCAGAGAAGCAGCAGAATTTCACTGCGGATTTCAGCCTTTTGCAATGCAAAAACTGAAATCTATGGCAAGTCCGCTGTGATATCTGCAACGTCTAAATTACCTGTCAAATATGCAAATGTTGGTGCAGATTTTGTGCGTAATTGCCCCGAATCTGCACCAACATTTGCAGCGGAAAAATTCTGCCACGTGTCATTTTCTATCTTTGTGTTGTTGCTTACAGTTCAGTTAAAGAGACTCTGTCACCAGATTATAAGTGCTCTATCTCCTACATAAGGAGATCGGCGCTATAATGTAGATGACAGCAGTGCTTTTTATTTAAATAAACGATCTATTTTTACCACTTTATTAGCGTTTTTAGATTTATGCTAATGAGTTGCTTAATGCCCAAGTGGGCGTATTTTCACTTTAGACCAAGTGGGAGTTGTACAGAGGAGTGTATGACGCTGACCAATCAGCATCATGCACTCCTCTCCATTCATTTACTCAGCGCATAGCGATCCTGCTAGATCCTTATGTGCTGTCTTATACTTACACATTAACAATACTGAAGTGTTTAGACAGTGAATAGACATTCCACGGGATGTCTATTCACAATCTCTGCACTTCGTTACTGTTTCTATGGTAGTTACAGCCGAGGAAGCGTGATCTCGTTGTAACCTGTCATTTACCGCGTAATCTCGCGAGATTACGCGTCCTCTGCTGTAACTACCACAGACAGGGTAACGGAGTGCAGAGATTGTGAATAGACATTCCGTGGAATGTCTATTCACTGTCTAAACACTTCATTATTGTTAATGTGTTAGCATAAGACAGCACATAAGGCTCTAACAGGATCCCTCTGCACTGTGTAAATAAATGGAGAGGAGTACATGATGCTGATTGGTCAGCGTCATACACTCCCCTGTACAACGCCCACTTGGTCTAAAGTAAAAATACGCCCACTTGGGCATTAAGCAACTCATTAGCATAAATCTAAAATCGCTAATAAAGTGGTAAAAATAGATCGTTTTTTTTTTAAATAAAAAGCATTACTGTCACCTACATTACGGCGCCCATCTCCTTATCTAGGAGACAGGGCACTTATAATGTGGTGACAGAGCCTCTTTAAAGATGCAGCTCCATGAATTACATTATTATCAGTACATGTGAAAAAATAAGAAGTTGGTCACCATAAAAGATAATTAATAAAATTCTTAAAATGTTTCTTTTATATTTTTGTGTTTTTAGCATTTGAATTCTTATTTGTTTTTAAAACAGTCATCATACTGTGTCAAACTTTATTGGCTTGCATGAATTTTTTCTATTCTGCTAACGAAAAAAAATTTAGTTTCTTAAAAAGCAGAACAAAAAAGCGAGCGAGAATAAAAAAAAGTAAGTAACAGTTAAAGGGTTATTTTCAAAATCAAAGGATAGGTGATAACAGTCTGATTGCTGGGACCCCCTATAGATCGTGAGAAGGGGTAACCTGAACCCCCAGTTCCTCCTCGCTGCACCCGCAGCAGTGAGGAGGAGCTTGAATGGAGCGACGGTCAAATATTTGTAATTCCCATAGACTTTAAAAGGGGAGGTAGAGTGCATGTTCGACCGTTTCATTCAATCTCCCCCTCACTGCGATCAAGCAATGAAGAGGGACAGGGGGTTCGGGACCCCAAATCTATTGATCGGTGGGGTTTCCGGCAGTTTGCCGGTCACTAAAATTATCATCTATCCTGTAGATAGTTGACAAATTGTGATTCTGGTACAACCCATTTAAAAAAAGTTGTTTAAAGTAAAAAAATATCAGAAGTAAAAAAAACAACCTTTAACTGTGTTTCTCCTAAAGTAATGTAAAAAAAAGAACATAATTGGTATCAGCATATCCCTAATGGCCTGATATATTCTAATATAGTATTATTTAACTCACAAAGTAAAAAAAAAAAAAAATTAAATGCCAGAATTGCTGTTTTTGGTCACCACGCCTCCCACATAAAATGAAATAAAAAGTTATCAAAATGTCGCATGTACCCAAAAATGGTACCGATAAAATTTACAGCTTATCCAATCAAAAAAAAAACAAGCCCTTACACCACTCAATCAACTGGAAAATTAAAAATGTTATGGGTCTCAGTATATGAGAATGGGGAGGAAAAAACTAAAATAAAAAAAAAATGAAAAATGACTGCGGCAGTGGCAAGGGGTTAACTCTGATGCTATGTACATTGCAATCCTGGTAATCTCCAGTGATAATATAAATACTGGTTAAAAACATTTTTAAGTCAATTGAATGGTTTGAGAAATTTATCAGCCACATTTTAGAATTGTAACTGATTGTTGATCATTAATGATAACTTACTTTGGAGGTTTTTGGTGTAACTTGGTTTTTTTTTTGTCAAAACTTGACCATTTACAGCCGGCTTACATTTTTTTGTTATTTGTGTTCAGCTATATATTGTACAGGAATTATTTTGGACACAGCCTTCTTGGAAAGTATTGACAGAAGAATCAGGCAGGTAAGTAGAGGGGGTAACGTATTTTGCCTTGACTTTCGGTGGTTGTTGCTGAGACAGACTGGTAATTCTTTGTATAGCCTGAATTTCAGCTACGTTTTTATAGGGATTCGCAGGGATTTTGGGCCTCTCTATAAACACCATATTGAATACAGACAAAGTCAAACACACGGGACTAAACAATTGCTTTTAAAATCACTTAACCATTTCATTTTGACAAACCTTTTATTGTGTGTGAACTCATAGAGCAAACCCGGATAACTGGTATTTCTTCCTCATGTGTGGCATACATTGCTGAGGAGGAAGAGAGGAGGGGGCTCCGTCCTGCTGTCCTCATTATTTAATGAAACTCTACAGATATTTATACAACTACCTCGGAAATACCCATTCAGAACACATGGAGCCACATCTATGTATATAATATCATATTATGGCAAATCATGTCTGTCTATCTCGCACACCATTTTTTCTCTATCTATCTATCTATCTATCTATCTATCTATCTATCTATCTATCTATCTATCTATCTATCTATCTATCTATCTATCTATCTATCTATCTATCTCATATCTATCTATCTCATATCTATCTATCTCATATCTATCTATCTATCTATCTATCTATCTATCTATCTATCTATCTATCTATCTATCTATCTATCTATCTATCTATCTATCTATCTATCTATCTATCTATCTATCTATCTATCTATCTATCTCATATCTATCTATCTCATATCTATCTATCTATCTATCTATCTATCTATCTATCTATCTATCTATCTATCTATCTATCTATCTATCTATCTATCTATCTATCTATCTATCTATCTATCTATATCTATCTATCTCATATCTATCTATCTATCTATCTATCTATCTATCTATCTATCTATCTATCTATCTATCTATCTATCTATCTATCTATCTATCTATCTATCTATCTATCTATCTATCTATCTAATATCTATCTATCTATCTATCTATCTCATATCTATCTATCTATCTATCTCATATCTATCTATCTATCTATCTATCTATCTATCTATCTATCTATCTATCTATCTATCTATCTATCTATCTATCTATCTATCTATCTCATATCTATCTATCTATCTATCTATCTATCTATCTATCTATCTATCTATCTATCTATCTATCTATCTATCTATCTATCTATCTATCTATCTATCTATCTATCTATCTATCTACCAATTTAAACCTTAGATGAAGGTTTATTAATTAAGTGATCAGTTTATTAGAAACATTTCTAAGCATTAAATAAATAACAGATATAGATATTTCTCACAACTGTTGATAAGCAAGTATAAAGACTAATATTCTTTCCTGACAAAGCCACATCTGTTAAACTTGTCCCAGCGTGTGTCTTGTGGCAACCCCCGATCAGCTTTGACGGCAGTTCTTTTCAATGCTACAAGAACTACAGCTGCTGCTTCTGGCACACGCAGAGCTACAGTTTTGGATTCATTGATCAGGAATACTCCACTGACTAATTAATCATATAGGAACTGCGAATCTGTTTTTAATTAGAAAATATTTATTAACCCACTATTATCATAAACCAAGAAAGTTTGTAGTCATGACATTGGATACTAAAATGTGCCGGCTTGTCTGACTTTATATATTTATTTAATGAAGATCTAAAACATTAGATTGTAAGCTCTAAAAGGCTCTTAACAGTATTAATTACAATAATTAGTAGTAGTAGATTTCTAGTTGCCTCTACCATCAGCACAGTAACCGTGTAATTTAGCAGCATTCTTACTGCTACTAAGAGGTTATAGCGTCATCTATTGGTATTTTGTGAAATGTGGCATAAGATGATTAAATGCAATCAATACTGAATCTGCTTATCAAATAAATGTATGAATGTGAACTTGCTTTCAATCCAAAGGAAGCAATTACACACCGGACTGTTATACTGTTCCAATTAGGGGTGGTGCATTAAAACTCTCTGAAACGGGCATAAATCCTACCCAACATAGGATACATTTAGCCAAAATGATACAATAAAAGGCATTTATGAAACCAGAGTATAATTTTCTGCACAGAAGCAATTTGGATTATTTTGCATTATTGCATTACCTTAATTAAAGAAAACTGCCTGTAAATGAAAAGAATAAATTTTACTTTTATATTTCTAGATTTTACTTTAATATTTGTAGATTTAAGTCATAATAAATTAGCAATATATCTGTATATGAAAGGGAAAGATTACAATAGCATTTTCTTGCTATTTTTTTTCTTTATAAGTTATAAATCAACCGATGCATAAAATAATGCAACATTTGGGAGAAGGACCCAAAGGTAGCATACTTTGATGTTTTGGTATTGAAATGTATGTTTCAATCACATCTGTAGTTTGTAATAAAACATGAAATAATGTATTTGATCTATATCACAAAAAATGCAAACACTATGGCTGGTGATACATTTATTTTCATTTTGTAAAAGTTGTTTCATAATTACATTATAATAAATAACAGAATTTAACTAGCAAAAAAACACCGAAAAGCTTTTGCTTAAATCTGTTTTATTCCCATGCTCTTAATTTTTGAAATTAAAAAAAAAATATAAGTATTCACAAAAAAAAAAATCAAAAACATAAGTTATAAAAAATGACACTGCATTCTCTTATTCAGCACAACATTATTATTATTAAACATCCACACATCCACATTACGGTTACCACAGGTGTACAATACACTGAGGAGAAGGAGGGGAGCAGGGGAGAGAATGAGGGACACTTTGTGCATTTTAAATGGATTTTCCTTAGAAAAAGAACATTGACAAATATCTGGCTAAAAATGTTGATTACTTTGCCATATTATTAAAGATTCAGAATGAAAACAAACCACTATTAATGCTACACCAGAATATTTTGCTTTGTCTCACACTTTGACAGAATACTTTTTTTGTGACTGGTGAGCAAACTCACTTCAAAGGCTCAAATAGTTACATTGTCACACTATTAGGTACCTGGGGTTTTTATTTTTTATTTTACATAGCATATTTAAAAGATACATGGGGAGCTAAAAGAGATTGCAGATAAATAATATTGATCAAAGCATACGATAAATACATCTGGGCTGTGAAAAGTCACTGATGGAGGCAATGCTGTGTATTTATGTTGGGATGGTCATGGTAGATATTAGGTGTTTTTATTCTACAGGAGGAACAACTAAACCAATAAATGATTTTTTTTTTGCTGGACAACCATTGCGATCCATGCAATTGAACCAGTTTATTAAACTGTGGCACACAATCATTTGGCACAATGTAGCGGCAGATATATATTTATATATTTACATATAACCTTTTTAAGTGGTTAACCCTTATTATTTTAATACCTAATATTTTAATATTTCCTCTCCCACCTCTCCCCCTAGAATCTTTCTCTGCAAATACCTGTTTTGCAGTGGTAAATGATCACCAATCTCAGTGTAGACCACAATACATCTCCCCCGCCTTTGATGACTACCAAATATTTAGATATGAAAACTTTACCTCCACTAAATCTCTCTATAAAGTGGACACTGGAAAATCCTGTGCAAGTTCAAGTACATACAACCCGCATAATCCAGAGAGAAGATTGCAACTCATCCATGTGTATTAGGTTTTCTTGTTTCTTGCAAAATGTTTCTGGTCCTTTATCAAAGTCAAAAGTCCACAGGGCACAATGATTTGATTCTCGGTCCATCAGCTGTTGTATTGACAAGCATTCAAACTAGATCCTGGACTTTGTAAGCTGCTGTATCCAAAAGTTGAATGTTGTTTGGATTTAAGTCTAAGGCTAGCCAAACTAGAATTACAGGTGTCCCTATAAACGGTGTATGGGGAACCAGGAGGTCCATATGGACATGCTGTTGACGACATAGCTGAGTTGAGCGAGGACCCACTGATATTATTAAGATTATTGATATTATTTAGGCTTGAATTTGGCATGCCAGGTACAGCAGAGTGCCCCATACTGGATGGCATGCTCATTGAGGAGATAGAACTTGGGCCAGAGAACATGGACTGAGAAGACAAAGGACTCATTGAGTTGAAGAAAGTGAAGCTTTTGGTAGACAGTGGAGCAGGGGTCAGACTTTTAGTTGCCCAGTTGTTGTATGGGTATCCTGCATACATGTCATCATAGGGCTGCATGAGGCCGCTGAACTGAGGGACATAGCCATTCTTACATAGGTCCATCTGCTGGTTGCGCTCCCTTTTCCTCCACTTGGCTCTGCGGTTTTTGAACCAGACCTGCAAAGTGAAAAAAAGTTTAAACCATAAGTGTGGCCTCACCATGCAAAGGTCACCCACAACCATTTAGAGTAGACCTCTGACAACACCTACACCGGACTGACCTCAATAATAATACCAGAACAACTCTGAGGGTCAAGCGACCAAAGAAGACAAACATTTCAAACCTAAATGGGAAGCATTCAGCAATTTCCTTACAAACGTTTGTGCTAGAAAAACAATGAAGCATGCTTACTGCATGATGTCTGGTGCCCTGGCCTCTTAGACCTATAGGGAAAATATTAATCAGTAAATCACAGTGGTGCTTATAAAGAAAATGAATAGGCTTCTCAGAGCAACGATTGTGAGCACCTAGAGCAGGGCATTCTTGGTTAAGGAAATTAGTATATCTACCTTTACTTTATCATTTAATAGGCCTGGATTAAATCAAATGAATTCATGTCTAATGTTTTAACCCTATATTCATATGGAATTATGAAGTGATTGAAAAACTGCATTTTGTTGCATGCTGTTCAGAAACTCAATCATGTTATATGGGAATTGCCAAAAACAGAATTCTGAGAGGAACTGAGATCCAACAAAATAGTGGTATCAAGTTTAGTTTAAAAAAACCATGCATGCTATTTATCTATGCAAAAGAGAGATGGAGAGACCGTTCTTCTGTTACAGTGGTGGCATCTACAATACTTCCAAAATAATCAAGCTTAAGATAGCTTACATGGATGATGTACGTGCAATAGTATTAGCTGAATGAATTCTTCATTTGTAGCTGGTTTAACTGCCTTGGTCTTTACAGTTCTTGTGGAACTACAAGTCTAAACATTGCATGCCCATCATGTCCTGACAAGGCTTAGGCATTCTAGAATTTGTAGTTCTACAAAAGCTGTAAATCTATATAATACGTCAGATGGAATGTAGGTCATTTATTACTGTGTTTATGTTGCAGAATGGTAATAATCAGATATTGGTGATTTTACATTCTAATAACTTGATTCTATGTACAGCTGCTTCCACCTCTGTTCAGGATTGTAAGACCCGTATGTATTTACATTTAATTTGCCCCTATAGTTGCAGCAGCCTCTAGTTTCCATAGTATATTAATTGGCCATGGTAATGTTTATCAAGGGCTTTTCTCTAATAATATAGTGTGCATAATAAAAATCCCTGCTTACAGATCATAAAAGCAAGGATTGAATTAGTGATGTTGAGGCACAATCTTCCCACTGCCCTTTGGATATGCAGTGTATACAGGTAGAACTCATTAGGATTTACTGCCCTGACCGGTTGCAGTTGCATCTGCTCACATAGCCTTGGCTTTGCTTTACTTTTACAGAAAACACTCAGGGAACAAATAACGACTTTACAAAAAGCATTCCTAATTAAAAGGGTATTTGCTGCAGAAACACAGCAGACAGAACCATTTATCATATGTAGTTTCCGTAAGTAAAAAGAATAAGACCCTTTAAAGCTGTAAAAAAATGTAATTAAGAAGGCAAAGCAGAAGCATTCTTTCATTTGCTGTACATATAGGACTGTATTGAATATACTATGAATATTAAAGTTTAACTCCATCTCAATATTCACTGTTTGTAATTTAAAGAATATTTATACCAATTATATATATAAATAAATATATATATATATATATATATATATATATATATATATATACACACACACACACACACACACACACAAAAGTTTTAGCTTACACTAAATGTGGACTACATTGTTTTTAAAAAAAAGCATTAAGACGGCAAGCTGAAATCATTTTGAAATTTTATGCACACGTAGGAATTTAATTAGATATATTATTGTATTATGATCTATTTATTCTACTTATATTGTTTTTTCTTAAGCTAATTCCATACGCGCACTGCTTGAAATCTATGCAATAGCTATACAAGCCTAAATCATTCATTTATTTTAATGCGTTCGCGCAAATATATTGAATCACTTCATTATATATTATTTTATTTCATTTACTTTAATATTAAAGAATCATTCACTAAATTAAAGTGATCTATATAATGATATAGATTTATTATGATAATATATAATATAATAATAATATATAATCTGCACTTTCTGTTATCAATGCATATATATATATATAAAAATATGTTGGGAATACAATTCTGTTTAGACTGTTCTGTAAGTCTTTATATAGGAACAGAAGGAGCAATGTTTAGGTATCTATCTATCTATCTATCTATCTATCTATCTATCTATCTATCTATCTATCTATCTATCTATCTATCTATCTATCTATCTATCTATCATCTATCTCATATCTATCTATCTATCTATCATCTATCTATCCATACTTCTCTGTATATTTTTAACTCCAGCCTCAAGATATATAAATTATGAATTTATGTTGTAAGGGTACACATTATGCACTATATTTTATTTATATTTAACAATCTTTCCTTTTCTTTCTTTCTTTCTTTCTTTCTTTCTTTCTTTCTTTCTTTCTTTCTTTCTTTCTTTCTTTCTTTCTTTCTTTCTTTCTTTCTTTCTTTCTTTCTTTTTCTTTTTTTTTTCTCTCCCCCTAACTATGCTTGCTTGTTTCCCCTATTTCTCCATCTCTTGTTTGATCATAATATTTAAGTCATGTTTTTGAAAAATAATAGTAACTGCTATTTTATATAAGCCAGAGAAGACATTAAATGTAAATTTAAAACTGTAGCCAAAAGTTATATCCTCCATTTTTGCAAATAAACGATCTGCTCTTCATATTTACTTATAGTGACTCTTTACTATAATTATAAAACATTGTACATTTATCTCCAAACGAAAAAAAATAACACACAATTTTTAGTTTAGAGTGGGTTTTGTTTTTGTGAAAAAAAACCTGACATTTATTGTGGAACAATAATGTTGCGATATATAATACAAAGCAACTTCTTCATATGTAAAGCACAAAGCACCCTCCACTTGCATATGAATTTACATACTAGCGGGATGTTCTTTGCATAAGGTATACACAAATATGGAGTTATACATGGATGTAACAATGCATTTACTAATAACAAAAAAATATGCAAGCAAAAAACAAAACCATAAAGACTAGTTACTTTAGTAATAAAATTAGTTGATTTACATAAGATGCCTGTAGGATGTGTTTAGTATTTTTTTTTAATTTTTTTTCTGGCTTCAGGCACTATGCATAATTATAATGTGGTGTATTGTAAGACTAGATTCACACTAGTCATGTATTTTTTGTATTTGCATTTCTTATATTTCAAGATTTGTGAAGTGTGTACCAGTTAAACTAGGACAGGATAAAAATTAATTAATGCATTTATGCATTTCTTTTAAACAGAATCCGTATGTATATATATATATATATATATATATGTGTATATATATATATATATATACATATGTATATATTTATATATATATATATATATATATATATTGTTTTATTTATTTACCTTTATAGGGAAACAGGAAACAGAACCCCATCATACAGAGATCTACTGCTAGTATCAACAGTTAATATTTTATGCCAGCTTGTTAATGCATCATCTCTGTAGTCAGGATAAATAACGAAGTCTCAAGTATCCCAACATGGCAGCAGTTTATTGAAGTTTCCACTGCATAACCTGAAGCACTATGTGTTCATAGGGAGTCACAAAGAGCCCCCGGTGAATGCAGCACACACATCACATATAGAAAACGATCACATTTCCTTGGACCCCCATAGACTTTACATATATGTATCCCTGTATCTTATGTAAAATATCCTACAATCTGTACAGAATAACAACTGACTGACCTTATGCAGCAAGTTTTAACTGTTATTTTTTACATAAAAATCATTTCCGCTTGTTCATTCTTTTATTACGGGCTATATGAAATGAACCTTTCAATCTAACTTTGCCTTGAGGTTTAGTCGTTGGATTTCGTTTTCCATCTCGTCTTTGTTTGGGGCCAGTGCTTTTTTAATGTGTCTCTGTGTAAAATTATATTGGGTTTAAGAAAATGAGAACGAAGGATTGGAGCAGCAATGTTAGGGTGTTATATGTACAAAGCTAGTGGGGTCTGAAATTAAGAGTTTGCTCATGGAAACATAATTATATTATTATTATTACTATTAGTATTATTATTGTTATTGCTATTCGTTTTAGGAAGAACACTAAAGTATATCAACGTAATAATAAATAAAAATAAATAAATATATAACTGAATGAAACAAAATAAATAAAAACCTGCTATTTTTTTCATCAAATGTGTTCTCAAGTAAAGGAAATTTATATGGAATGTATTATTTTAAAATAAATCCCTTACTACAGTAAACTTTTCATTAGATAAACAGTTTAATCTATACCTGAAATAAAATATTTCCCTTATCTAAAGTTTTATTTACTGATAGACTATTAAACTGACTGGAAGAGGGAAGGGACTTTTACACAGGGCAAAAACCATATAAAAATTGTAATATAAAAATATTGCAATGATTGGCCAGTGTACACATGTGCTGTGATTGCACGATCAGCAAGAAATTTATCTTTTATGATAACCTTAAGATTATTGTTTGTTGGCGTTATATCCCCTCGTGTAAACAGGCATCTGCTAGTCGTTAGCCGGAAAGACAAGCGGTTTAAAAGTGATCAAATTAACAAAGAAATGTTGCAATTATTGTTACATATGTGGTTTAAAGGATGAAATCAATTGAATTATTTTAATGTCAGTATATAAAAATGTATATGTGTATACATATATATATATATATATATATAGCTATATAGTATATATATATACTCACATTTTTATTCTGTGAGTGCTGCTGTTTTCTCCTTTATATATATATACATATATAGCTGTATATATATATATATATATGTATATATACATATGTATATATGTACCTTTTATACCAGTGGGAGTAGATGTATGAATCTGTACCTGATGCAGGCAATACTTAATTAATTTGCTCTTAAAACTATAATATGCATCATAATAGGTCAGTCATTATTCTGCATTTTTTAAATAATGCTCGTCATTGTTTCAGTGTTCGTATTCGTCCTTCTGTTAAGTTTACCATCATATGTAGCTCCTCTGTCGTATCAAAAAATTCAATAAAAACAAAATAAAAAACAGAGCATTACTACTATGTAACTGAACTTTGAAAGTGAGCAGGGTACAGTATTAAAGGAAACGGATCAAATTTCATAGTTATGGATTTTCCACCTCCCTTTCAGCTCCTTATTGTGCGTTGACTTGTAGTAATCTATCTATCTATCTATCTATCTATCTATCTATCTATCTATCTATCTATCTATCTATCTATCTATCTATCTATCTATCTATCTATCTATCTATCTATCTATCATCTAACTATCTATCATCTATCCATCTATAATAAGGAAGCCAGGAGGGAGCAGGGCATATATATATATATATATATATATATATATATATATATATATATATATTTATATTTATAAACACACAATGTGTTGATCTTACCCTAACTCTGGCCTCTGTCAGATTTGTCCACACTGCTATCTCCTCTCTCATACTCATATCAGGGTAGCGGTTCCTCTGGAAGGTGGCCTCCAGCTCCTGCAGTTGTTGGCTGGTGAAATGAGTTCTCTGTCTCCGTTGTTTTTTCTTCTTGGACGGGTCATCCACATTACCATCTTCACTTTTTTGCTCCCCACTCCTGTCCTTTTCTGTGAAGAGTCCAAAGCTACAGATTGGTAACATAGCAATGTTGGGGAACACAGAGTGACCTTATGAGATCAATCCAAATATATGCATCTTTATAGTTCTGTATCAGTAAATGTGTGTAAAATTAAATAAAATGCATAGCCAGCTATTTATATTCTAGATTTCACCACTAATATCCCATTAGGCACCGAATAATGATAAATGACAATTTAGGTCTTAAAATATTTAGCGACCATAGTTAGAAAATTCGAAGACTAGTTAAGAATATCTTAAGTATATTAAATTAGGTATATAGTAAAATATTCTTAAATATAAACTAAGCAAAAATTGAAACAAAGTATTGATGGCAAACAAAAGTGTTCAGCAATGAATGCTGGCAATTCATATATACAGAAGAAAATGTATTTTCTTTTAATTACTGCATATTTCTATGTACTACGTAACCAAAAAAAAGCTACATTATAATGTACATATCTATGTAAGCACTCTGTTAAAAGTAATAAGTAAAATGTTATACTGTGATTCTGTTACTACTATTATAAATATAATAGTGACAATAATATTAAAAATAATAATTTAATAAAAACACTTCTATACTATTATAATCACTGCTACTGCAACTGATATTAATAATGATAATTATAGCTTTATGAAATACCAACATATATACAAAACAATAATAATAATACAAGCAATAATAACAACAACAACAACAACAACATAATACTAATGTTAATAATAATTATAATAAAAATAATAATAATAATAAACAACAACAGTTATAACACTAATAATAATTTGACACTGTAAATATAAAATATATGCTAAAAAAAATATTTGTAGCTTTTTTTTTACTTGTGATAACAGGATAAAAGGCCTTGACAAAACATTAGTGATGGTAATAGCTGCAATAATAATAGTAAAGGTGATAATATTGCCTCTGCGTTCAGTTTTTCTTTTGGAATAATACATTTGCCTTAGCTGTAATAAAGGTAACAAATATTGATGTTGCTTGGATAACAAGAGCCTTTCAGTAGCTGCTTTCAATAGGCCACAGAGCAAAAAACCCTCTGGGAGTTTGTGATATTTCTGTGAGGTTACCTAAACTGACCTGTCTAATTTTTACGTGTCTAAAGAGCGGAAAATGCCTCTCAGGAGGGACACAAAGCACACAAGTTATTATTGCATATAACTGATAGAGCATGATAATATTGAATCAAAATACAACAAACAGCAAGTATATACTTTATACTGACTGTATACAAAGCAATAGCCTTGTTACCTCTCCAAGATATCTAATATCATAGACCACAGTTCCACCATCTGGGGATATATATATATATATATATATATATATATATATATATATATATACATATATATATATATATATATATATAAACACACACTCTTTCCAGCTTGACAGTGAGTTCAGGGTGAGAATAGGTCCTCATAGTTTAGTCATTTTCAATAATAATTATTTTCAGCAGACTATGTGTTCTCTGGGCAGCAGTACAAGGCCTGTCCTTAAATAATCTAAACCGGATGTCCACAGATATTTCCCAAATGAGATTTTGTGCAAAGAGACCAAAAAATATTTATTTGCTTTTGTTATAACACACTCAATGATATTAACAATAACAACCCAAACCAATGTGAAAAAGTTAAATGATACTAACACTGCGTTATAAAGAAGGAATTAAAGCATTATCTATCTATCTATCTATCTATCTATCTATCTATCTATCTATCTATCTATCTATCTATCTATCTATCTATCTATCTATCTATCTATCTATCTATCTATCATCTATCTATCTATCTATCTATCTATCTATCTATCTATCTATCTATCTATCTATCTATCATCTATCTGTCTATCTATCTATCTATCTATCTATCTATCTATCTATCTATCTATCTATCTATCTATCTATCTATCTATCTATCTATCTATCTATCTAACTATCACTCATATTAATATCTATCTATCTCTTTATAAATGGCATATTAGTTCACTGCGGTAAGCTGTCTTTTTGTTGTCTTTAATATGTTAGTAAAGCAATATATTATGAAGTTGATGAATATGATTATTATTAATCTTATTCTAACGGACAAAACGAATAGTAAACTATATATGATAAGACATGGCAATTTTAAGGCGTAAGACATATGTATAGGATTTCATAAAGTACGTTGTTAATTAATATTATTACCTGCAAGTTCAGTATCAGATGATTCGCTGGCTGAATTCTCAATTGGTTCTCTAGTTTCAGTTGATCTTTGCAAATGGAAGTTGGAGGCCATGTCGTGAGAAGGCTGGGGTCTTAAACTTTCAGGCAACCTCTCCAGATTCATACCCCCTTTAAAAGAATCCATGACAATACTGCTCATGAAAATTGGTATTCCACAAGATCCTACACAAACCAAGTCACATCCAGGTACTGTCCTTGAAAAGGTTGGAGACCCATAAAAACTGACTTGGAAAAAGTTCCTTCTTCTTCCTTTTAGGCAATAGACTGTATGTAGTTTCCCAAGCAAAGATACATTAGAGTGTTAGGAAGTACAAGCTGCTGGCTTGATAGTTTTTAGCTAAAGAGATTAAAGGACCTGCCCTGGTAGAAGTGGCTGCAGTATACTGGAGCACCGCCCAACTGAACTTAATACCTCCCTGTCTTACTAATAAATTACTATGTGCAGTCTTCAGCCCAACCTACAGTCTAGCTAAGGAGCAGCCTGCAAACTCCCCATAGATCTCTGGAGCTGCTCTCTAAGGTATCTAAGCTTTACTGGCAAGGCCTTTCTTAAAGAGACAGCAATCCCTTTAAATAACCTTACTTTCCACCATCAGGGGATAACTCTGAGAATAAATGTGCAGAGAATAATTAGCTTTGTTTTTCATTAGTTCAGACCTGCTCTTTTTTATGACTATGATGTCCCTTGAACTTTACAACTTAGGTGATTTATATGGTTTTGTATGGCTCTGAATACCTTGCCTTACTTCAAATATTGATAGACTCTTAAGTAAATATATACTTTCATACCATTCAACATACCATTCAACTATTCATGGCAGGCTTTGCCAGTAAAGGCTAGATACCTTAAAGAGCAGTTCCAAGGATCTTTGGGGAGTTTGCAGCCTGCTCCTTAACTAAACTGTAGATTGGGCTGAGGACGACATAAAGTAATTCATTAGTCATATAGGGAGGTCTTACACTCAGTTAAATAGACTCAGCCTTCTTTGTATACCAGGGAGTCCTATGGTGCAAAAACAAATAAATAGGTCAATAAATATATATTGCATAAAGAAATTATGAAATACAATAGGACAATCTACAAAGATAAATGAAATATTTTAGTCGTGGAGTGTAAAAAAAATGTTTTTTATTCTTTCCGTACTTTATTATGTACATTTTTACATGTATATTAAAAATAATACAATATATTGCTTACTATTTAAAGAGTACCGATTGTATATACATATATTTTCCCAAATCATAAACATTATAGTCATGCGATGTTTCCTTTTCCCCTTGCATTCAGAGTGTAGCATTAATAAAAACATATATATTATATTTAGGGTATATTTTGCTTTATTTTAATGCGAGTACTGCGGGTTGACTGTGGTGAAGGTATTTAAGAATAATAATTAATACTAAAATAGTCAGCAAACGCAGTAATCACCCCAAACTTTTTCCAGGGGAATTGTGAAGATTCCTAAGTCAGTTATCTACTATAGAATAACAGTATTTTATATTATATTATTCTATGTTCATATGTTTTATATTTATATTATTTTGTTATTATTATTATATATTATGTTTTTCTACCATTTAATATTATTCTTACATGCATTATATAATATTTATGCTGTTTATATTATAGATATATTTTTTTTTTATAAACCTTGATTCATTTTGACCACATCATTCTGGCCAGTTATTTGCAATTACTATCTGCATTTTCTAAAGGAATGTTTTAGGAATGTTTTATCTATCTATCTATCTATCTATCTATCTATCTATCTATCTATCTATCTATCTATCTATCTATCTATCTATCTATCTATCTATCTATCTATCTATCATCAAGCACCATCTTGCATTACTTATAAATCATTTCACTCTTTTATAGAAAACCAGAAGAATTATCAGTAAATTGATTTTTATTTTATCTCCAGACCCTTCGTCTGCTTAAATTGTAAAATAGCAACAAATTCTGCAGACAACCAGTAAAAGACATTGCATCTATATAAAAATAAATTTTTACTGATTTCTAATATCAGAAAATTCTAAATTTTGCATGTTTCACAAGTTATTGTTTTAGTGGTTCTTTTCTAGTTCTCACTATTGGTCTTCCTTTGTGAATATAACATGTAAAACATCTGATATTGGACTCTACTCTTTTTTTTTTTAACAAAAAGTATCCAAAGGACAAAAACGTCTTCAAGGCCGTGTAGTTTACACCTACGTAATGTTGGACACACAGAACACACACACTCACAGTCAATATTGTGTAGCTTGCCACTTCATACAAGACAAAGCACAGCAGGTTAGGGCTATTGAATAGTAAGATAAACACATATAGAGTGAGTGGTAAGGACCTGCAGTCTGTGGACCAGGCTTGATAAGAGAACATGATAAGATTACACGTGTTTGCCTAGACACTGTCTAGGTTTTCTGTTCTGTAGAGACCTTGAGACACACAAAAAAGTTCTTCATCTCCTTTATTATTCATAGACAAAATAAGATTTGGAAAAACATCTTTTCCAAATAAACAAGTCCATCTATCTATATTACTAAAGCAATAAGAAGCTGTATAGATTAGTACAAATGTAAGAGTAATAACGCTATATTACTAAAGCAATTAGCAACTGTATCTAGCTATATAACTATAAAAATGAAAAAGTATATTTGTCTATATTACTATAGAAATGAACAACCTATGCCTTTCTATGCTACCAAAGCAATAAACAACAGTACCTATAATATTGATATACTATAATATTAAAGCAACAAATGCATCTGTTACAAGCAACTCCTATCTATCTATCATCTATCTATCTATCTATCTATCTATCTATCTATCTATCTATCTATCTATCTATCTATCTATCTATCTATCTATCTATCTATCTATCTATCTATCCTTCTAACATAATAAAGAATAAACAACTGTAAATACATATATATAAAACAAAGAACAATTGAATCTTTATCTATCTATCTATCTATCTATCTATCTATCTATCTATCTATCTATCTATCTATCTATCTATCTATCTATCTATCTATCTATCTATCTAATATCTATCTATCTCATATCTATCTATCTATCTATCTATCTATCTATCTATCTATCTATCTATCTATCTATCTATCTATCTATCTATCTATCTATCTATCTATCCTTCTAACATAATAAAGAATAAACAACTGTAAATACATATATATAAAACAAAGAACAATTGAATCTTTATCTATCTATCTATCTATCTATCTATCTATTTATTTATCTATCTATCTATCTATCTATCTATCTATCTATCTATCTATCTATCTATCTATCTATCTATCTATCTATCTATCTATCTATCTATCTATCTATCTATCTATCTATCTAATATCTATCTATCTAATATCTATCTATCTCATATCTATCTATCTATCTATCTATCTATCTATCTATCTATCTATCTATCTATCTATCTATCTATCTATCTATCTATCTATCTATCTATCTATCTCTATCCTTCTAACATAATAAAGAATAAACAACTATATATATATATATATATATATATATATATATATATATATATATATATATATATATAAAACAAAGAACAATTGCATCTTTATCTATGTATCTTGATGATCCACTGTATGTTACAATTTTATTATTATAACAATAATTATATTAAAACTCTATTTCTCCGTTAATATATCAGTTGAAATAAATATCTATATAAATGTTATATCTATAATACCATATTTATCTAGCTCTATATATAACACAAATCTATCTATCTATTCATTAATTATACATATTACCAAAATAAATAACTATATCGATATTCCTATAACAGTGAATAACTAGATAAATATTATTACACCACTGAACAACTATATCTATATTACTAAAACAATCACAATCAATTAACTAGCAAAGTACTGGAGGGGCCTGTTTAACTAGGGTTGTTGTAGCAGGACCCACCTAAAACTGCTCTGTTTAGCAAACAGGTAATCTTCCTAAATGCTCTGCCGTCTGCTGCAAGCTGCTCCCTGGAGCTATATGAAATTTGTGTATAGACTCAAATCAATTAGGCAAATCCTCTTAATGCTATAGGGAAAAATCAGATATGGTACATAGGGATAGGTAAATCCTCACTATATGTCGACTGAATCAGATGATTATCGCAAGTAAAACAAAGGTGCGAACAGAGAAAGATAAAGTGGAGTAGCCAGGTAAAATTAGCTGTGTATTTGGAATTGTTTACTACAGAAAACCTGGAAAATTAATGTAATATGTCAATATGCTGACATGCAAAATCAAAGTACTAAATAACACATATGGTTAATAATAATAATAGCTGGGATATGTAATGTATAGAGTGGCATAAAGTGCAAGACCACTAGAGGGAGAAATAGAGCTCTGGACCTGTTTGCTCTTCTTATACAATCATGACATTATTCACTGACTATATATATATATATATATATATATATATATATATATATATATATATATATATATATATATGTATTTATAATGATTTCTCCCTAGATATATGTTAATTGCTGTATATTATGATTCCTCTCTAGATACATTTGAATTGCTGGTTTATGTAATTATTTTTATTATTCAAAATAAGTAATAGTTAAGGTAAAGACAAGTATGCTTTTGCTGGTATTTTGTTAGGCTATATATATATATATATATATATATATATATATATATATATATATATAAATATTCAATGTTGCTTTTCTAAAACACTTTGCAACAGTGATTCCTTAAATATTTAAGTTATTATATTTATTTATATAAATAGATTAGTATTATAGGAAGTAAAAACTAAATGTAAATGAATAATGCACAATTTATCACATGTTGCCTATTTTTTTTTTTATAAATCTAATAAATACATTGTTTGTTAAGTATAGTTTAAAATGTTTGAAATGTACCAATTGAAAATCCTTTCATATTTTCCTAAATTTTAATCCGTATACATAAATATAGTGTTACTCTGACTTTTACTAAAAAAAAACTAAAACAAAACATGTTTTTGATTAAAATAAAAAAATACATGTGAAAATGTAAAAACAAAAGCACAAGTTTTAAAAAAAAATGTCAAACCATTTACTGATGTGTGTGTACATATATATATATATATATATATATATATATATAAAGGTTCAAATATTTATTTTACATATATATATATATTTATATATATATATATATATATATATATATATATATACATTTTTATTTTTTTTACACTATTTTAGATCATTGGTTTGTTAAATATGTTTGTAAAAATGTTTAGAAAAAAAAATATCCAACATAGGTAACATATTGTCCATTTTTCATACCTACTTTGTTGATTCTTACAATAATATAAATGCTAATAATAATCTATATGTTAATGTTAAATATAACAAACAAAACACACGTATATGTATGTGTATATATATATATATATATATATATATATAAATAATTTCTCTTATTACTTATTACTTTGATTTGCTACATTTTGTGTTTCTTATTTGACTATATAGTTATAAAGAAAGAATTCAATCCAAGGTAAGGTATAGATGATGTAAACATATCATAGGCAGCTAATATAAGTAGAACTATGCATAGATATCCTATATATTTTTTTATGTTGTAAAATAAAATTAAAAGTAACAAATTAATATACAATAGAAAAGATGGACAATATATAAAATGTGCGGGCCATTTTTTTTATATCATCTTATTAAGAACAGCAATGTCTTTAAAAAGTTAACAAAATAAAATAAACATGGCGGCTTTATATATTAATATATAACAGAAATGCTTTCCTGTGGAATTGCAAAACTAAAAATAAGATCGGATCTAATGTATGTATATATATATATATATATATATATATATATATATATATATATATATATATATATACATACACATATATGTGTGTTGTTATTTTTTTTGTTTTTTGTGTTTAATATGTAACAATGCCAAAAATATACGTTTGGCAGTTTTCCACATTTCCAAAGTTATTGTACCAAATAAATAGTATATACATCAAAAAATAGTGCTTAAGTTTCTATAACTATTTATTTGACTGAAGAATAAAGAAAAGGCAGCTCTCTAAATTTGTAAAAGTGAAACAAGTGGTCAGTTTAATCCATATGCAACGTTTCGGTCCTGTATAGAACCTTTCTCAAGCAGGTTCTATACAGGATCGAAATGTCACATATGGATTAAACTAATCACTTTTTTCACTTTTGCAAATTTGGAGTGTTGCCTTTCCTTTATTCTATTATAAGAAGACCCTTTGCCTGGATCTTGGATTTGCACCCGCTCTGCACATTGAGTGTTTTTCAGTGCTGCTCTGGACTTTTCTATACTTATTTATTTGACTGTTTATAAATTAAAAAAAATGAAGTCCCATATAAGTTATAGATGACATTCACGTATCACCATCAGCAGGCTAAAAACATAAACATGTCCCACATAAGGATTTTTTTTACAATGCTTAATAACACTGAAAGTTGACAGTTTGACAATGTTTTAATTTGAAATGAAATATACAGAAATATTATTATTAGATTTTTAGTATTTAGCAATTTGTAACATGTGTTAGCTAATTTTTTAAATAAAAATATTCAATTTAACAATGTCTTAGTAAATAGTAATAGTAAACAAAAAACATCAATCTAAACTTGGCAGCTCTATAACTTATGATGCAGTTTCTATTTCTTAGAAATAATTAGTTGTATGTAATATATTAATAGTAATGCTTTCCTGCGGATTCTATAACTAAAGTTGCAAGTCAAAATTCAAGTAATCAATAATTCTTAATTACAATAAATATATATTTATAAAGTGTATTTATATATATATATATACATCTATATATATATATAGATATATATATCTATATATATATATATCTATATATATCAACCAAGAAAACACATCCTTATCTATGTACAATATATATATATATGTATATATATATATATATATATATATATATTTTTTTTTTTTATACAATATCTATTTATATACATGCATATACATACACACACACACACACACACACACACACACACACACACAGACACACACACACATACACACATATATGTATATATATATATACACTCTACAGTGGATGATAGAAAATGCATACATTGTTACTTATGGACATTGCTGTTTAAAGTGCTAAATCATGTTTGCTCCCTTCAAAATCTATATGTTGGTTGTAGACTACATCTTGTTCAGCTGTACTGTGGTAGTGGTTTTACTATTCTCTAACAATGATGATATTAACAACAACAACAACAACAACAATAATAAGTGTGTATACATAGAGAAAAGGCTCTGGAGCACTGTCTCTGTAACTTATAGAATCTTTGTGCAATATTGCAATAACATAAGCACACAAAAAGTACAATTACACGTTTGCTTCTATACAATCTATAATAATAAAAACTATCTATCATCTATCTATCTATCTATCTATCTATCTATCTATCTATCTATCTATCTATCTATCTATCTATCTATCTATCTATCTATCTATCTATCTATCTATCTATCTATCTATCTATCTATCTATCCCTGTGTTTGTATGTTTTTGTGCCATATAGATATGGAGAGGGAAGGTGAGCAGGAGAGTCTAAAATTTGAGGAGAACTCATGAGTGCTTTACAATTTATTTGAACTGTAGCTCCTACACTACAATATGCAATAAAGTGTGCCTCGAGACTAAACAGCTCAGTTGATGTCAGTTGATGAAAGCATTGATTAAATAGTTATCTACAGCAGATTCCACATGTAATGTTACACGTCTATCAAACATTTAATCAATCTATAGCTATCTATCTATCTATCTATCTATCTATCTATCTATCTATCTATCTATCTATCTATCTATCTATCTATCTATCTATCTATCTTGTATCTCTAACAAACTGTTGACATTTTGCTGCTGCTTGGCCAATAGTCACCCTCATTTGTGTTAATTTCATGTACTGGGTTAATGATATCATCAACTATATCTCTGCCAAATGTACATAAGATATGCAAGTTATACAATAAGGACATTTCCATGACCTACCAAACCCATAAAATAACCGATTGATGACATGACCAATCCCTAATAACCAAAATGAACTGTAATCTTGGGCTGAGCATAAAGCTTACATTATACATGGTCTTAGTGCCTGGCCAAAGCTCCTATATCACTGGAGAGGGGGCATTGTGATTTAAAGTTTATGAATTACACACAGCTCCTCAAGTAGTTGTATTTATATATGCATAGAGTTTATTGACACAAAACACATTTTACATGTAATATTTTGCTAATAGTACTGTATGGTATTTCAATATATATTGCTTTTATTTCATGAATGCAGCTATATTTGGATGGATTCACACTAGTGTTTTTGCTTTCTATAAATATATATATTATAACAACAAGCTAATAACAAGAATCCTTTGATATATTTTCCTAATTTGTGGCTGCTCACTGATAAAAAAAATAATGCATTTCTATCAGTCGTTTGCACCTGTTTAATAAGGACTTTTTTTTTTTTTAACCCAAAAGGTGTCTGCAACTTTGTGTTCTGTGCATAAATAGGACTGAAAAAGATGCAAAAATGAATAATTGTATGCATTAATTAAAAAAAACCAGCAGAATAAAAATATTAAAAATAAAAAATGACTAAAAATGTTAGGGTGATTTAAACGCACATGCTGCACTTACAATCTATCTTTGCATCTATTCTTATACACTTTTATCTGGGGACCTATATATTGTAGCAAAAACTTGAATAAATGATGCAACTATATTTATTGAATTTAAATACCAAACTGATATTACCACTATTTAATTTGATTATTTTTATTTAATTTATATACATATTATTATTATTATTATTATTATTTTATATTACTAATGTTATTGCCAGTAATAATATTAATCTAATATTATTATGTATTGTTTTTATTAATAACATTGTTATTATTTTGTGGCTTATTTGTTTTTATTTGTAAGTGAATAACATTAGGTAAACTTACTTAAAAATAAACAGTCTACTACTTACCTAAGTCAACATAGGAGGGGGCGTTCTTAGAAAGGTTAAGCTCCATAGCAGTATCTCTGTAAATAAAATACATGACAAATGTTAGTATTTTTTTGTTCTGGTATTTTTCTCCAGAAACGTTATTATAACAAATGTGGATTTAAAGCATTGTGTATTAATTCTGGATGCAATTATGCTTGCTCTTCTTATAATAATTGTGAAGTCTAGAGTATTTTACATGTTTTAATTCAAGATTCAACCACCAAGTTATCATTCATTTAAATTTAATTTAATAAAGTGTAATGTAACATGCGGTTTCCCTCTTGGTATTCATGTTATAATTGTGCAGAATAATGGTACAATGTTTTTTTTAAAAAATTAAAACAATAAAAACTGTGAAAAAAAGTAACACATTGTAAAACCATAATTCTACATAACGTCCAGAGTTACACAAATGAGGCTTTAATCAGGCACTAATTGTACAGTAGCCTGGATTAATTTGCATGAAGTTCCTGTGCATGCATAACATTGTTCAATAGATTTTCTTTTTTTTTTTCAGAGTGGTGTTAAAGAGGAAGATGGGGGAGGGAGGGCTGTATAATTATTTATGGCTAATACCCTCGTTTAGATACATAATACTGACAGATCATAACATTTTGCTTCACTCCTATTTATAATTATTAGGAGAAGAAAATAATGATGGAACTCTTGCAATTATTCCTTTAACAGTTTGTGGTTTCCCCCGCTAAGAGATACTGATCTGTTCTACTCAAGCTTTTCCATTGCCTCTAAACAACCCATATTCCCAGATATAATCACATCCAAAGTAGAAACATAGTTTTCTTTTTATGATTATTATTTCATAATGGGAATGGTTTGAATGAAGAGTTTTCCTTATGAACTCTTCAGTCTTTTACTGCCATAGTAATAAACATTATTAAACAAAACATAAGGCGTCTTATGAGGAAATTTTTTTTCCCTGCCCCTTGTAAGTATTACATTTATTAGGCATTATAAAATGTGTGTCTTGTCAGATCACTCATGTTTTGCATGGCATTGAATTTTGTGAGGAAGTCTTGATATTGTATAATAATAACATCCATAAATACTGCAAGGCTACCTATATGGTGAGATCCAGTCCAAGAACAAACTGTTTTTTTGCTTAAATCCTTAAATTTGTGAAGTGAGCTAAAGCCCCATTGGAATTATATTTTCTAACATATTTGTCAGGTTTGACGAAGTGCAGGGGCACTAAAGAATTTATACAAGGTATAAAGATGTCAAGGACTTGACTTCAAGGCTGTACTAAGAAATCAGCCCTGCAAAAAAGAAGACCTTGTCTGGAAAACGTGTTCTTAAAGAGGCTTGCTCATTAACAATGCAGATAATGTTTTGCAAACAATTCAGATAATGTTTTGCCTATCTATCTATCTATCTATCTATCTATCTATCTATCTATCTATCTATCTATCTATCCATCATCATGTATATCCATAAATTTAGCTTTTAACCTATTTATTAACTAGCCATCTTTTACATATCTATCTCATATATATATATATATATATATATATATATATATATATATATACAATTTATTTTAATATATATCTAATAAATAGACCTGTCTTTATTACAAAAATATCTGCTGCTGACCCCTTACTCAAGGAAACTTAATTTTGAAATTTAAGGAACAACTCAAGAGATCAATAGTGGCCTGACAGTATAAATATAGAATCGCCATTCAGCCTATTAAAATGGGCATCTGTATTAGGAGGTCACATTTAATCCGGATGACTATCTAAATAATGACACACATTTTAAGTGGTTAAGGATAACCCAAGCAATTTTAGCTGTCAACTGTGCACAACAGAGAATGTTGGAAGCAAGGGGCCTCTGCAAATTGGGGGCTAATCAGAGGGAAGAAAAGGGGGAAGCAACCAGGAAACATTAATGTGCAAACAGATGTTTGCAGGAAAATAATAAAAATTATTTATGATGAAAAAAATAATTAAACAATTCAAGAGATTTCTAACATTCAGCGTTGACAAAACAAAGCAAAACACTGCTGTTAATAATTCTAACAATAATATGATAATAATAATTCTGCAAAACATGCTGCAGCCTGCAAGGTTCCAATTTCTAGATAATTAGCAATATTTATACTTTATGCACAGCGCAATATTTGCACTCCATGCACTATGTATCAACCTAAGAGTAGATGGTGAGGTTAAATAAATGATTTTTATTCCCAATCAGCATTGTAGCTGGAGGATTTAACCTTAGCTCAGAGCAAATTCTTGGAGGAAAGAGAACTTCCTCAATGTAGAGAAAGAAAAGAAGAAAAGGAGAGCCTGTGTGACTTACCAGTAAAGTGATCCCTGCAGCAGGGGTAGTGCAATATGCTCCTTGCTAGATCCCTAGTGATTCCTAGCTGAGACTGAAGTGAGCAGATTTGGGAGACACTTCCAGCTCTTTTGGGTCCTCTCAAGGAGATCTGAAAAGATTTTGATGACGTCACTGGACTTGTGTGTGTGAGGAGAAAAAGGCAGTGTGTGTGTGTGTGTGTGTGTGTGTGTGTGTGTGTGAACAGAGAGACAAGAGAGTAATCCCAGCAGTCTGATTAAACTTGCCCCACACTTGTAGGTAATTTCATTGTTTCCTTTGCAGTTATAGGCAGGTACTGGATCACATCACCATCATGTGTGCTCAGAAATGTACAATATATACAGCTGACATATCCTACACTATAACATAATGTCTGAAGGAGGAAAACACATTTCCTGTTTAATAAATAACTAGGGAAATCCAACATCTGCATATCTCTGTTCTAGACTAGTCACTTTCTTTGTTTTTCATCACGCAAAATTTACTGAATAGTATAGTATATTAGAATCTGTACTTCAATATATGTCAAATTCATTAATATAGATATTATATTTGATTTGCTTTGTAGATTTTAACATAATTTAGATACCTGGACTTATCTTAAAGTTAAAGTAAAGGGACTAAATTGTAGGTCTCCTAAAAAAAAAAATGAATAAAGAAAATATATAATGATAATAATATTAATAGTAGTTTTAATAATAATAATAATAATAATAATAATAACAATTATAGTTTAGCTATGATACGTCTAGTTTATATATATACTGTACACACACACACACACACACACACACACACACACACACACACACACACACACACACACACACACTGTATATATATGTCATATACAGTATATATATATATATATATATATATTTGCATATATAGATATATATCTATATCTAAAAAAGAAAGGCTTGAGAAAGGCTCCTGTGTTGAGCTGAAACGTCGTGTGTATATGGACCAATAAAGCACCTTTTTCTATTTTGCTTATACCTTGGAGTGCTGCCTGATTTTTGGATTCTATATCTATAGTACTAGATGCACCAAATTTATCTATCTATCTATCTATCTATCTATCTATCTATCTATCTATCTATCTATCTATCTATCTATCTATCTATCTATCTATCCATCTATCCAACCATCCACCCATCCATCCATCCCTCTCTATCTATCTATCTATCTATCTATCTATCTATCTATCTATCTATCTATCTATCTATCTATCTATCTATCTATCTATCTATCTATCTATCTATCTATCTGTCTATATCTTAAACACATTAGTGCCATGTTTTATAATCCTATTTGCATTATTGAAGCAAATAGTATAGTGTTCAAAATGCTTTAAATAAACTTATAGACTTAGGAGGTTTCAGATGCTTAACAAGTCATTGTTAGCCCCATAACAGCCCACCTTGTGAAGATTCCGCATGTTCACTACCACTGTCAATGACTGAGGCTTTGGGACATGCATAACTTAATTTGTACATGTGTTATCAGTAGGAAAGTGATATTAATAATAGGCATAGGGCATTTTTCTACACAGATAGATAATATGATGTTGGATGCCCATAACGAGGTCTTACTTTGGGGATTTCATTGTGTTCTCCGGCTTAATCTCCACGTTTGTGAAGCTAGCCATACCTTTTATTAAATCACTAAATTGCAGGATACAGAGAGAGACTGCAAATTAAGGTCTAATAGGCTTGGGGTATTTAGAGGAGGCAGCCTGCATTGATGGAATTCATGTGGATCTGGAAATCCTTTGGGGAGGCTGCAAGGAGTTCATAATTTTCTGCCTTCTACATGATATATTTTAGTCAATAGTTTATATATTTTAATACTGAACTATAGTGTAGGAGGTCACGATGTCTATCTATCTATCTATCTATCTATCTATCTATCTATCTATCTATCTATCTATCTATCTATCTATCTATCTATCTATCTATCTATCTATCTATCATCAAGCACCATCTTGCATTACTTATCATTACTAAATCACTGGCCCTAGTTTGCTGTTCTCTTTGGATTGTCCCAATTTAAATATTTTGCCCCCACAACAAATTCATTTAAAAAGTAATATAAAAAATAACATAAATAATAACATTCTAGTGGACTTCACAGCTATAATCCTGCAGCACATGTCCCTTTAGAGAAAGACTTAACATCTGTAGTGTGGATTCTCCACACTTCTCCTTAGGATGATTGTGATGAAAGCAGCCAGGGTACATGGCTGTTTATTGGCATATTTGAGCTACTACTTGTCTTCTAAACTCTTTACCAAAAGACACTTAAAGAGATGGAAGACCTCAAGCAAAGGATTTAATGGTGATCTGCAAAAGATTATTCCCAACAGTTTAATGCACTTAACTAAACCGCCAGTTTCCCCTATCATAACTCAAATAAAATATGGAAAATATCAAGCAAATACCACAGTGGCAGAAGAAAGAGGGAACTACATTCTTCTTTACTGCATTTCCTCCATTGGCTTCTGGGATGATTCACCTGGATAATGCATTGTTTTCTATATTAAAGTTGATTTTGTAGGGATGAAAAAAAAGTTTCACAATGTTAAAAAATGTTAAATAAAAGAACTCCTCCCAGTTCCCTTGCTGCCGCTGTATGGGTTCCCTACCACGTCTATTCACATGTCCGGGTGATGATTGTCACATGAGCAGGTCTGCCAATTAATGGCCGCTACAGTGATTTGTCATCCACAGTGATATCGCTACAGTGAACTGTGACTGAGTGTCTCACTTACATAATGTGTCGGGCCTATAGACCTTGTTTCTCAACCTGTGGTATGTTTACCCTAGGGGGTACATGCCAAGTCTATAGGAGTACTCACACTGTCTTTATGGGATGCTTTTAATAGGTGTAGGATCATAGCCTTGGGGGTACTTTTTATGAAATTTATTTGAGATGGGGAAACATTGCTTAGGAATGTTGAAAAACTCTGATATAAATTACATGTCCTCATACAGACATGTGAACAGAGATGCATCATAGGACCCGAACAGCGGCAGAGAGGTAACTGGGAGGATTTCTAATGCTAAGTATTTTGAGAAGTTTATTATTTTAGCATTTTATTCCCAACAAATTCCCTTGAAATTCAATACACATATCTATGATAAGGGTTTATATGGAAAAGGGGTTTTGGGACATAGAAAAATAGTCTTAAATAGTTCTAATATATGAGAAGGTTGGGTGGTACAGCAAAAGCTAATAAATTAATTATATTCTACTGTTCTAATGTTAACAGCTAAATGAGTTTCCTGTCTGGGTTGCATTGAATGAGAATGTCTAACAGGTGGTTTAAAGGTGTGTACACTCATGAGCAGCAACATAATTCCATTCAAATTATTATTTAAGATGCAGCATATGCTGTTTTTAACACACACACACACACACACACACACACACACACACACACACACACACTCGTAGATATAGTATAGAGTAATGGCTACATTCTTTGCCTGGCAGATGAATGTCAGCCCATTTACCCGCATGACGTATATGCATGTAGTGGCAAGTGGAGATTAGTATAGAGTGAGCTCAGGAGCTGAGCCCACTCTTTAAGCAGGGGGTATCAACTGTGTATTACAGCTGATACCTCTCTCCAACGGCCGGGATCGGAGATAACTCAATAGTTACCATGGCATCTAAATCGTTAGGCAGAGAGAGGATAATCTGTCATCCCGTCAACCCCCCCTCCCCGCGACGCAATCGCGGGGTGCCAATGGGCTGTCATGGCAGCCAGGGGTCTACTGAAATACTACAAAAATAATATATTAAAAGTAAAATATCGTAAACATTAAAAACATAAACATTTTTGGTATCGCCGAGACCATAGAACTCTGAAAAAATAAAGATACACCAGAATTGCTGGTTTGTGGTCGCTTTAACTTCACAAAAAAATGTAATGAAAAAGCATCAAATAGTCGTATGTACTTCAATATTTTTTATTTAATAATATAAGAAAAATATAAAAAATAATATCAATTTGGTATCTCTGTAATCGTACGGACCCACAGAATAAAGTTAACATGTCATTTTTACTACACAGTGAACACAGTAAAATGTAAAACCCCCAAAACAATGTAGTAATTTCTAATTTAGAGAACATTCCCCCATTCCTGGCAAAGAGGTGGACTCTCTATTCAAGTGTAGAGGGGATAAAAAAAACAAGTGACTGCTTTGTCAAATTATATATCTTTCATTGACTACAATGGGGAGGGAACGAGCAGGACACTTGCAATTAATGTGACATGAATGTCTTTAGAGAGGAATATCACCTTTAAAGGTCTTGTTCACACAATACATATTTGGTGCCATTTTGCAATTTCTTAAAATAGGAGAAATGTAAAGCTTTTTTTTTCTAAAACTAGAAATCCCATTTAACCCCCTACCCAAACCACATTGTACTTTTAAATTGTATGACAATAGAAATGTAAGGATCACATGGGCACACTCCTGCTGCAATACTGGGATTAGAGTAAATATATAGACAGTTAGCTCTGGCGTCTAATTATATCCCCCAAAAAAAAAAGACTAAAGAAATACAACTTGTCCTACAATTAAACACCTTATTTTCTTTTAAAAAAGTTTTTGCTGGTGTGGAGGAAAAATAAATAAATACTTTGAGTCCTAAAGGACAAAATTGGGATTAATTATGCTCATTTACTTGTGTCCTATTACCTGGCCATATGAGAAGAAATACTGACAAATGCATTTTTGATATACTGTCAAAATAGCAATATATCCCTCTCCCTTATTATATATATATATATATATATATATATATATATATATATATATATACATATATACACTACCGTTCAAAAGTTTGGGGTCACCCAGACAATTTAGTGTTTTCCATGAAAATTCACACTTATATTTATCAAATGAGTTGCAAAATGACTAGAAAATATAGTCAAGACATTGACAAGGTTAGAAATAATGATTTTTATTTGAAATAATAATTTTCTCCTTCAAACTTTGCTTTCGTCAAAGAATGCTCCATTTGCAGCAATTACAGCATTGCAGACCTTTGGCATTCTAACTGTTAATTTACTGAGGTAATCGGGAGAAATTTAACCCCATGCTTCCAGAAGCCTCTCCCACAAGTTGGATTGGCTTGATGGGCATTTCTTGCGTACCATACAGTCAAGCTGCTCCCACAACAGCTCTATGGGGTTGAGATCTGGTGACTGCGCTGGCCACTCCATTACAGATAGAATACCAGCTGCCTGCTTCTTCCCTAAATAGTTCTTGCATAATTTGGAGGTGTGCTTTGGGTCATTGTCCTGTTATAGGATGAAATTGGCTCCAATCAAGCGCTGTCCACAGGGTATGGCATGGCGTTGCAAAATGGAGTGATAGCCTTCCTTATTCAAAATCTCTTTTACCTTGTACAAATCTCCCACTTTACCAGCACCAAAGCAACCCCAGACCATCACATTACCTCCACCATGCATGACAGATGGCGTCAGGCACTCCTCCAGCATCTTTTCAGTTCTGCGTCTCACAAATGTTCTTCTGTGTGATCCAAACACCTCAAACTTCGATTCGTCTGTCCATAACACTTTTTTCCAATCTTCCTCGGGTCCAATGTCTGTGTGCTTTTGCCCATATTAATCTTTTCCTTTTATTAGCCAGTCTCAGATATGGCATTTTCTTTGCCACTCTGCCCTGAAGGCCAGCATCCTGGAGTCGCCTCTTCACTGTAGACGTTGACACTGCCGTTTTGCGGGTACTATTTAATGAAGCTGCCAGTTGAGGACCTGTGAGGCGTCTATTTCTCAAACTAGAGACTCCAATGTACTTGTCTTGTTGCTCAGTTGTGCAGCGGGGCCTCCCACTTCTCTTTCTACTCTGGTTAGAGCCTGTTTGTGCTGTCCTCTGAAGGGAGTAGTACACACCGTTGTAGGAAATCTTCAGTTTCTTGGCAATTTCTCGCATGGAATAGCCTTCATTTCTAAGAACAAGAATAGACTGTCGAGTTTCATATGAAAGCTCTCTTTTTCTAGCCATTTTGAGAGTTTAATCGAACCCACAAATGTAATGCTCCAGATTCTCAACTAGCTCAAAGGAAGGTCAGTTTTATAGCTCCTCTAAACAGCAAAACTGTTTATAGCAGTGCTAACATAATTGCACAAGGGTTTTCAAGTGTTTTCTAATCATCCATTAGCCTTCTAACACAGTTAGCAAACACAATGTACCATTAGAACACTGGAGTGATGGTTGCTGGAAATGAGCCTCTATACACCTATGTAGATATTGCATTAAAAACCAGACGTTTTCAGCTAGAATAGTCATTTAGCACATTAACAATGTATGGAGTGTATTTATGATTAATTTAATGTTATCTTCATTGAAAAATACTGTGCTTTTCTTTCAAAAATAAGGAAATTTCTAAGTGACCCTAAACTTTTGAACGGTAGTGTATATATATATATATATATATATATATACAGTATATTTATATATATATATATATATATATATATATATATATATATATATATATACAGTGAAGGAAATAAGTATTTGATCCCTTGCTGATTTTGTAAGTTTGCCCACTGTCAAAGTCATGAACAGTCTAGAATTTTTAGGCTAGGTTAATTTTGCCAGTGAGAGATAGATTATATATATATATATAAGCAAAAAAAAATAAAAAAAAATCACATAGTCAAAATTATATATATTTATATGCATTGTGCACAGAGAATTAAGTATTTGATCCCCTTCCAACCATTAAGAGTTCAGCCTCCTCCAGACCAGTTACACGCTCCAAGTCAACTTGGTGCCTGCATTAAAGACAGGTGTCTTAAATGGTCACCTGTATAAAAGACTCCTGTCCACAGTCTCAATTAATCAGTCTGACTCTAACTTCTACAACATGGGCAAGACTAAAGAGCTTTCTAAGGATGTCAGGGACAAGATCATAGACCTGCACAAGGCTGGAGTGGGCTACAAAACCATAAGTAAGACGCTGGGTGAGAAGGAGACAACTGTTGGTGCAATAGTAAGAAAATGGAAGCCATACAAAATGACTGTCAATCGACATCGATCTGGGGCTCCATGCAAAATCTCACCTCGTGGGGTATCCTTGATCCTGAGGAAGGTGAGAGCTCAGCCGAAAACTACACGGGGGGAACTTGTTAATGATCTCAAGGCAGCTGGGACCACAGTCACCAAGAAAACCATTGGTAACACATTACGCCGTAATGGATTAAAATCCTGCAGTGCCCGCAAGGTCCCCCTGCTCAAGAAGGCACATGTACAGGCCCGTCTGAAGTTTGCAAATGAACATCTGGATGATTCTGAGAGTGATTGGGAGAAGGTGCTGTGGTCAGATGAGACTAAAATTGAGCTCTTTGGCATTAACTCAACTCGCCGTGTTTGGAGGAAGTGCTGCCTATGACCCAAAGAACACCGTCCCCACTGTCAAGCATGGAGGTGGAAACATTATGTTTTGGGGGTGTTTCTCTGTTAAGGGCACAGGACTACTTCACCGCATCAATGGGAGAATGGATGGAGCCATGTACCGTCAAATCCTGAGTGACAACCTCCTTCCCTCCACCAGGACATTAAAAATGGCTCGTGGCTGGGTCTTCCAGCATGACAATGACCCGAAACATACAGCCAAGGCAACAAAGGAGTGGCTCAAAAAGAAGCACATTAAGGTCATGGAGTGGCCTAGCCAGTCTATAGACCTTAATCCCATCAAAAACTTATGGAGGGAGCTGAAGATCCGATTTGCCAAGCGACAGCCTCGAAATCTTAACGATTTACAGATGATCTGCAAAGAGGAGTGGGCCAAAATTCCATCTAACATGTGTGCAAACCTCATCATCAACTACAAAAAACGTCTGACTGCTGTGCTTGCCAACAAGGGTTTTGCCACCAAGTATTAAGTCTTGTTTGCCAAAGGGATCAAATACTTATTTCTCTGTGCACAATGCAAATAAATATATATAATTTTGACTATGTGATTTTCTGTTTTTTTTTTTTTATATAATCTATCTCTCACTGGTAAAATTAACCTAGCCTAAAAATTCTAGACTGTTCATGTCTTTGACAGAGGGCAAACTTACAAAATCAGCAAGGGATCAAATACTTATTTACTTCACTGTATGTATATATATATATATATATATATATATATATATATATGTATGCATATATATATATATATACATACATAAATACAGTGCATATATATATATATATATATATATATACATATGTATATATTTATATTTATGCAAATGTAAGAAAACTTATGTATGCTAAAGAATGTTTCTGCTCTTTTTTTCCCCACAGTATTTAGCTTGTCAGGGTAACAGTGTAACAGTGTGTTCTCCAGAACTGCACATCTCGCTGTAACTGTGGACAGGAAGTTGCAAAAAATGTCAGGCATTTCGAAGAATATAATCAGATCTATATTTGTCCATCTGGTCATTGACCATGCATGCAAGCATGCACAATATGCTCTCTCCTCTTACTATTCTCTATCCAGATCTGTCAGTCTTGTTACTCTCAAAGTAATGGCCCTGCTGTGGTCAACATTTATGAGTTTTGGAATAGAAAATTCCTCATTTTAGGATTTCTTTTCATTAGAATAGACAGAGAAGTAAGGTAGAAAACCACTATAAAATATGCCAAGAAGGTTTTGGAAATATTCTTCATAAAGTAAATAAATGTAATTTATCAAATAAATGTGATTTATAAAAAAAAATGTACGAAACGTTAATGAATATGGTGCACACTTTAAGAGCAATATTTTCTGAAGTACTTACATCATATTTGTCTATGTCAGGGACTGCTGCATCTCTCTTTATAGGTATTGACACACCCGTACACACTACAGTGAGCATTATCATTCCTTATAAGTAAAAATGAAAGAATATTCCCCAATGACTTTTTACATATGTGGTCAAAAAGTGTGAGGACACTCTCTGAATTAGTGGACTAGATGCTTTAGGTCATACTCATTGTGAATAGGGGAATCAAGTAAAAAGGTGTATTCCCATCTTGCACATATGCATAAATGTCCAATAGATGCGGGTCTCACCACTGTTTCCATATCTCCCGAGTTCCGGGAACAGCGTAGATCGTTGTGCTACACTGTTTCCGTAACTTCCATTTACTTGGGAGTTCCGGAAACAGCAAAACACTCTCGGCTGTTACCTGGAAAACCCGGTCACCTCATAAATCAGTGACTGGAGCACAGCAGCAAAAGGTAGGATGGGGTCAGGGGGCACTGTTTTCGAGATATATGGCATATGGATGTCATATATGTCCAAGATGGAAATACCCGTTTAAGTATACAACTATGCTGTGACAAGTTTTAGCAGTAGAAGGGTAATATTAAAAAGCTAAGTGATTTTTAATAGGACCTAGGAAGAAACATTTATAGTGAGTCAATTTGCAAAATTCGCAGGGCAAATGGGTTTTCTTGGGTCATTACCCACACTTTACCTACTAATACCTGGGTTATTAGATGCAAAGCGAATTCTTACTGTCTAAATATGTAGTGCCAGCTCTAAAGTTTGGTAGAGGACCAATGAGGGTCACGGGCTATCTTTCATAGTTTGGGCTGTCCACTTTATACTACAGCATACGGTGACATTAAAAAAAAATGGTCTGCATCCAACTCTGAAGCGAGAAATAGGTAAAGACCATTTCTTATTAAAACATTGCCCATGGGCAAAAGGGAGGTCCATAAGTACTCCACAAATCTTTTGACCTCAACCCCATGAAACTTCGTTAGGATTTAATGGGATATCAAGGGCCCTTTTATACGGGCAGATTTTCTGCCCAGTAAACAAGTGCCAAACGGCAATACAGCGTAATGATTTGCGCTTGTTTTCTCTATTTAAATGAAGCAATGTTCGGAATGTTTGAGGGATGAACGATCATTAATACGATCATCAGTCCCCATACGTATGCACCTTATCAGCAGCACATCCACTGTTTACTCAGGGAAATGTGCTGCTGATATGCAAGCATTTTTTGGGTCACATAACAGATCACATCGGCCCACAAATGAGCGTTTGCTCATTTGTCGGCTGATTGCTGCCCTATTCACACAGGGTAGTGATCGGGAACAAGTGTTCATTGCTCATTCACCTGATCACCCCTCAGCCATCTTCCAAAATCTAATGGAAAGCCTTGCCACAAGAGTGGATGCTGAAAAGGTAGTGATCAACTCCATATGTTCATCAAGCACATATTTATACACCAATCAGCTATGACATTAAAACCACTGACATGTGAAGTGAACAACATAAATTATCTCAGTACAATGGCACCTGTCAAGGGGTGGCATATATTAGGCAGCAAGTGAACAGTCAGTTCTTAAAGTTAATGTATGGGTAGCAGGAAAAATGTGCAAGTGTAAGGAAGTAAGCAATTTTGACAAGGGCCAGATTGTGATGGCTAGAAGACTGGATAAGAGCATCTCCAAAAGGCAGGTCTAGCCTTGTGGGGTGTTTCCAGAATGTAGTGGTTAGTACCTACCAAAAAGTACACCAAGGAAGGACAACCAGTGAACCAGCAAAAGAATCATGGGCGCCCAAAGTTCATTGATGCGCCAGAGGATCGATAATGATAGCTTGTCTGGTCCGATCCCACAGAAGAGCTAATTTAGCACAAATTGCTGAAAAAGTTAATTCTGGATATGATAGGAAGGTATCAGAACAGCCCCAGAACCCCTGAGGACGCTACATATGTAGCGAAACATGTGGGGGGGGGCTCTTTTGATTTTTTTAAAACGTGCCTTGTTGCTGGATTTATTCTCACTCTATTGTCAATATAGCTCAGCGTTCTGCAGTCGCTGGCCTCTCAGATACTTGTCAATCAGTGCTCTGCACCACTTTCAATACAAGCATAGTCTTATAGTGTTACATTCCAGCAGAAAGCATGGTCATTTTTAATCATTTATGTGGTTCGTTTATTTGCTTTCATAGCCTAATAAAGATAGTAATCATTGTTATGGTAGTTGGGAAATAGGGTTTCTTCCGCCGGTTGGCATCCATTTAGTATATAAGAACACTCAGTGCATCACAGCTTGCTGTATTTGGTGCTGTCAGGCCAGTCAGAGTGCCCATGCTGACCCCTGCCCACTGCCGAAAGCACCTATAATGGGCACAAGAGCATCAAAACTGGACCATGGAGCAATGAAAGAAGGTGGTTTAGTCGGATGATGCATTTTTTCTTTTACAACATGTGGAGTGTCGTGTGCGTGTGCGTTACTTACCCTTGGAAGAGATGGCACCAGGATGCATTATGGGAAGAAGGCAAGCCGACTGAGGCAGTGTCATGGTTTTGGCAATGTTCTACTGGTAAACCTTAGCTCCTGGCACTGATGTGGACTTTACTTGACACATACCACCTACCTTAAGTCATAGCGACATGTCAGAAGTTTTGATTGGTGGGGGTCTGGGCCCTGAGACCCCACCAATCGCTAAAACGAAGTGGCAGAAGCGCTCGTATGAGCGCTGAGCCGCTTCGTTTCTGTTTGGCTTTTTCCGTAAAGCAGATGTAGCTTTGTACAGACTCATAGACTTTCTATTGAGTCTGTACATCGCTACATCGATTTCCGGGAAAGCCGAACAGAAACGAAGCGGCTCAGCACTCACACGAGCGCTTCTGTCGCTTCGTTTTAGAGATTGGTGGGGATCTTAGTGCTTGGACCCCCACCAATCAAAACTTCTGACGTGTCACTATGACATGTCAGAAGTTTGTTGAACATTTAGTTACCATTTAAAGGATCTGCTGCTAACATCTTGGTGCCAGATACCACCACGAGGGGAACCTACACAATATTAGGCAGGTGGTTTTAATGTTATGGTTGAACAGTGTATGTATATAATATGCATTTACTATATTTCCCATTCTTCTTTACAACACTGTTGAGAAACTGCAGGATTTAATTCTAGTATTCTTGCAGACTGTAGCAGGTTTTCCCTCAAGGTTTTATTTAGTTTTTTTTTTTTTTTTTTAAATACATTTTACCTTTTACCTAAAGGTATCATACCTATAATACTTTTGTCTTTTTTGGACACAAAAGTATTTAATATTGCATAATCTTTTACCTTCAGAAGCCTTGTGGGGTCTCTTGAGGAGCAGCAAATCCAGAGCATCATGTTGCCACTGGCATGCTTTTTGATGGTAAAGCTGTGTTTATGGTATTTGATTTATGCCAAACATTGCTCTTTTTGATGGAAAAAGAGGCTAAATTCTGGTCTCAGCAGGATACAAAACCCTTGTCCACTTGATTTCAAAGTCTCCCACTTATGTCATATATTTTTTAATATATTTTTTTACTTTCTTTTTGCCACTCTTTCATAAATTTTTCTTCCTGGTGCCCGGAAAGGCCAGAAATTAGGCCGTGTGCCTCTCAATAAATTTACATCTTACCCCAGAGCTCTTTAGATTAAGACTGGCGTTTGAAATGCCAGTCTTAATAAATTCCTCCCACTGTATATTTGGGGATCTAACCCGAAACCAGGAGTGAAACTTGCTAACTGCTGACTTATAGGCTGGGTTCTCACAGTGTGTATGCACCGTGGTTGAAAGAGCACCGACATGTAAAGGGATAAAGTAGGATGGAAAATGAAAAAGTAAGATAAAAGGATCTATCCCCACAGTGAACTTCCATAGGGAGGTAATAAAGTCTGCCACTCTCTTCCAGTTATTTGTTGTGTTGGGGCAAAGTCAGATTCCATGCCATAAGTCTGTGAACGGAGCCTAGCATTTGGGACATTCATTAGGTCTGTCAGGGTTAGACACTGACGTGGGGAAATTAAACCATATTAGATATATCTTTGCATTAAAGGAATTTAACATGCACTCACCAGCTGAAAGGACAATGGTAAGTAAATTGACAAGTCTTACTCAAATCACTCCCCACCCTGGAGCCGAAAAAGAAAAACAACTAAAGTTTGTACTGTATATACAATTTGAGTGCTCAGTCATTCCATTCATAGTAATATAAAAAAAAAATATAAGTTATATTCTGTTCCTGTTAACATTAGTGGACTACAGATACATCAAGTTCATGTAATATTGTACATGTAATTATTCCATATGCAGTTCAATAAAAACAAGGGAACATGTTTGATATGCATTTTCTATTATATGTTTTCATTAAATGTTGACATATTGACTTTAAAGGGGTTATCCGGGGACCAAAAATTGCATTGCAATAATATATTTATGTGAAACTAAGTAACTTACTAATATACTTTAATTAAAAATTCTGTAGTAAATCGTGCAGTTCAAACCTCATTAATTATACATTAAGTGCTGGTGCTTTTCTAATAGTGATGACGCTCCGACACGGCCCCACGTGACTGAGCTCTTGCTTCATGTGCTGTTCGTGAACATGACCGCAAGGGGCTGTCACATTGCCTATTGCCTATGATGCTCTGCTCGGGGAGTCCAGTACTGCTGCCAACGTCATTGCCTATATATTGACAGTAACAATGACATGGGCAGAAGTTGTGGAGTCCCCAGGCAGAGCATCAGCTGATGCTCTGCTCCGGGACACCAGTACTGCTGTGCCGATGTAATTGTCCATATATGGACAGTGACAGTGATGTGGGCAGAAGTTGTAGTGTCCCCAGGCAGAGCATCAGCTGATGCTCTGCTCAGGAACTCCAGCAATAGGAAACCCCTGAATTGACCAAATATGGATGTTGTGAGCAGTGCTGGAGTCCTGAGCAAAGCGCTAGCTGATGCTCTGCTCGGGACTCAAGCAATGGGCAATGTGACGGCCCCTTGCGGTCATGTTCATGAACAGCACATGAGCTCAGTCACGTGGGGTCGTGTCGGAACGTCATCACTATTAGAAAAGCTACAGCACTCACTGAATAATTCATGAGGTTTGAACTGCACCATTTAGTACAGAATTTTTAATTAAAGTATATTAGTAAGTTGCTTAGTTTCACATAAATATATTATTGCAATGCAATTTTTGGTCCCCGGATAACCCCTTCAACCTTGATTTCCTAAGACCACGTACAGGGATCTGTTTTAAATTGTGTTCTATATAGTGAATGACCAAATGCACAGATTAGGGTCTGCTCACATCAACGCCGGGCTTCCGTTCATTGGTTCCATTCGACCTTTCCAACGGGGGAACCGATGAACGGAAAGCCAAACGGAAGCCGTAGCTTCCGTTTGCGTTACCATTGATTTCAATGCCAAAACTTTCATTGCAGTTGGTTTCTGTTTGTTTCCATTTCGTAAAGTTTAATTTTTTTTAGCGAAACAATAGCGCAGTCGACTAGCGTAGTCCTGTGTTATATTGGCTGTGTACAGGGTGGGCCATTTATATGGATACACCTAAATAAAATGGGAATGGTTGGTGATATTAACTTCCTGTTTGTGGCACATTAGTATATGGGAGGGGGGAAACTTTTCAAGCTGGGTGTTGACCATGGCGGCCATTTTGAAGTCGGACATTTTGTATCCAACTTTAGTTTTTTCATTGGGAAGAGGGCCATGTGACACATCAAACTTATCGAGAATTTCACAAGAAAAACAATGGTGTGCTTGGTTTTAACATTACTTTATTATTTCATGAGTTATTTATGTCATTATGGGTGTCAGGTCCGAGCATTCCTAGATGAACAGTTTCCTGGAAAGTGGATTGGTCATCGTGGGCCAGTTGAATGGCCCCCTAGGTCTCCCGATCTGACCCCCTTAGACTTTTATCTTTGGGGTCATCTGAAGGCAATTGTCTATGTTGTGAAGATACAAGATGTGCAGCAACTGAAACTACTGATACTGGAAGCCTGTGCTAGCATTTCTTCTGCGGTGTTGCTATCAGTGTGTGAAGAGTGGGAGAAGAGGGTTGCATTGACAATCCAACACAATGGGCAGCACTTTGAACACATTTTATAAGTGGTCAGAAACTTGTAAATAACTCATGAAAGAATAAAGTAACGTTAAAACCAAGTACACCATTGTTTTTCTTGTGAAATTCTCGATAAGTTTGATGTGCCACATGACCCTCTTCCATTGAAAAAACTAAAGTTGGATACAAAATGGCCGACTTTAAAATGGCCGCCATGGTCAACACCCAGCTTGAAAAGTTTCCCCCCTCCCATATACTAATGTGCCACAAACAGGAAGTTAATATCACCAACCATTCCCATTTTATTTAGGTGTATCCATATAAATGGCCCACCCTGTACTTATGGTCATTGTCTTGGTGGAAGGTGAACCGTCGACTCAGTATGAGGTCCAGAGTGCTCTGGATCAGTTTTACATTAAGAATATCTCTTTACTTTGCTCCATTAATCTTTCCCTCAACCCTGACCCGTCTCGCTTTCCCAGCCGCTGAAAAACACCACAACAGCATGATGCTGCAACCACCATGCTTCACTGTAGGGATGGTATTGGGCAGGTGATGAGCAGTGCCTGGTTTCCTCTAAACATGACGCTTAGAATTGAGGCCAAAAAGTTCAATCTTGGTTTCATCAGACCACAGAACCTTGTTTTTCACAGTCCTTTAGGTGTTTTTTTGCAAGCTCCAGATGGGCTTTCATGTGTATTTTACTGAGGAGAGGCTTCTTTCTGGCCACTCTGCCATAAAGTCCAGATTGGTGGAGTGCTGCAGTGATGGTTGACCTTCTGGAAGTTTCTCCCATCAGCACACAGGATCTATGGAGCTCAGCCAGAGTGAACATTGGGTTCTTGGTCACCTCTCTTACCAAGGCCCTTCTCCCCCAATTAGTTAGTTTGGTGGGGGCGGCCAGCTCTAGGAAGAGTCCTGGTTGTTCTAAACTTCTTCCATTTAAGAATTATGGGGGCCACTGTGCTCTTGGGAACTTTCAGTGAAGCAGACATTTTTTTGTACCCTTCTCCAGATCTGTACCTCCACACAATCCTGTCTCTGAGCACTACAGGCAATTCTTTCCTTGAAAAAACGGGGGGTGGAATCCAGCGCTGGGTGGAGTAAAATGGAAACGGTTTCCAAGTTTAATGGTCAAAGTTCAAAAAATAAAAAAAATAAAATCCAATGCAATGAAGTCCTGGTGTGGAGAAAGTGAGGGGGAGGTGTCCTCAGAGCCTACGCGTTTCGGACGGCTTCAGCATCCTTAGACTTGGCTGTAATGTTACATTACAGCCAAGTCTAAGGACGCTGAAGCCGTCCGAAACGCGTAGGCTCTGAGGACACCTCCCCCTCACTTTCTCCACACCAGGACTTCATTGCATTTGATTTTATTTTTTTATTTTTTTGAACTTTGACCATTAAACTTGGAAACCGTTTCCATTTTACTCCACCCAGCGCTGGATTCCACCCCCCGTTTTTTCGCTGCTTCCTACCGTGTGCCGACACGAGGATACCGGGCGCTATCAGTGACACGTCCCATTGTGTCAGGTGAGCTGGAGGATTCCTCCCCACTTCCTATTTTTGTTGCAATTCTTTCCTTCTCATCGCTTGGTATTTGCTATGATATGCATGGTCAACTGTGAGACCTTGTATAGACAGGGTGTGTCTTTCCAGAACATGTCCAATCAAATGAATTTACTACAGGTGGTCTCCAATCAAGGTGTAGAAAAATTTATAAGATGATCTAGAGAAATGGGAGGCCCAAGAGCTAAACTTTGAAAAATTCTATTTTCACTTTGTCATTATGGGGTTTAAATGCAGAATGATGGGGAAAACCCTTTTTTTCCATTTTAGCACAAGACCCCAACATAACAAAATGTGAAAAAAGTGAAAGAGTCTGAAAACTTTTTGATTGCACTGTATAGCTTGCAGTACTGTCTATACAGACAATGAAGAAAGTAGGTCTCCAGTATGGCTGCCCCCAGGAAAGTTTGAAAAAGAAATTGTTACTACATAAAAAAAAAAACTAAATATTGATCTAATGAATGAAAGATAAATACTGTATATAATACATTTATTGTAATATCCCTTTGTCAGACTCACACTTGGGCCAATTTAATAGAAAACCAATAAGCCTATCAGTAGTGGAGTACTTGAAGGGAACCCACATAAACTCCATGCAGATGTTGCCTTTGGTGAGATTCAAACCCAGGACCCCTGTTCTGCAAGGCAACAGTACGAGCCTCTTAGACATTCATAACAAAATCCATTAACCCCTTCCCACCGCAGCAATTTTTCAGATTTTCATTTTTTCCTCCCCACCTTCCAAAATCCATAACTTCTTTATTTTTCCGTCGATATAGTACTATGAGGGCTTGATTTTTGCAGGACGAGTTGTAGTTTTTCGTAGCACCATTTATTTTGCCATATAATGTACTAGGAAATAGGAAAAAAATTATTTGTGGGGTAGAAAATGAAAAAAACAGCGATTCCTCCATGTTTTTTTGCGCGCCATTTTTACGGAATTCACTGTGCAATTAAAACAACATGTTAACTTTATTCTCTGGGTCAATACAACTACGGCGATACCAAATATATATAGTTTTTTCTATATTTGACTACTTTTACAAGTAAAAACCTAAGTGTAAAAAAGAAAATTTATTTTGTGTCGCCAAATTCCGAGAGCCACAACTTTTTTTATTTTTCTGTCGATTAAGTGATATGAGGGCTTATTTTTTGCGGGATAAGCTGTAGTTTTTAATAATACCATTTTGGTGTACATGCAACGGTTTGATCACTTTTTATTTCATTTTCTGTGGGAAATTAGGTGACGAAAAAATAGAGATTCTGGCGTTCACAATTTATTTTTTTACGGCGTTCACCGTGCGGGTTAAATAATAATATATTGTAATAGTTCAGACTTTTACAGATGCGGCGATACCAATTATGTTTATTTATTTATTTTTTTACTATGCTCTAGGGGAAAAATGGGAAAAGGTTTTTTTTTTACTTTTAATATATATTTTTTTTTACACAAAAAAAAACTTTATTTAACAAATTTTTACTATTTTTATTAGTCCCCCTAGGGGACTTCAACCAGCGATCATTAGATCGCTTGCACGAGATACTGCAATACTAATGTATTGCAGTATATCGTGATTCTGACAGGCAACTATTAAGTCCTTCCGGAGGCAAGGCATAATAGGTGCACAAAGATGGCAGACCTGGGGTCCTACATTAGGCCCCCAGGCAGCCATAGCAACCATCACCCCCTGCGATTGATTTTCAGGGGGCGCGATGAGCTGTTAGAGGGGGTATCCCCCCTCTTTCTAATGATTTAAATGCTGCAGTCTCTGTTGACCACGGCATTTAACGAGTTAAACTAGCGGGACCGCGCTTGAGCGCGATGCCGCTAGTTACTCTGAGGTGTCGGCTGTAACAAACAGCCGACACCAGCATCGTATGAAGCGGGTTCACTCCGTGAGCCCGCTCCATACTTCCCCTACCCGACTTTGGCGTATGGATACGTCAAATGTCAGGAAGGGGTTAAATCAATTAAAACATCCTTTCCACATTTTTATTACTTGTATTGACAAAATGTATTTAAAACAGAGGATGTATACTACCATCCTAATGGCACAAGGACATGTGGTGGGTGAGAAGTGGTTAACACCTAGGTTTTGTGTCCTTTTAGAAGATTGCTTTGCATTCATCTGACAGATTGCTTTTGTTCTACAAAGTACCTTAAACATTTACATTATATGTTGCAATTGCTACTTTCCATCAAAAGTTTTGTATATATCAACTTGCATTTCAAATCTATCTTTTCTTGTATATCTCTTTAGGACACAAGAGATCCCCCAATGTAAAGTTAACGGGAAATCCTTGCTGAGCTGTAATAAATGCATTAAAGGGTTTGCAAACTTTCCCATAATATAAAACAAAACAGTAGTATTAATGACGTTATTCATATGGCAAAGCACTTTGACTTTCTGTGAAAATATTATATGTATAATTGTGAATGCTCTGCCAAACAAGAGGATCAAGAGGATTTTAGTATTAATGAAAATGTTGCTTAAGTGAAGACCATGATCCAAATACCTCCAATATATCATTTCATGTTATACACACAGCTTTTTGTTTAACTATTCGATGTTCCATGCAGACTCAGCTTCATCAGTGGAATAATGTAGGCCTCCTAGAAGCTTCCTTTTATTTCACACTTTCGTTTAAAGCCTAAGGCTTGCAGGCCAAACAAATAACACCATAAATATTCAAACATTGTTTATTTTACAGCATTTATGTTTATATGTTTGTGGGGTTATTTTTGTCTTTAGAGCTGATGAAGTCTAAAAAGCCTTTAATTAAAGCAATAGATTTATGAATGTTATTAGAAGATGTTTCATGTTGTCCTCTTGAAATCCTTTGCAAGGGTGAATATTTGGAATTAGTTATATCCCAGATAATCCCAGGGCCTCCTGGAACTGGGAGATTTAAGTCTGATTTAGTAAATAAAGCATAAAAAGGGATACATCTTACCAAAAAGTTGAGCAGTGCTAAAATGACTTAAAATATCTGAAGTAAAAAGATATGAATGATATAGAATTTATATAGGACTTTCTACTTTTTTTTTTTTTTGGTGTATTCTTCTTATGTGATAGATACATTTTTTTATACATCCTGTAAGCCCAAAAAATCAGCAGTGCAAAAATACTTTTGTGTCCTTTATTATCTGTTCTGTATTGTACTGCTGTATTTATTTTTAGTGATATCGTTATTTTAGGGGCTTTTATGAAAAGTGAGTTCACAGGAGAACAGTTGCCTACTGTTACCTAATTCATTATGACAAAATGATAAAATTTGTTGAATGGATTGTCCACTTTGTGCAACCCTTTCTTGCATGAAAGTCCCCTAATAAAGAGCTCATCATTTTGGATCAGCACCATGAACATCGTCCAGCTAGGGTACATTTCTCCTGCAGAAATAAAGCATTGCATGCCACCTCCTAGAGTCAATTGGCTGTCCATGTAATATATGGACTTGTTGACTACTCCAGAGTGAGCACCACTGTTTTGAGGAGGGTCCACCTATATAATATCAACATGGAAAGGGGTTATTTAAAGCAGAGAACACCTTTAATTTCGAATTTAATGAATACATTTGTATAATAGTAAAGTCTTCCGAACATAGCTAGCTATTAAATTAGGACATTGACTCTTGACGCTGAAAGATCTGTACCAGGAACAGACCTGTGTGTCCTGTGCTCCAATTTATAACCAGGTTTTCCCCAGGCACCGGTATTCCCTTTGCACAGAAGGACATTCATGTTTTATCACAATAGGTCATTTTACACGGCCTGATACTGGCCAGAAAAACTAGCGCCGATCAACGATGCTGCATGTCCATCAGCACACATTTGTTCCATTGACAGGGATCAATGATGGTTAATGTGTGGGAACGATCGTTAATACATTTGTTCATCCCCATACATTTGGTTACATAGGGAGATGTGCTGCTGACTAGCGACCATTTTTTTGGTCACATATAAGATCTTGGCTGATCATTGCCTTGTATACACAGGGAAATGTTTGGGGTCGAGCGTTCATATGAACACTTATTTGCCCAGTCATTGGCTAATATATTTATGTATTTACATCCTTAATCAGAGTTTGAAACTTGTTGGCCCATAGATGTTTTGAAAAGAAAATTATGTGTATTAAAAATTCAAATACATACATAGGTCAAACCTATCTAAAAAGGGAGTTACTTGCTGTGTATTTTCAACCTACTATTTTATTACATAAAATATAATGATGTTTAGAAATGGTCAAAATGTATAAAGGTAAAGTAAGAAAAAAAAAAAACAAATATTCATTTCAGCTTCTCCATTTAAGAAAAAAATACGTTTTTGCATACAACATTCTTATTATATCTATTGATTTGGGAACAAGTTTGAGAAGTTGGGGAAGTCATTTAAAAAATTTTTTTTTCAAATTAGTGGTGAAGTTATGTTTATGTATTGAAAGAAACAAACTAAAAAATTACTTTTATCAACCAATAATGATAGGTTGGCCAGGTTTATTTTAATGTAAAATAAAATAAATAAGAATCAAATTTTTATGTAAAATAAAACCTTCTGAGCTTTAAATTTGCCTCTAGACCCTCATAATTTATATCCTTTGACAATTGTCCCATTATGATGGTTAAGTGTAATTTGTATTGATTACAAAACTATTGCAAACTAATATATTAATAATATATTAACATTAGTTGTCTAACTAGTTTACCCATCAGTTCACTAACTTAAGGTTTAAGACTGTTAAGGACAAGGCTAGAAGTATATTACTGGTCAACATTTAGACAAACGTAAAACTTTTTTAGGCTAATACATTTAATATAATTAACATTAATAGTCTGTATTTAGTATTTGTATTCTGAAAATAACATGAAAGGTTGTGGGAAAATTACAAATTTGCTACTTGCCCTATGGCTGTTCCAGCAGATAAGCTTATATTCTGCTTTATATTCTGTTGATTGTTCCACAGGAAAACGGTCAATTATAATAGGAAACGGCTTTTTGTGCAATGGTACAATAAATTCTCTAATGCACTGTAATCATGCAGTGTCAGGTGGACCATTGCAGTTACATAATTTTGCCACCCCACCCCCTACTGGTTTCTCTGCAAAAATTATCAATCAGGTCTGATGCAATAGAATTCCATTGGATAAATTCCATAGGATCACCGCAGATGCACTAATCAGAGCTCTGTTGCTTTATTTTTTTGGCCAGATAAGCAGGGGTGTAACTGTAGGGCGTGCTTAATTTGCAGTCACATATAAGCCCTGTAGAAATGTCCCTTTGCCGTATGTGAGGAAATCAGTATTATAAATGGAGGGTGATAGTTAACCCTTTCAGGACTGAGCTCATTTTGGCCTTCAGGACCAGGCCCATTTTTTCAAATCTGACATGTGTCAATTTATGTGGTAATAACTCTGGAATGCTTTTGCCTATCCAAGCGATTCTGAGATTGTTTTCTCGTGACATATTGTACTTTATGCTAGTGGAAAAATTTGGTCAATAAATTCATTGCTTATTTGAGAAAAACACCAAAATTGAAAGAAAATGTGCATAAATTATGATTTTTCTCATTTTAAATGTATCTGTTTGTAAAACAGATAGTAATACCACACAAAATAGTTACTATTTCACATATTCCATATGTCTACTTTATATTTGCATTGTTTTTTTAACATTATTTTATTTTTCTAGGACGTTACAAGGCTTAGAACTTTAGCAGCAATTTCTCACATTTTCAAGAAAATGTTAAAAGGCTATTTGTCAAGGACCAGTTCAGATCTGAAGTGGCTTTGAGAGCCTTATAAATCACCCCATATTAAAATTGCACCCCTCAAAGTATTCAAAACAGCATTCAGAAAGTTTCTTAACCCTTTAGGCGTTTCTCAGGAATTAAAGCAAAGTAGAGGGGAAATTTACAAATGTTATTTTTTTTTACTAAAATTCATTTCTAATACATTTTGTTTTAAAACACAGAAGGTTTTACTAGAGAAATGCATCTCAATATTTATTGCCCAGATTCTGCAGTTTTTAGAAATATCCCACATGTGGCCCTAGTGTCCTAATGGACTGAAACACAGGCCTCAGAAGCAAAGGAGCACCTAGTGGATTTTGGGGCCTCCTTTTTTTAGAATATATTTTAGGCACCATGTTAGGTTTGAAGAGGTTTTGTGGGGCCAAAACAGTGGAAATCCCCCAAAAGTGACACGGTTTTGGAAACTACACACCTCAAATAATTTATCAATTTATCTAGGAGTATAGTTAGCATCTTGACCCCACAGGTCTTTTGCTATATTTATTGGAGTTTGTCTGTGAAAGTGAAAATCTACTTTTTTTCGGAAAAAAGATTTAAAAAAAATTATATTTGCAAGAAATAAAGAATAAAAAGCACCCCAAAACTTGGAAAGCTACTTCTCACGATTACAGCAATACCCCATATGTGGTAATAAACTACTGTTTGAACCCACAGCAGAGCTCAGAAGGGAAGGAGCACCATTTGGATTTTGGAGCGCAGATTTTGCTGGATACGTTTTCAGTACCATGTCGCGTTTGCAACACCCTGGAGGGACCAAAACAGTGGAAACCCCCCAAAAGTGACCCCATTTTAGAGACTACACCCCTGAAGGAATTTTTATATGGCTATAGTTAGCATTGTGACGCCACAGTTTTTTTGCTGAATTTAGTGGAATTAGACTGTGAAAATGAAAATCTACTTTTTTCGGAAAAAACATAGAAATGTTTAATTTTTACAATAACTAAAGGAGAAAAAGCACCCCAAAATTTGTAAAGCAATTTGTCCTGATTACAGCAATATGCCATACGTGGTAATAAACTGGTGTTTGGACCCACGGCAGGACTCAGAAGGGAAGGAACAATATTTGGCTTTTTGAGCTCAAATTTAGCTGGAATAGTTTTTGGGTGTCATGTTGCATTTGCAATGCCCCTGAGGTACCAAAACAGTGGAAACACACTAAAACTGACCCCATTTGGGAAACTACACCCCTTAAGGAATCTATCTAGGGGAATAGTGAGCATTTAGACCCCACAGGTCTTTTGCAGAATTTATTAGAATTAGGCCGTGAAAACGAATATCAAAATTTTTTCCACAATTTTTTTTATTTTTTTCATTTCACAAAGGATAAAGGAGGAAAAAGCACCCCAACATTTGTAAAGCAATTTCTCCCAAGTACGGCAATACCCCACGTGGTCATAAATGCTTTTTCAGTAGAAATTAATTAACCCTTTCAGGACTGATCCATTTTTTGCTTTACATTTTAGTTTTTCGCTCCCCGCTTTCCAAGAGCCATAACTTTTTTCTTTTTCCATCAGTAGAGTGGTGTGAGGGCTTATTTTTTGTGGGAGGAGTTGTAGTTTCTGGTGACACCATTTAAAGTACCATTTAATGTACTGGGAAACGGAAAATAAAATTCTTTGCAGGCTGAAATTGGAAAAAGCTGTGATTCCTTCATTGTTTTTTGGGTTTAGTTTTTACGGCTTTCACCGTGCGGTAAAAACAACAACATTTTTTCTGAGACTTATTACGATTACGGTGATACCAAATTTATACTGTTTTTTTTTATATTTTACTACTTTTACAAAAGAAAAAACTGTTTGTTAAAAAAACAAAATGTTTTGTTTCACCACATTCCGGGAGGCATCCGTTTTTTTATTTTTTGGTCGATAGAGCGGTGTGAGGGCTTATTTTTTGCGGGATGAGCTTTAGTTTTTATTGCTACCATTTTTTTTTACATACAACTTTTTGATCACTTTTTATGTTTTTTAAAAAAAAAAAGCTAAGGTGACCAAAAAACAGTGATTTTGGCGTCTTAAATTCTTTATTTTTACGGCATTCCCAGTGCGAGTTAAATAATGGTGTATTGTAATAGTTTGGACTTTTTCGGATGCAGCGATACCAATTTAGTTTATTTTTTCATTTCTCACATTACTTTAGAGGAAACATGGGAAAGGGACTTTGAATATATTATATATTTTTTTCACTAATAATAACAACTTTTTTAACTTTTTTTTTTTTTTACACATTTTATTAATCCCCCTAGGGGACTGGAACAAGCGACCATTAGATCGCTGGTACAATACACTGCAATACTAATGTATTGCAGTATAATGTAATTTTTTCAGGCTCCGGTAACAGCGCGATCGCTGTTCCTGTCCGTTAATCCCGGGTGTCAGCTGTAATACACAGCTGACACCTGCAGAATATGGCGCGGGCACAGCACATGAGCCCGCTCCATATATAACCCCCTGCACCACTCATGCTATTAAGTCGTGGTGCGCGAAGGCATTAATCCGCAGCGGATGGTGCAAAGTGAAAATGAACATTTTCCACTGATATGCCATTTTAATGCACAATATGTTGTGCCCAGTTTGTGCCACTGAAGACAAATACCTCAAACAATGTTGAGCGGGTTGTCCCGGATATAAAAATGTCATATATGTGGATGTAAGCTGGTGTTTGGGCACACTGTAGGGCCCAGAAGGGAGGGAGCGCCATTTGGCTTTTGGAGCGCAGATTTTGCTTGGTAATAGTTCTGTTTGGGGTTTTGCTGGTATTTCAGTTTATAATATGGGGGTATATGTAAGCTGGGCAGAGTACATCAGGGCATAATAAGAGGGTATAATCATGCAGTAAATTAATAATAATTCATAGATATGTGGCCGGTGTCACACTGATAAATGGTGCCCGATCTTATCCGCTTTTGTACACTCTGCACAATTTCTGTCGCTATATTCTGAGAGCCAGAACTTTTTAATTTTCTTTTTCCACCGGAGCTGTGTGAGCGCTTATTTGTTGCGGAACAATCTGTCGTTTTCATTGTTACCATTTTAGGGTACATGTGATTTTTTTATCACTTTTTATTAGATTTTTTTGGCACGCAAAGTGACAAAAAACATAAATTCTGACAATGTGTTTTTGTCTTTTTTTTTTTTACAGTGTTCACGGAACGCTATAAATGACATTTTACTTTATTCTGCGGGTCGATACGATTACGGCAATACCATATGTATATAATTGTTTTATGTTTTGTGGCGTTTGCGCAATAAAATAACTTTTCAATAAAATAATTTATTTTTTTGTGTCACCATATTCTGAGCCATAACTTTTTTATTTTTCAGTCAAAAAAACTATGTAAGGGCTTGTTTTTTGTGAGACAGGTTTTGTAGTTTTGATTGGTACTATTTTGGGGTACATGCGACTTTTTGATGACTTTTTACTCTATATTTTGGGAGGGATGATGACCAAAAAAATAGTGATTCTGACATAGTTTTTCAGTTATTTTTTTTGCGGTGCTCACCATGCGGGAAAAATAATATTATAGTTTTATAGTATGGGTCGTTATGAACGCGGTGATACCAAATATGTGTACTTTTTTTTACCATTTTAATTTTTTTCCTATAATAAAATACTTATCATCGGAAAAAAAAAGCATTTTTTCTTTTTGTAACTTATAATTTGTTTTTATACTTTTCTAAAACATTTTTATTACTTTTTTTAAACTTTTTACTTGTTTTACTTGAAGACTGGCAGCACTGATCGCTGCTATAATACATTACACTACCTAGATAGTGTAACGTATTATAAACTGTCAGTATGATGCTGAGAGTCACACTGACAGGAAGCTTATGAGGACCAGCCTCCGACTGGTACTCATAGGCTGCCGTGCATTGCAGACCCAGGGGCTGTTGTATGGCCTCCGGTTTGCCATGCAACTGACTGCAGCACCCGCAATCGGTCCCCCGGAAAGATTGTTGTAGCAACAAACTTTCCAGTTTGTTACAGTAACAAACTTTCCAGTTCATTGCTACAACAAACTTTCCCTGCGATCACATGATCGGGACATGAACCAATTAGGTCCCGATCATGTCTCCGGGACCAGAGCCAGGGGTTAACAGCGCAATCCGGGTGTCAGCGCTACTCTGAGACACCCGGATCTCACTTTTAACACCCACTATGAATTCACGTTGGCGCTGCACAGAGCCCAGCAAGTGCCGACGTGAATTTACTGTAGGCGATCGGGAAGAGGTGAAGGGCCTATTACAGATTTGAATTAGCACCTAGAAGTTACACCTATGCAGATAAGCTTTATGATTTGGGCATTTTGTCCACCTCCAGTAACAAAGAACCTTAGAATAATATTTTTGTTTTCAACTATAAAACTTCAGAAAGAAAATACCACCTTTTAACTATAATATTAATATTATTTAAAACATTACACTTCAAATGAATTGCTACATTTGCAGTTTATGGTTTGCTACAGAATAAAATAAGAGAGAATCATTTTGATCTTACGTAACATGAAGCAAGCCCAAAGTTTTTCCAAACTCTATTCATTCGCAAGTGATCATTTCCAGAAGAATTCGAAGGATTGGTGAATGTAGAAAACACATGATGCACATGCCAATATAATGAGGGAACCTGCCTTGCACATTTTTTACTTAAACACATGCACCATCAAAACAGACTAAGGTTTTCTTTACGAATTTGCAGCAATAAAGAACATTTTTTGTAATGTGGGCACCAGGTGACCTCATTTATTCCACTCTGGGTAGAATTTAAATATGCCTGAAAGAATTTCTTTAGATTGAAGTGGCCATAAATGTATCCTCAGTGTATAAAGAATCATGCATAAATGCAAACCAAACATGTATTTTATCCAGGTGAAACACTCTATATTGATGTCTTTAGCAAATACATAACAACCTTGGGAAGGATATTTCCTGTTTAGCGTTGCAGACCTGAGAGATCAAGTAAAAAGGTGCTATGTAGTTGCAGCCATTAAGCAGCTCATGCTAGTGAAATGGGGGAAGAAAAGTAATTTGCTTACACAGCACAGCAACTGCAACGCGTTTTACAGCCAATGTCTGCTCGGAGCTATGAATGCTGATTTATGTAGCAATCAGATAAAAACACTTATATCTTGAAAGGGAATTTCTGAATTAACTATGCAGTTAGGCATTTTTTAAGGTTAGCCATAATGCCTTCATTTTTACATACAGCTATTGAAGACGGGGGCACGAAAGCTGAATGGTTTTGATTCTTCTGAACAGTATATGTCGAATTTCACAAATTTAGACTCTGAAAAGCCAAGAAGGTGTTTTTTTTTTTTTCTTAAGTGATGAATTCTAACTTCTATAAGAAACCTAGGCCAAGGGTGGGTATTTTATGTGTTTAGAGTAACTTCTTCAGACTGAAATTACTGCATGAGTTGCTATAAATTTTCCAAACTAAACTAGAGATTTATCTAGGAAAATACTGCTTGCTGTTTTTCTTTCTGCTTTGGAAATTGTACATTGATTCTAATGGAGGTAAAGTAAACACATAGGAAGTAATTTCTTAATTGGAACTTTAGAACTGTTTTAATAAGGTCATATCAACTTATGACACACACTTACTTTAAATGCATAAAGTACCATGAGAGTAGGGCTACCATCATTTTAAAATGAAATAAATGGGAATACAAGAACACCCAATTGGGCTGGAATTTGGCTAAGTCCTAAACTCCACTCAAGACTTCCCTTATAAATCCCAAATATGGATCATATTTAAATGCACATTAATAAAAATGCACCTGGATTAAAAATATAATTTAATGAAAATACATGTTTTGCTTTAAACTGAAGCTCCACCTTTGAGACCACCATAAAGTACAACTCCGACTGGAGATCTCTTTTATATTACAAATACCATGTAAGTCCTACTTCACATGCACAAAATATAATAAAAATCTATACCTAGTAAAATGCTGGGTCTCAGTGATCTGGCACTTCTGAAGTGACCGGGCAGGCTTTAGTCTACTTCACCAGCTCCTGCCTGCCTACTCCATAGAGGAGACTATGCTATGAATGGGGATGAGCAGCAATACTAGACACAACCAATGGACAAGAATAGTACTGTTGATTTTGTTGATATAATCTCATCGGAGTTGGCTGGCAAATTTTAGCCTGGGGGGCGCTTGCTTATATAGTGTGATTATTGGTAATATTGGTCTTTGTATAGTGAGTTGTCTTCAGTTAAAAATAGGTTAAAAAGGGGCCGCTATTCTTGGGCCAGTGCTGTGTAAGCACACAGCACTGGCCCAAGAATAGCGCCCCATTTTTAACTGAAGACAACTCACTATACAAAGACCAATATTACTAATAATAACACTATATAGGGTCCAAATAATACCGCCACACCATGACCACATAGTGAGTGAATAATACCCCCATACTGCTACTGAATAATACTGCCACACCATAACCACATAGTGGCTGAATAATACCCCCATACTGTTACTGAATAATACTGCCACACCATAACCACATAGTGGCTGAATAATACCCCCATACTGTTACTGAATAATACTGCCACACCACAACCACATAGTGACTGAATAATACCCCATACTGTTACTGAATAATACCGCCACACCATGACCACATAGTGATTGAATAATACCTCCATACTGTTACTGAATAATACTGCCACACCATAACCACACAGTGACTGAATAATACCCCCATACTTTTACTGAATAATACCTCCACACCATAACCACATAGTGACAGAATAATACCCCCATGCTGTTACTGAATAATACCGCCACACCATAACCACATTGTGACTGAATAATACCCCCATAATGTTACTGAATGAAAACGACTATATATTATTACCAATATACAGTGTCCATAGAGTGGTAGATACCAGTCCTACACCGGAGCTCTGCAGACCATATAAATGATTACAGTACAGTTATATTCAGTAACGTCTTCTCTAGTAATTTACTTTCCCTTTTATTCTCCATCTGTCCCAGACCACTAAGACGACTTATTCCCACTACAACTCGTCTCTTCAGAATTAAAAACAAAGACATATTGGTTTCTCGCTTTTCCAGCATCCTTACCACCTATATCCTATCCTCTAAACAAATTTGTCATCCACAGTTCCCCAGACAGTAAAAAGGCTCGTTTTGGTTCTCAACACAATAAAATTGCCCCCTGAGTAACTATGCCCCCTTATTAATAGCGTCTCCATACAGTAATAATGCCCCTTTGTGCCTTCATATAGTAACAATGCCTCCTTTAGTGTCCCCTTTGTACCCCCATACAGAGAGAATGCCTCCTTTATTGCCTCCACACAATAATAATGCCCCATTTGCTCCAAATAAATGACTTCTGCATCCTGGGTCCAGGACAAATATCTACCCACTGCCACTGGCGGGCCCCTTTCTCCTTTGGACCCAGTCGCGGTTTTAGGGGGTGCTACTTGGCCAGCAAGCTCTTCCTTTTACACCTCTGACTGTGGAGGCACTGGCCAATTGCCCAGTTTGCACCCCTAACACTGTCCCTGTGGAACTCTGCTACCTGTCAATGAAAAAAATTATCCGCCAGGGAATAGGAAATGATGGGAAACATTTTTCCCTGTGATAGATGACTTTTCTGTTTAGAGATAGCAGAGTTACATGAAGGGGAATTATTTTTCATTGACCTCTAGTTTCTATTTATACACAGGGGAGAAGAAAGAAGACTGCTGTAGGTGAGGATACATTTTTTATTTTTCATTTTTTTTAACTTTTTTTGTAGGTTTCACTGGACCATTTGGACTATGTACATCGTACATTTGTTGGACTAATTAGTTGATCTACACTTTTTTTTAAATAAAATGGTGAAAGAGGGTTGTGTTGGGGAGTTTTTATTTCAACACAACATTTTTTTCTTATGTCTGTCTTTTTTTTAATACTGCATTACTGCCTTAGTAATAGCCATTGTCTGATTGACTAATGTGGGGCTTAGTGCTAGCCAGTAAAAAGGCTAGCAGTAACTCCCTATTATTACCACGGTAACCACCACCAGGGGTACCGAGAAGAGCCGGGTACGGTCCATTACTTCAGGGAGCTACACTGGCACTATCTACAAGAAGGGGGGTGCTAACTACAAGGGGGCTGTGTGGCACTACCTACAAGGGGGCTTTGTGGCACTACCTACAAGGGGGCTGTGTGGCACTACCTACAAGGGGGCTGTGGCGCACTACCTACAAGGGGGCTGTGTGGCACTACCTACAAGGGGGCTGTGTGGCACTACCTAACAGGGGGCTGTGTGGCACTACGTACAAGCGGGCTGTGTGGCACTACCTACAAGGGGGCTGTGTGGCACTACCTACCAGGGGGCTGTGTGGCACTACCTACAGGGTGCTGTGTGGCACTACCTACAGGCGGGCTGTGTGGCACTACCTACAGGTGGCTGTGTGGCACTACCTACAGGGTGATGTGTGGTACTACCTACAAGGGGGCTGTGTGGCACTACCTACCAGGGGGCTTTGTGGCACTACCTACAGGGTGCTGTGTGGCACTACCTACAAGGGGTCTGTGTGGCACTACCTACAAGGGGGCTGTGTGGCACTACCTACAAGGGGGCTGTGTGGCACTACCTACAAGGGAGCTGTGTGGCACTACCTACAGGGTGCTGTATGGCACTATCTAGAGGGGGCTGTGTGGCACTACCTACAAGGGGGCTGTGTGGCACTACCTACAAGGGGGCTGTGTGGCACTACCTACAAGGGGGCTGTGTGGCATTACCTACAAGGGGGCTGTGTGGCACTATCTACAAGGGGGCTGTGTGGCACTACCTACAAGGGGCTGTGTGGCACTACCTACAGGTGGGCGCTGTGGCACTATCTACAAGGGGGCTGTGTGGCACTACCTACAAGGGACTGTGTGGAACTACCTACAAGGGGCTGTGTGGCACTACCTACAAGTGGGCTGTGTGGCACTATCTACAAGGGGACTGTGTGGCACTACCTACAGGGTGCTGTATGGCACTATCTACAGGGGGCTGTGTGGTACTACCTACAAGGGGTCTGTGTGGCACTACCTACAGGGTGCTGTATGGCACTATCTACAGGGGGCTATGTGGTACTACCTACAAGGGGTCTGTGTGGCACTACCTACAGGGTGCTGTATGGCACTATCTACAGGGGGCTGTGTGGTACTACCTACAAGGGGGCTGTGTGGCACTACCTACAAGGGGGCTTTGTGGCACTACCTACAGGGGGCTGTGTGGCACTACCTACAGGGTGCTGTATGGCACTATCTACAGGGGGCTGTGTGGCACTACCTACAAGGGGGCTGTGTGGCACTACCTAAAAGGGGCTGTGTGGCACTACCTACAAGGGGGCTGTGTGGCACTATCTACAAGGGGGCTGTGTGGCACTACCTACAGGGGGGCTGTGTGGCACTATCTACAAGGGGGAATCTGTAAGTGGCGGGCAGTTGGTCATTTTAGTGAGAGTGGCAGGCTGATGGTCTTTTTACTGTGAATGGCGGGTTGATGGTCATTTTACTGTGAGTGGTGGGCTGATGGTCATTTTACTGTGAGTCCTGGGCTGATGGTTATTTTACTGTGAGTGCTGGGCTGATGGTCATTTTACTGTGAGTGGGGGCGGATGGTCATTTTACTGTGAGTGGTGGTCTGATGGTCATTTTACTGTGAGTGACGGGCGGATGGTCATTTTACTGTGAGTGGTGGGCTGATGGTCATCTTACTCTGAGTGCTGGGCTGATGGTTATTTTACTGTGAGTGGCGGGCTGATAGTCTTCAAGTGGTTTTCACCTCTGAGCTCCAATTGAAATTAATAGGAGGCAGAAAATACTTGCGGCACTCGCTTGGAGTGCTTTTTTGCCTGCGTGTTTTGCATTAGCTTTAACAGCTTAAAAAAACGCAAAAAAAAAAAGGTCAAAAAACACTGTCAATTCAAAATCTGCTTCAAAATTCCTGGCTTAAAAAAGGTTTTATGGTGGAACTGAAACTTTACCTGGCTTTAAACATGGCCAAAAAATACCACAGATTTTCTTACCGGACCTTGCCCTAGTGCTGCAATTTTTCTCTCGTATATATACACATATACACTACTGTTTAAAAGTTTAGGGTCACTTAGAAATTTCCTTATTTTTTAAAGAAAACCACAGTTTTTTTCAATGAAGATAACATTAAATTAATCAGAAATACACTATACATTTTTAATGTGCTAAATGACTATTCTAGCTGCAAACGTCTGGTTTTTAATGCAATATCTACATAGGCGTATAGAGGCCCATTTCCAGCAACCATCACTCTAGTGTTCTAATGGTACATTGTGTTTGCTAACTGTGTTAGAAGGCTAATTGATGATTAGAAAACACTTGAAAACCCTTGTGCAATTATGTTAGCACCGCTGTAAACAGTTTTGCTGTTTAGAGGAGATATAACACTGACCTTCCTTTGAGCTAGTTGAGAATCTGGAGCATTACATTTGTGGGTTCGATTAAACTCTCAAAATGGCTAGAAAAAGAGAGCTTTCATGTGAAACTCGACAGTCTATTCTTGTTCTTAGAAATGAAGGCTATTCCATGCGAGAAATTGCCAAGAAACTGAAGATTTCCTACAACGGTGTGTACTACTCCCTTCGGAGGACAGCACAAACAGGCTCTAACCAGAGTAGAAAGAGAAGTGGGAGGCCCCGCTGCACAACTGAGCAACAAGACAAGTACATTAGAGTCTCTAGTTTGAGAAATAGACGTCTCACAGGTCCTCAACTGGCAGCTTCATTAACTAGTACCCGCAAAACGCCAGTGTCAACGTCTACAGTGAAGAGGCGACTCCAGGATGCTGGCCTTCAGGGCAGAGTGGCAAAGAAAAAGCCATATCTGAGACTGGCTAATAAAAGGAAAAGATTAATATGGTCAAAAGCACACAGACATTGGACAGAGGAAGATTGGAAAAAAGTGTTATGGAACTACTGTCCCGTACTGAAAACATGATTACAGTACGGGACAGTTGTCCTGCAGCGAGGCAGGGACTCCTAGCGTCGTACATAACTATGATGCTAGGAGCCCGGTACCCTGCAGTGTGTTCAGTCCGGGACTTGCGGCCGAAATACGTTCCGTCCTTTACAGACCGAACATGCTCGTGTGAATCCAGCCTTAAATTGATCGCTCATCCATCAATGTTTGATTAGGGCAGGTCCAATCGTCAGATCAATGAGATAAACTGCAGTACCAAGCACAGCCCCACATATGTTAACAATGAAGTTGATGCAGCATGTGCAAAAGCACCACATTCCCTTCATTGTGCTGATCGAATTGGGCCTCAGAGGTCAGACCCCCACAGATCCAAAATCGATGGCCTATTCTAACGAAAAGCTTTAATGCTATAGTCCTGGAGAACACATTAAATTCCTCATCATTGATGTGAATAGCTGATATCAAGCTATATAACGCATTTAGATGCAGCTTCTAAAAGTGGTGTAGCCAGCTAAGTTTAAAGAGAACCTTTCACCTGTACATACATGTGCAGCTGAGTGCAGCATGTAATAGGCAGTGCTGCACAAACCCTGGGGCACTTTACATTTTTTTTCTACCCTCCTCCGTTATTTAGATATCGGTGCCATAATATTTGCCGCTGGATATTTAAATAACCTCCTGAACTTTCAATGGGGCGTGTAATGGCAAGGGGGCGTGCTACTATGGCTGGGACACTGTCCAATCAGCTACGGACAGTATCACAGCAAGAGCTGGAGAGAGGAGAGGATGTGTGTGCGCGCACGCTCTCACTCTTCAGCTGTCGGCAGACAAGGACAAGACTGATCTCTCACGAGAGATCACACAGTCTTGTACTTGTCTGCCAAACTGGCAAGGGGGCTTGTAATGGCAATGTGGCGTGTCACTGCTGTGGACAGTGCAAGAGCTGGAGAGAGGAGAGCGGCATGCGCGCGCACGCTCTCACTCTTCAGCTCCCGGCAGACAAGGACGAGACTATGATCTCTTGTGAGAGATCACAGTCTTGTCCTTGTCTGCCGAACTGGCAAGAGGGCGTGTCTCTGCTACGGACAGTGCATGCGCGCCTCTATCTCCAGCTCTTGCACTCTCCGCAGCAGTGACACGCCTCCTTGCCATTACACGCCCCCTTGCCAGTTCGGCAGACAAGTACAAGACTGTGTGTTCTCTCGCGAGAGATCGGTCTTGTCCTTGTCTGCCGACAGCTGAAGAGTGAGACCGCGCGCGCACACGCTCTCCTCTCTACCGCTCTTGCTGTAACACTGTCCGTAGCTGATTGGACAGTGTCATAGCCATGTTACATGCTCCCTTGCCATTACATATCCCATTGACAGTTCAGGAGTTATTTAAATAACGGAGGAGGGTAGGATTTTTTTTTTAAATGCCCCAGGGTTTGTGCAGCACTGCCCATTACATGCTGCACTAGGCTGCACATGTATGGGCAGGTAAAAGGTTCTCTTTAAGGGGAAGAGTTAGGCCTCATTCACACGACAGGGTCCGAGTGTCGGCCGGGAAAATCGGCCGTTTTTGTCCGATTTTCCCGGCCGGTTTGCATCCAGTTTGCATCCGTTCCGATTCTGTTCCGGCCCGTGTTGCCGTTTTTACCGGCCGATTTGGACCCGATTTGCATCCGTTTTTTTCCTTGTCCGTTTTAAAATCTGATAAATTTCATTTAAATTTGTTGCCACACACAGCCCTTTGTAGATAATGCCACCCAGCCCCCTGTTGGTAATGCCTGTTGGGCTGTGTGGCACTACCTAAAAGGGGCTGTGTGGCACTACCTACAAGGGGGCTGTGTGGCACTATCTACAAGGGGGCTGTGTGGCACTACCTACAGGGGGGCTGTGTGGCACTATCTACAAGGGGGAATCTGTAAGTGGCGGGCAGTTGGTCATTTTAGTGAGAGTGGCAGGCTGATGGTCTTTTTACTGTGAATGGCGGGTTGATGGTCATTTTACTGTGAGTGGTGGGCTGATGGTCATTTTACTGTGAGTCCTGGGCTGATGGTTATTTTACTGTGAGTGCTGGGCTGATGGTCATTTTACTGTGAGTGGGGGCGGATGGTCATTTTACTGTGAGTGGTGGTCTGATGGTCATTTTACTGTGAGTGACGGGCGGATGGTCATTTTACTGTGAGTGGTGGGCTGATGGTCATCTTACTCTGAGTGCTGGGCTGATGGTTATTTTACTGTGAGTGGCGGGCTGATAGTCTTCAAGTGGTTTTCACCTCTGAGCTCCAATTGAAATTAATAGGAGGCAGAAAATACTTGCGGCACTCGCTTGGAGTGCTTTTTTGCCTGCGTGTTTTGCATTAGCTTTAACAGCTTAAAAAAACGCAAAAAAAAAAAGGTCAAAAAACACTGTCAATTCAAAATCTGCTTCAAAATTCCTGGCTTAAAAAAGGTTTTATGGTGGAACTGAAACTTTACCTGGCTTTAAACATGGCCAAAAAATACCACAGATTTTCTTACCGGACCTTGCCCTAGTGCTGCAATTTTTCTCTCGTATATATACACATATACACTACTGTTTAAAAGTTTAGGGTCACTTAGAAATTTCCTTATTTTTTAAAGAAAACCACAGTTTTTTTCAATGAAGATAACATTAAATTAATCAGAAATACACTATACATTTTTAATGTGCTAAATGACTATTCTAGCTGCAAACGTCTGGTTTTTAATGCAATATCTACATAGGCGTATAGAGGCCCATTTCCAGCAACCATCACTCTAGTGTTCTAATGGTACATTGTGTTTGCTAACTGTGTTAGAAGGCTAATTGATGATTAGAAAACACTTGAAAACCCTTGTGCAATTATGTTAGCACCGCTGTAAACAGTTTTGCTGTTTAGAGGAGATATAAAACTGACCTTCCTTTGAGCTAGTTGAGAATCTGGAGCATTACATTTGTGGGTTCGATTAAACTCTCAAAATGGCTAGAAAAAGAGAGCTTTCATGTGAAACTCGACAGTCTATTCTTGTTCTTAGAAATGAAGGCTATTCCATGCGAGAAATTGCCAAGAAACTGAAGATTTCCTACAACGGTGTGTACTACTCCCTTCGGAGGACAGCACAAACAGGCTCTAACCAGAGTAGAAAGAGAAGTGGGAGGCCCCGCTGCACAACTGAGCAACAAGACAAGTACATTAGAGTCTCTAGTTTGAGAAATAGACGTCTCACAGGTCCTCAACTGGCAGCTTCATTAACTAGTACCCGCAAAACGCCAGTGTCAACGTCTACAGTGAAGAGGCGACTCCAGGATGCTGGCCTTCAGGGCAGAGTGGCAAAGAAAAAGCCATATCTGAGACTGGCTAATAAAAGGAAAAGATTAATATGGTCAAAAGCACACAGACATTGGACAGAGGAAGATTGGAAAAAAGTGTTATGGACAGACGAATCGAAGTTTGAGGTGTTTGGATCACACAGAAGAACATTTGTGAGATGCAGAGCAACTGAAAAGATGCTGGAAGAGTGCCTGACGCCATCTGTCAAGCATGGTGGAGGTAATGTGATGGTCTGGGGTTGCTTTGGTGCTGGTAAAGTGGGAGATTTGTACAAGGTAAAAGGGATTTTGAATAAGGAAGGCTATCACTCCATTTTGCAACGCCATGCCATACCCTATGGACAGCGCTTGATTGGAGCCAATTTCATCCTACAACAGGACAATGACCCAAAGCACACCTCCAAATTATGCAAGAACTATTTAGGGAAGAAGCAGGCAGCTGGTATTCTATCTGTAATGGAGTGGCCAGCGCAGTCACCAGATCTGAACCCCATAGAGCTGTTGTGGGAGCAGCTTGAACGTATGGTACGCAAGAAGTGCCCTTCAAGCCAATCCAACTTGTGGGAGGGGCATCTGGAAGCATGGGGTGAAATTTCTCCCAATTACCTCAGCAAATTAACAGCTAGAATGCCAAAGGTCTGCAATGCTGTAATTGCTGCAAATGGAGCATTCTTTGACGGAAGCAAAGTTTGAAGGAGAAAATTATTATTTCAAATAAAAATAATTATTTCTAACCTTGTCAATGTCTTGACTATATTTTCTAGTCATTTTGCAACTCATTTGATAAATATAAGTGTGAGTTTTCATGGAAAACACAAAATTGTCTGGGTGACCCCAAACTTTTGAACGGAAGTGTGTGTATGTATATATATATATATATATATAGTAAGGTGGAAACCCCTATTATTCAAGAGTAGCGTTAATTCTTGTCTCACATTTACAAGGAAAAATCATAAAACCTTCTGGATATTCCCTCTTATGGATAATGTTCTACTAAAGTGGAGCTCTTTATGCAATACATGTCCAATCATTACTATCATAAAGCAAATACAGCATTTCATGAAATAACATCATTCCAGTGAAACATTGTGGTGACAGTGTCAAGGTTTGGGATGCTTTGCTGTTTCAAGACTTGAAAACAAGCCATTTCTAAATGGACCTTGAAATCTGTACCATGCCAGAAAATTGTTAAAAAGGTTAGTTAAGTTTAGAAACCCATTTTGGAGTAGCCTATAAAGGGGTATCTTTCATTCGTAGCCTGCTTTGTAGTGCTTAAAGAGGCTCTGTCACCACATTATAAGTGCCCTATCTCCTACATAATGAGATCGGCGCTGTAATGTAGGTAACAGCTGTGTTTTTTATTTAGAAAAACAATCTATTTTCACCAAGTTATGAGCGATTTTAGTTTTATGCTAATTACTTTCTTAATGCCCAACTGGGCGTGTTTTTACTTTTGACCAAGTGGACGTTGTGGAGAGAAGTGTATAACGCTGACTAATCAGCATCATACACTTCTCTCCATTGATGTAATCAGCACATAGTGATCCTGCGCTGTTCACTATGTGCTGTAACATACTCCACATTTATAGGAAACCCTTCTAAAAAATAGGATTGTCAAAAGCAAACATCCCATTTAAAGGGAACATCTGATCATCTGTTTAAGTGCTGGATTACAAAACGCAAGTCTATATCTGACTGTCTGAGACGAAACAAATAATAGTTGTGACTTGGCCTAAGCAAATAGTCCAAGCAGAAAAACCCACCAATGTGTTATAAATAAAATAGTTCTTTAAAGAATTGAGGGCTTCAAAGGGTTCTCCAGGACTATAAGGCTGGATTCACACGAGCATGTTCGGTCTGTAAAGGACGGAACGTATTTCGGCCTCAAGTCCCGGACGGAACACACTGCAGGGAGCCGGGCTCCTAGCATCATAGTTATGTACGACGCTAGGAGTCCCTGCCTCTCCATGGAACTACTGTCCCGTACTGAAAACATGATTACAGTACGGGACAGTTGTCCTGCAGCGAGGCAGGGACTCCTAGCGTCGTACATAACTATGATGCTAGGAGCCCGGTACCCTGCAGTGTGTTCAGTCCGGGACTTGCGGCCGAAATACGTTCCGTCCTTTACAGACCGAACATGCTCGTGTGAATCCAGCCTTAAATTGATCGCTCATCCATCAATGTTTGATTAGGGCAGGTCCAATCGTCAGATCAATGAGATAAACTGCAGTACCAAGCACAGCCCCACATATGTTAACAATGAAGTTGATGCAGCATGTGCAAAAGCACCACATTCCCTTCATTGTGCTGATCGAATTGGGCCTCAGAGGTCAGACCCCCACAGATCCAAAATCGATGGCCTATTCTAACGAAAAGCTTTAATGCTATAGTCCTGGAGAACACATTAAATTCCTCATCATTGATGTGAATAGCTGATATCAAGCTATATAACGCATTTAGATGCAGCTTCTAAAAGTGGTGTAGCCAGCTAAGTTTAAAGAGAACCTTTCACCTGTACATACATGTGCAGCTGAGTGCAGCATGTAATAGGCAGTGCTGCACAAACCCTGGGGCACTTTACATTTTTTTTCTACCCTCCTCCGTTATTTAGATATCGGTGCCATAATATTTGCCGCTGGATATTTAAATAACCTCCTGAACTTTCAATGGGGCGTGTAATGGCAAGGGGGCGTGCTACTATGGCTGGGACACTGTCCAATCAGCTACGGACAGTATCACAGCAAGAGCTGGAGAGAGGAGAGGATGTGTGTGCGCGCACGCTCTCACTCTTCAGCTGTCGGCAGACAAGGACAAGACTGATCTCTCACGAGAGATCACACAGTCTTGTACTTGTCTGCCAAACTGGCAAGGGGGCTTGTAATGGCAATGTGGCGTGTCACTGCTGTGGACAGTGCAAGAGCTGGAGAGAGGAGAGCGGCATGCGCGCGCACGCTCTCACTCTTCAGCTCCCGGCAGACAAGGACGAGACTATGATCTCTTGTGAGAGATCACAGTCTTGTCCTTGTCTGCCGAACTGGCAAGAGGGCGTGTCTCTGCTACGGACAGTGCATGCGCGCCTCTATCTCCAGCTCTTGCACTCTCCGCAGCAGTGACACGCCTCCTTGCCATTACACGCCCCCTTGCCAGTTCGGCAGACAAGTACAAGACTGTGTGTTCTCTCGCGAGAGATCGGTCTTGTCCTTGTCTGCCGACAGCTGAAGAGTGAGACCGCGCGCGCACACGCTCTCCTCTCTACCGCTCTTGCTGTAACACTGTCCGTAGCTGATTGGACAGTGTCATAGCCATGTTACATGCTCCCTTGCCATTACATATCCCATTGACAGTTCAGGAGTTATTTAAATAACGGAGGAGGGTAGGATTTTTTTTTTAAATGCCCCAGGGTTTGTGCAGCACTGCCCATTACATGCTGCACTAGGCTGCACATGTATGGGCAGGTAAAAGGTTCTCTTTAAGGGGAAGAGTTAGGCCTCATTCACACGACAGGGTCCGAGTGTCGGCCGGGAAAATCGGCCGTTTTTGTCCGATTTTCCCGGCCGGTTTGCATCCAGTTTGCATCCGTTCCGATTCTGTTCCGGCCCGTGTTGCCGTTTTTACCGGCCGATTTGGACCCGATTTGCATCCGTTTTTTTCCTTGTCCGTTTTAAAATCTGATAAATTTCATTTAAATTTGTTGCCACACACAGCCCTTTGTAGATAATGCCACCCAGCCCCCTGTTGGTAATGCCACCCAGCCCCCTGCAGGTAATGCCACCCAGCTCCCCGCAGGTAATGCCACCCAGCCCCCTGCAGGAAATGCTACCCAGCCCCCTGCAGGTAATGCCACCCAGCCCCCTGCAGGTAATGCCACCCAGCCCCCTGCAGGTAATGCCACCCAGCCCCCTGCAGGTAATGCCACCCAGCCCCCTGCAGGTAATGCCACCCAGCCCCCTGCAGGTAATGCCACCCAGCACCCTGCAGGTAATGCCACCAAGTCCCCTGTAGGTAATGCCACCAAGTCCCCTGTAGGTAATGCCACACAGCCTCCTGTAGGTTATGCCACCCAGCCCCCTGTCGGTTGCACCCACCCCCCCCCCCCTTCCAGGAGAAGTCACTGATTTCAATGTCCATATATGGACAATGTAGTCACTGACTTCTCCTGGAGAGGAATTCCCTGCCACAGGTCGGGAATTCCGCTTCAGAAGTGAGTGACGTCACTGTGTCCATATATGGACAGTGTAGTCACTCACTTCTCCTGTAGCGGCATCCCCGGCCATAGAGTCGGGGATTCCGCTGCAGAAGTGAGTGACATCGCTGTGTCCATATATGGCCAGTGTAGTCACGCACTTCTCCTGTAGCGGAATCCCCGGCCATAGAGTCGGAGATTCCACTGCAGAAGTGAGTGACATCGCTGTGTCCATATATGGACAGTGTAGTCACAGACTTCTCCTGAAGCGGCATCCCCGGCCATAGAGTCGGGGATTCCGCTGCAGAAGTGAGTGACGTCGCTGTGTCCATATATGGACAGTGTAGTCACTCACTTCTCCTGTAGCGGAATCCCCGGCCATAGAGTCGGGGATTCCGCTGCAGAAGTGAGTAACTTTGCTGTGTCCATATATGGACAGTGTAGTCACTCACTTCTCCTGTAGCGGAATCCCCGGCCATAGAGTCGGGGATTCCGCTGCAGAAGTGAGTAACTTCGCTGTGTCCATATATGGACAGTGTAGTCACTCACTTCTCATGTAGCGGCATCCCCGGCCATAGCGTCGGGGATTCTGCTGCAGAAGTGAGTGACTTCGCTGTGTCCATATATGGACAGTGTAGTCACTCACTTCTCCTGTAGTGGAATCCCCGGCCATAGAGTCGGGGATTCCGCTTCTGAAGTCAGTGACTTCACTGTGTCCATATATGGACAGTGTAGTCACTCACTTCTCCTGTAGCGGCATCCCCGGCCATAGAGTCGGGGATTCCGCTGCAGAAGTGAGTGACTTCGCTGTGTCCATATATGGACAGTGTAGGCACTCACTTCTCCTGTAGCGGAATCCCCAATCCCCGGCCAGGGATTGGGGATTCCGACTCCTTCAGGGAGCAAAAAAAGACCCTCCTCCTCCTCACATGCACTCTGCACTGTGAGGAGGAGGAGGAGGAGAGAGAGCGCGAGCGACGGTAGTCCCAGCCATCACTCGGGACACATTCCGGTGATGGCCGTGTATTACCCGGCCCCATAGACTTCTATGGGAGCCGGGAGGCCGGGTAGCCGGCCGAAAATAGGGCATGTCCCATTTTTTGACGGCCGGTTTTCCCGGCCCGTCAAAAAATCGGTCGTGTGAATAGCCCCATTAGGGGTCTATTGTTCCTAATGCAGTTGGGTGTCGGACGAATTATGAACGGCAGGCAGCCGGCCGGGAAACCCTGTCGTGTGAATTCCGCCATCGTTAATTCCTCACAAGAGCAACATGGGCATTGGATAAATATTTGCTATAAATAAATTCAGTAATAATTCAAAAACTGCGTTCATTCAGACCGCTTTGTAACATGAACTGTAGTATATGGCCATTGTCATTCTGTATAGGAAAGCATCACTGTATAAAACCATTTTACTGTTTGTCTATCTAAAGGAAAACACCAACTCCTTTCTTACATGTACGGATTGGTAAGCAAATAGGTTCAAATATTATCTGAATGTCCACAATGTCACTTGTTCATGAAGAAAGAAAAAAAAAATTGTCGACATTTCTGTACTGTGCATTGTGATCAGGTAGTGAGAGGGTAAGCCTTGAAATAATGCAGTAAAAGCTCTGGTTTGTTTACTTAAGTTTAAAGCATAGTAAGCTGCTATCCTTAAAAGCAAACAATTAAATGCACTCACTAATCCTGTGACACACAATATATGATTATACAAGCACCCTTAAAGAAACGTTTGCGTTTTACTTTTTTAACAAAAAGAAAGGTGAAATACATATACACATGATTTGTAAATATAAAGTACTCAAGTATTTTGCAAATAAAATGTAAAAAAAGCCAGAATTATTAAAGCTTCACTGATTTAGAATGCAAATTAAACTTCATTATTAAATAACATATAAAAATATACATCGTTCAACCATAAACTTAAAACCACTGAAAGTTGTAGTGAATAACATTGATTATCTCACTAAATTCCCCGGATCTCAATCCGATCGAGCTTCTATGACTTGTCCTGGAAAAACAAATACAATCCATGGAGGTACCACTAGATAATAGATAGCCAAGACGTAGATATAGACATTATGTCATCAAGTAGAAAAAACACGTTATGTGTACTTAAATATCACAGTAGCATGGTTGCCATCATTTTTAAAATGCCAGTTATTAATTTATATTGCTGTCCACCAATAACGGACTGTAAAATTGGTTCATTAATTGTAGCAACATATATGAATAGCATTGATTATCTTGTTGCAATTGCACCTCTCAAGGGGTGAGATATATTAGCCAGCAATGGAATAGTCAGTTCTTAAAGCTGATGCGTTGGAAGCAGTAAAAATGGGCAAGAGTAAGAAGCTGAGCAAATTTGACAATATCCAAATGGTGATGACTAGACGACAGTGTCAGAGCATCTCCAAATAGGCAGGTCATGTAGGCCGTGTCACGGGCACAGGGTATGTGGACCCACTAGGCCGCTCCGCCGTAGCGGGGAGGCAGCTGACCAGGTCACAGTCTAAGCAGAAGTAAATGGTAGACAGTATGCTTGGGTACCTGAAATAGTCCGGGCGGTGGCTGTGGCTTCAGCACGGATGGAGGCAGGTGCGGCAAGTGGCGGGCAGTATCCGATGACACTTGACGTGGCAGATGGCACTTGACGTGGCAGATGGCACTTGACGTGGCAGAAGACACTTGACGTGGAAGATGGCACTTGACGTGGCAGATGGCACTTGACGTGGCAGGTGGCACTTGACGTTGCAGATGGCACTTGACGTGGCAGATGACACTTGACGTGGCAGATGGCACTTGACGTGGCAGAAGACACTTGACGTGGCAGATGGCACTTGACGTGGCAGATGGCACTTGACGTGGCAGATGGCACTTGACATGGCAGAAGACACTTGAACGCGAGTAGGCACAGGAACAACACGGAATACAGGAACGGTAACAGGGCACGGGTAACAGCTGGAACGGGAGACACTAAGGAACCATTTGCGAGACAGACTGGGAAAGACTAACAACGCTCAGGCAAGGATTAGAAGGCCAGGGGCCTTCTTATAGACCAGGAAATCGTGGCAGTTGATGGTGATGACGATTTCCTAATTGCCTTTAAGGCCGGGCACGAGCGTGCGCGCGCACCCTACGGGATCCAGCTGAACGGAGCGGAAGTGAGCGCTGGCATCTCCTAGGAGGGAGACGGAGGCCAGTGCTCACAGATCCATGGCTGCGGGCGTCGGGAGGCGCTACAGGCCGTTCCCGGTATGCAGTGGTTAGTGCCTCCCAAAAGTGGTCCAGGAAAGGACAACTAGTGAACTGATGACAGGGTCATGGGCGTCTAACGCATTGATGCGATTGGAAAGAAAAGTTTAGCCCATCTTGTCCGACCCTACAGAAGTGATACCGTAGCACAAATTGCAGAAAATGTTAATGCTGGCTATGATAGAAAGGTGTCAAAACACACAATGCTTTGCGTTGTTCTGCATTTTGAGCTTTGTAGCCGCACACCGATAAGAGTGCCTAAGCTGACCCCTGACCACTGCCGAAAGTGCCTACAGTGGGCATCAGAACTAGACTATGGAGCAATTGGAGAAGGTGGCATGGTCTCTTGAATCATGTTTTTTTTTTTTACATTATGTGGACAGCAGTGTGCGTGTGTGTTGCTAACCTGGGGGAGGGATGGTGCCAGGATGCACTATTGGAAGAAGACAAGCCAGTGAAGACCGTGTGATGCTCTGGGCAATATTCTTCTTGGAAACCTTGGGTCCTGGCATTCATGAGTATGTTAATTTGACATGGTTCACCTACCTAAACATTGTTGCAGACCATGTACTCCCATCCATTGCAACAGTATTCCCTAATGACAGTGGCCTCTTTCTTTAGGATAATGCACCCTTCCACACTGCAAATATTGTTCAGGAATGGTTTTAGGAACATGACAAATATCAAGATTCCCCAGACCTCAATCCGATCGAGCATCTGTGGGATGTGTTAGAAAAACAAGTCCAATCTATGGAGGCTCCACCTCACAATTTACAGGACTTAAAGAAGCTCTGTCACCACATTATAGGTGCCTTATCTTATACATAATGTGATCAACGCTGTAATGTAGATTACAGCAGTGGTTTTTATTTAGAAAAACGATGAATTTTGACGGAGTTATGACCTATTTTAGATTTATGCTAATGCCTATCTTGAAAAACAACCGGGCATGTTTTTACTTTTTGACCAAGTGGGCGTTGTAAAGAGAAGTCTATGATGCTGACCAATCAGCGTCATACACTTCTCTCCATTCATGTACATCGTAATCTTGCAATATCATGATGTGCTGTCACATACACCCACATTAATGTTACTGAAGTGTCTTGACAGTAAATAGACATCACCTACAGCCAGGACGCCATGTTTATTCACAATCCCGACACTTCGGTAACGTTTGTGTGGGACTTACTGCAAAGCAAGTGTGATCTCGCGAGATCCCGCTGTAAATTACAGCACAGCGTGATCTCGATGTGCTGTGCTGTAAGTCCCACACAAACGTTACCGAAGTGTTGGGATTGTAAATAGACATCGCGTCCTGGCTGGAGGTGATGTCTATTCACTCTCAAGGCACTTCAGTAATGTTAATGTGTGAGTAAGTGACAGTGTTGTTATCTACATTACAGCGCCGAGCACATTATGTAGGAGATAGGGCACTTATAATGTGGTGACAGAGCCTCTTTAAAGCATCTGCCTCTAATGTCTTGCTGCCAGATACCACAGGACACCCTCACAGATCTTGTGAATTCCATGCCTCAGTGGGTCAGAGCTCTTATGGCGGTACAATGTTTAGTACACATTAGTAATACTATTTGACCCTGTACAAATAGTACCTGTAAGGCTAGGTTCACAACATGTTTGTGATGAACATTGGGCGTATAAGTCGTAAGCACTTTGTATACAAATTTTTGTATAATCATTAGAATGTAAGAGATCACAGTGTCTAATAGCGTGCAACGATTGAACGACAAACGATAAATCGCTGGGTTGCTGTGGATCGGCCCCATCTACCTGGATGAAAGATTATTGCTCATCGCTGCCACATCCCCTCGTCTGATCAGAAATCTACCAGTCATTAGCAGTTCAGTGATGAGGTATGGGCGAACAAGCAACGATCACAGTAACGACTGAACAGCGAAAATCTTTAGCAATCATTGTCATGTGTAATAGACCGTCTTTTGAATGTATTTAACTCGGTAAATCATAACTCGTCGCTCGTTCAGGAAAGAATATTTGCCCGTCTAAGGCTAAGTTCACACTAACGTTAGTGTACGTTTACCTCTCTTCCGTCAGTGGAAGAGAGGATCGAAATATTAAATGGAAATTACATGGGCCAAAGATCGGGAAAACGAGTGATCATATGAATGCTCGTTCCTGACCATTGCCGTGTGTAATCAGGGCAACGATCAGCCATTGAACGAGCAAACGCTTGTTCATCGGCTGATCTGCTCTTTTATGCAGAATTAAAAATCATCGTTGTAGGCAGCACATCTCCCTGTGTAAACAGGGAGAAGTGCTGCTAACATGATGAAAATGTATGGGGACGAACGATCGGAGTAACGATCGCTCGTTCCTATACGTATGCAATCCCTATACGTAAGCGTCCCTATACATAAGGTTCCGTTAGAATTACCATTGATTTCAATGGTTATTCTTTTGTTTCAGTTGCTTTCCATTTATCTCTATTCGCTAGGTTTTCAGACTGCATGGAGACAAACGGAAAGCAACTGAAACAAAAGAATTATCATTAAAATCAATGGTAATTCTAACGGAACGGTTTCTTTCGGTTTAATGTTTCGATCCTCTCTTCCTCTGACGGAAGAGAGGTAAACGTATATTAACGGTAGTGTGAAAGAAGCCTTATAGGACCCTGATGGTATGTTCACACGCTTACTAAAAAACGTCTGAAAATACACAGCTGTTTTCAAGGGAAAACAGCTCCTGATTTTCAGAAGTTTTTTAATCAACTTGCGTTTTTGCAGCGTTTTTTACGGAAGTTTTTGGAGCTGTTTTTCTATAGAATCAATGAAAAACGGCTCAAGAAGTGACATGCACTTCATTTTCTCGGGAGTTTTTTTACGCAGCCATTTTTAATAATGGCCGCGTAAAAAAACGCCCCGTCGGAACAGAACACCGTTTTTCCCATTGAAATCAATGGGCAGATGTTTGGAGGCGTTCTGCTTCCGATTTCTCAGCAGTTTTTAGAAAGTAGCCTGTGTGAACATACCCTTACTATCAACTGGATAACTGTTTAACTGGAGTTGTCCTTGTAAGCCTCACGTCTGTGTCAGCGCTTTAATTCATAAAGAAAGCCAGGATACCACCAGTGCTCTATGGACCCAATTGACTTCTAATGTGTCTTCGGGTTCCAGCAAAGTTTCTGTTTTCTTGATGGGTAGAATTGCGCTGTATGCAGCGCTATACTTCCTGTCAAATCTGACTAAATCTGCAATGGAGGCTCCAATGCAAACATGCCCATAGCCTTAGGGCACGTTCAGACGTAGCGGAGTTTTTCCGCTGCAAATGTTGGTGCAGATTTGGGGCAATTACGCAACGAATCTGCACCAACATTTGCATATTTGACAGGTAATTCAGACGTTGCAGAAAACACCGCAGACTTGCCACAGATTTCAGTTTTTGCATTGCAAAGGCTAAAATACGCAGTGAAATTCTGCTTCTTCTCCGCAACAGACAGTGCATGATACGAACTGAAAATTCCTGTAACGTCTGAACTAACTTTCCTAAAAATGTGTAGAAACCATTGTAAAAAACGGCCGCTGGAGAATTCCACTGCGGACTGTCCGCAGCGGAATTCCACAGCAATTCCACCATGTCTGAATATGCCCTTAGGGTCCTGTTACACGGCCCGATGTGGGTCGTGTAAATGAGCGCCGATCAACGAGACTGCTCGTGTTCCAGTGCTCGTTTGCTCTTTTCACATGGAGCAATGATTGCTTACATATAGGGACGAGCGATCCTTACTCCGATCGCTCGTCCGCATACATTTTCATCATGTCAACAGTGCATCTCTCTGTTTACACAGGGAGATTTGCTGCTGACAACGATGATTTTTAATTCTGCATAAAGGAGCAGATCAGCCGATAAACAAGCGTTTGCTCGTTCAATGGCTGATCCTTGCCCTGTTTACACACAGAAATGATCAGGAACGAGCATGCATATGAACACTCGTTTGCCGGATCATTGGCCCATGTAATAGGGCCTTTACTTTTCTTGTATCAGTGACTTAAAAAAAAGAAGATGTAAACTTAGCTACTAGGTAAGGCAAATACTTTGTTGAATTGCTTAATCTATGAAAGCCTAGGCTATAACCATAATCTTTTCTACAGGATTATACTAAACTCTACATATGAACAGGTGTATTGTGATCAGCAGTAAATGACAGACCTTGGCTTATAACAGTATCATTTTGAACTATTGACTATTTAGTGCATTCATTTGTAAGAATATAATAACTTGAGTATTAGCTTGTGCATATTTTAGGTAATGATACCTGAATACTGTATAGTAATTTGCATTTTAAGATTTTTTTTAATTCCATCAAGCTAAATTTTTTACTGACTTTGTTAATATTTATCCTCTTAATTTGCCTGTATTAGTTGAAATATTTTTGTTTAAAATGGTGAGTTGTATATTATTGTTCCAGCCAGAGCTCAGTAAAAACCGCAGTGTTTCCCAGTGTCACAAGCAGAGTTCTTTCCTTATAAGGCTGGGTTCACACGTGGCGGAATTTCACTTAAATTCCGCTGCGGACACTCCGCAGCGTTAATCCGCAGCGGAGCCGTTTGTCCATTGACTTACACTTTAATTTAGCAGTGTTCGTTTAGACGAGGCGTAAAATTCTGCTGCGGAGCATAGGCTGCGGAGCGGAATTTGGTGTCCGCAGCATGCTCTGTCTGTTGCGGAGCAGTGGCGGACTCATGGCGGAATTTCTCCATTGACTTCAATGGAGATTCTAAATTCCGCAATGAAGTCCGCAGCTGTCATGCACATGTTATGTGTGCTGCGGATGCGTCTTGCTTTTTTGCCATGACATTTCTTCATTCTGGCTGGACCTATGTATTTCTAGGTCTACAGCCAAACTGAGGAAGTCAATGGGGCTCCCGTAATGACGGGAGCGTTGCTAGGAGACGTCTGTAAATAGTCACTGTCCAGGGTGCTGAAAGAGTTAAACGATCGGCAGTAACTGTTTCTGCACCCTGGACAGTGACTACCGATCCCAATATACAGCTACCTGTAAAAAAATATAAGTTCAAACTTACCGAGAACTCCCTGCTTCTGTCTCCAGTCCGGCCTCCCAGGATGACGTTTCAGTCTAAGTGACGGCTGCAGCCAATCACAGGCCAAGCACAGGCTGCAGCGGTCACATGGACTGGCGCGTCATCCAGGGAGGTCGGCCTGGATGCCGAAAGAGGGACGCGTCACCAAGACAACGGCCGGTAAGTATGAACTTCGTTTACTTTCACTAGGGAAAGTGCTGTCCCTTCTCTCTATCCTGCACTGATAGGGAGAAGGGAAGCACTTTTCCCGCAGTCCGCAGCAGCTAGTCCGCATCAATTTACTGCACATTTTGTGCAGATCCGCAGCAGAATCTGCAACGCAGATTCTGTGCGGCATTGATGCGGACAGTTGCGGAGGAAATCCGCCACGTGTGGTCATGCCCTTATGCTAACCATTGAATGCCCCCATATAGTGTTAGCCACAGTGACAGCTACAATCTCCCCCATTGCAAACCATGATCCCAATCCACCTTAACCCCTTAAAGTTCAAGCTATTTTTTTATTTTTAGGTTTTTCACTCTCCGCCTTCTATGAGCCATAACTTTTTTATTTTTCCATCAATGAAGTGGTGTGAAGGCTTGTTTTTTTTGCAGGAGGATTTGTACTTTCTATTGGCACCTTTTAAAGTACCATATAATGTACTGGAAAACTGAAAAGAATTTCTATTTGGGGTTGGAATTGGAAAAAAAAATTAGATTCCTCCATTTTCTTTAAGTTTAGTTTTTACGTCTTTCACAGTACGGTAAAAATAACAAATTAACTTTATGCAGCAGGTCAATAGGATTACGTCGATACCACATTTATATTGCTTTTTAATGTTTTACTCCTTTAACAAAGAAAAAACTATTTGTTAGAAAAGAATAATATATACAGTGAAGGAAATAAGTATTTGATCCCTTGCTGATTTTGTAAGTTTGCCCACTGTCAAAGTCATGAACAGTCTAGAATTTTTAGGCTAGGTTAATTTTACCAGTGAGAGATAGATTATATAAAAAAAAAAAAAAAAAATCACATTGTCAAAATTATATATATTTATTTGCATTGTGCACAGAGAAATAAGTATTTGATCCCTTTGGCAAACAAGACTTAAAGAGGCTCTGTCACCAGATTTTGCAACCCCTATCTGCTATTGCAGCAGATAGGCGCTGCAATGTAGATTACAGTAACGTTTTTATTTTTAAAAAACGAGCATTTTTGGCCAAGTTATGACCATTTTTGTAGTTATGCAAATGAGGCTTGCAAAAGTCCAAGTGGGTGTGTTTAAAAGTAAAAGTCCAAGTGGGCGTGTATTAGGTGCGTACATCGGGGCGTTTTTAATACTTTTACTAGCTGGGCGCTGTGAAGAGAAGTAACATCCTCTTCTCTTCAGAACGCCCAGCTTCTGGCAGTGCAGATCTGTGACGTCACTCACAGGTCCTGCATCGTGACGGCCACATCGGCAGCAGAGGCTACAGTTGATTCTGCAGCAGCATCAGCGTTTGCAGGTAAGATCGACTTACCTGCAAACGCTGTTGCTGCTGCAGAATCAACTGTAGCCTCTGGTGCCGATGTGGCCGTCACGATGCAGGACCTGTGAGTGACGTCACAGATCTGCACTGTCACAAGCTGGGCGTTCTGAAGAGAAGAGGATGTTACTTCTCATCAGAGCGCCCAGCTAGTAAAAGTATTAAAACGCCCCGATGTACGCACATAATACACACCCACTTGGACTTTTACTTTTAAACACACCCACTTGGACTTTTGCAAGCCTCATTTGCATAACTACAAAAATGGTCATAACTTGGCCAAAAATGCTCGTTTTTTTAAAATAAAAACGTTACTGTAATCTACATTGCAGCGCCTATCTGCTGCAATAGCAGATAGGGGTTGCAAAATCTGGTGACAGAGCCTCTTTAATACTTGGTGGCAAAACCCTTGTTGGCAAGCACAGCAGTCAGACGTTTTTTTTTAAGTTGATGATAAGGTTTGCACACATGTTAGATGGAATTTTGGCCCACTCCTCTTTGCAGATCATCTGTAAATCATTAAGATTTCGAGGCTGTCGCTTGGCAACTCGGATCTTCAGCTCCCTCCATAAGTTTTCGATGGGATTAAGGTCTGGAGACTGGCTAGGCCACTCCATGACCTTAATGTGCTTCTTTTTGAGCCACTCCTTTGTTGCTTTGGCTGTATGTTTCGGGTAATTGTCGTGCTGGAAGACCCAGCCACGAGCCATTTTTAATGTCCTGGTGGAGGAAAGGAGGTTGTCACTCAGGATTTGACGGTACATGGCTCCATCCATTCTCCCATTGATGCGGTGAAGTAGTCCTGTGCCCTTAGCAGAGAAACACCCCCAAAACATAATGTTTCCACCTCCATGCTTGACAGTGGGGACGGTGTTCTTTGGGTCATAGGCAGCATTTCTCTTCCTCCAAAAACGGCGAGCTGAGTTAATGCCAAAGAGCTAAATTTTAGTCTCATCTGACCACAGCACCTTCTCCCAATCACTCTCAGAATCATCCAGATTTTCATTTGCAAACTTCAGACGGGCCTGTACATGTGCCTTCTTGAGCAGGGGGACCTTGCGGGCACTGCAGGATTTTAATCCATTACGGCGTAATGTGTTACCAATGGTTTTCTTGGTGACTGTGGTCCCAGCTGCCTTGAGATCATTAACAAGTTCCCCCCGTGTAGTTTTCAGCTGAGCTCTCACCTTCCTCAGGATCAAGGATACCCCACAAGGTGAGATTTTGCATGGAGCCCAAGATCGATGTCGATTGACAGTCATTTTGTATGTCTTCCATTTTCTTACTATTGCACCAACAGTTGTCTCCTTCTCACCCAGCGTCTTACTTATGGTTTTGTAGCCCATTCCAGCCTTGTGCAGGTCTATGATCTTGTCCCTGACATCCTTAGAAAGCTCTTTGGTCTTGCCCATGTTGTAGAGGTTAGAGTCAGACTGATTAATTGAGTCTGTGGACAGGAGTCTTTTATACAGGTGACCATGTAAGACAGCTGTCTTTAATGCAGGCACCAAGTTGATTTGGAGCGTGTAACTGGTCTGGAGGAGGCCAAACTCTTAATGGTTGGTAGGGGATCAAATACTTATTTCTCTGTGCACAATGCAAATAAATATATATAATTTTGACAATGTGATTTTCTTTTTTTTTTTTATATAATCTATCTCTCACTGGTAAAATTAACCTAGCCTAAAAATTCTAGACTGTTCATGACTTTGACAGTGGGCAAACTTACAAAATCAGCAAGGGATCAAATACTTATTTCCTCCACTGTATATTTTTTTTCCATATTCTGAAAGTCATAACTTTTTTATTTTTTCGTTAATTGAGTGGTGTGTGGGCTTATTCTTTGCAGCACGAGCAGTGGTTTTCATTGGTATTTTTTGGTACATATGACGTTTTGATCACTTTTTATGAAAGAATTTTTGACTGCCAAGTAGACCAAAAAACTGCGATTCTGGTGATTTATTATTTATTTTTTTACGGCGTTCACCGTGCGCTTTAAATAATGCTATATTGTAATAATTCTGACTTTTACGGACCCAGCAATACCAATTTTTCTTATTTTTTTATTATTGGTACAATACACTGAAATACTAATGTATTGCAGTTTATAGTCATTTTTACAGGCTTCTGTTAAAGGGAACCTGTCACCAGCATTTCACCTATTGAACTTTACTTATCCCTCACTGGCCGCTGCTATAAAAAGTTAATTGCCGTTATCCCCTCTCCTAAACTCCTCCGACTGTAAATAACGGTCTGCAAACATTTTGCGCCTTTTATCGTAATAATTTGGTGCCCCTTCGGTGCGCACACCCCAGAAGAGGACATCAATGCACAAGCGCGGGATTTTGTGTGCTGGGGGGAGGCGAGGAGCTGTCAATCAAAAGTCATGGGGCAGGGTAAACTCGGAAAGACTTTTGGAACGAAGATTCAACTCTTTTATGCTCATTAGCATACGGTGTGGGAACCCTAAAAAGCTGAATACTAAAGCTACAGAGCCGACTAAGAAGACAATTATAGGTTATATAGAAATTATTTTTCACCCACTACCACAAGGTAGTGCTGATTTAATAAGTGAAATGCTGGTGACAGGTTACCTTTAAGCCCTGCCACAGGTAGGGCGTAACAGAGGCAGAGTGAAGGCAGACCTGGGGGCCTAAATTAGGCCCCTGGGCTGCCATGACCACCATCAGCACCCCACGATCGCATGGGGGGGCAATGAGCTGTCGGAGCAGGCTGTCCCCTCTTTATAACACCTCAGATGCTGTGGTCGCAATTGACCGCAGCATTTGAGGGGTTAAACGGCCAGGAACATTGTGATCGCTGTTCCTGGCCATTAATGCCAGGTATCAGCTGTAATACACAGCTGTCACCCGCAGCGTATATAGCAGGATCTGCGCGTGGGCCGTCCATACTTCTCCCCTTGCACCATGACGTGCACTTACATCATGGTGCGTGAAGGGGTTAAATTCATGCTTTTTCTTCACCACCCTCCACAACTTCTCTCTTATTTTTAAAGGGCCAACACTTATAGTTTTAACATTTTTATTATTTATGTAATTGAAGAACATTTGCTAAGTCTGTCTCCAGTTTTGCTATAGCTTTTTAGTGATTCTTCATTGCTTTCCTGTTTTGATAGTTTAAAAGCTTTCTTACATATTTGTTTATCCACATTAGTTTTCTCCTATTCCTAACCCTTTTATTCCCATGCAGATTAAGTCAACCATAGGCCCTGGGCTGTTCAACAAACTTGGGCCCTCTTTCCCCACCGCCGCTCTGCCATTTCTATAGTGAACACCACCTTTCTGTGCGAGCATTGACAAATGGGTGTTACGATTCCCCTTGTCAAAGGGCTGTGTCCCCTCATACTGACAGTCTCCAACCATCACTGACAGTATAAAACTGTGTAGGGACACATACTCTTGACAATGGGAATGGTAACACGCATTTGTCTATTAGTCCTGGGTACACAAAGACTTTATGTGAAATACAAGGATTTCCTACAACAGACATGTCAGGAGAGCTGACAGTTCCTCTATAGATCCAGTGACTCACAAGTGATGTCTTCTCTGATGGGAGTCATTCTTTTTTCTTCTCCATCTGACACAGATCGTTATGGCGACGTCTCCTTATGAGAAATCTTTGCTCCTCGCTTCTGCAGCCATTTCCAGACTCTATAGAAACACAAAAATTCAGACACCAAGGCCCAGGACCATACATTAAAGTGTAGCTAAACATTTGACAAACTTCTGACATGTCATAGTGATATGTCAGAATTTTGGATTTGTGGGGGTCCGAACACTGAGACCCCCACCAATCACTAGAATGAAGCAGCTGAAGGACTAGTGTGAGTGCTCAGCCTCTTTGTGTCTTTTTGGCTTTTTCCGGAAAGCCGATGTATCGGAGTACGGGCTCATAGGCTTTCTATTGAGTCCGTACACGATACATTTATTTCTGGAAAAAGCCAAACAGACAAAAAACCGGCTTCGTTCTAACGATTGGTGGAGGTCTCAGTGCTCGAACCCCACCAATCCAAACTTCTGACATGTCACTATGACATGTCAGAAGTTTGTCAAACGTTTAGCTACACTTTAAAGGGGTTGTCCGCGCACGGACCGGTTTTTATACTGATGACCTATCGATGTGCACAAACAACCTCTAATGCTCAGATTAATAAATTCAGACCCCAGACCAGATCCTAGCATACATACATATCCCAGACCTTCTAATCTATTGCAATCCCCAGACCAGACCCCCCTAAATAAATACAGACCCCAGAACAAGCCCCATAAATATAGACCTCGGACCAGACCCCTAAGTACAGACCCAAGACCTGACCCTCTAAACTTATAATGACCCCAGACCTGACTCCCTAAACTAATACAGACCCCAGACAAGACCCTCTAAACTATTATAGACCCCTTAAATACAGGCTCTTAAAGACCCCTAAACTAATACAGACACCAGACCCTCTAAATACAGACCACAAGCCCCATAAACTAATACAGAGGCCAGACCAGACCCCTAAATGTGGACCCCAGTCCAGACCCCCTAAATACACACCCAGACCCCTTAAACTAATACAGACCCCCTAAATATACAGACCCCAAACAAGACCCCATAACTATACAAACCCCAAACCAGACCCCCTAAATACGGACCCCAGACCAGACCCCCTAAATACAGACCCCAGATGCTTTAAACTAATACAGACACCAGATCCCCTAAATACATACCGCAGACAGACCCCAGAACAAGCACCATAAATATAGACCTCGGACCCGACCCCTAAGTATAGACCCAAGACCTGACCCTCTAAACTAATAATGACTCCAGACCTGACACCCTAAACTATTATAGACCCCTTAAATACAGGCCCTTAAAGACCCCTAAACTAATACAGACACCAGACCCCCTAAATACAGACCCCAAGCCCCATAAACTAATACAGACCCCAGTCCAGAACCCTAAATGTAGACCCCAGTCCAGACCCCCTAAATACACACCCAGACACCTTAAACTAATACAGACCCCCTAAATATACAGACCCCAAACAAGACCCCCTAACTATACAAACCCCAGACCCCCTAAATAGAGACCCCAGACCCCTTAAACTAATACAGACCCCAGACCAGATGCCCTATATACATACCCCAAACCAGACCCCCTAAATACAGACCCCAGATGCTTTAAACTAATACAGACACCATATCCCCTAAATACATACCGCAGACTAGACCCCTAAATACAGACCCCCTAAATACAGATGGCAAACCAGACCCCCTAAATACAGACACCATATCCCTTAAACTGATACAGACCCCCTAAACTAATACAGACCACAGACCTCCTAAATACAGACACCAGACCCCCTAAATACAGGCCCCAGACAAGACCCCCTAAATACAGTCCCCAAACCCCTTAAACAAATCCATCCCCTTATACTTACCTAGCAGCTCACCTCACAGTTTTCTCTCTGGAGTCTTTCTGCTGTACTAGGACCTGCGGTCATGTGGCCATTAGGTCTCTAAACAGTAACAAGAACTGCAGACATAAGGTCATGTGACCTTATGTCTGCAGGTCCTTTTGCAAGACACACACAAACGCGACAAGACTGCATAGTATTGGGCGGCCATGGGCTCCCCAGGATCCTCGGGCCCCGGGCGGGCGCCCAAAACGTCCTAATGATGATCAGCCATTGGGTATGTACCGCTCACAATGATGGTCACCTATTCATTCATGGAACTATGTAATGTTAAAAATTAATCATCCCAGGAAGCTTCCTCGCGATTCCAGGTGGTTGTAGGACAGCTTAATTCTAAGAAGGGGTTGTCCAGGTGAGACCCCTCTGACTCTCTAATGTGTTTTTCTTTTTTACTTTGCTGCATCTATGAATGTTTGTGCTGTGTTGGGGTAAAGGAGAATCGAGCATGTTAAATTTAAGCTTGCCCATTTCTTTATTTATGCAGATGATAAGCTACTGCCAGAGGCTTTACCCCCAGTCCCTGAGCTGTGAATGCGTTATGGTGGAGTAGGGAGAGATAAAATTTGTCCAAATATATGACATATATCATGTGTACAGTATGGCCAGCTTAAGGCTACATGCACACTTTGAGTACTTTGCTGCGGAAAATACGCATCAAAACCGCAGCAATTCGCAAGAAATTTGCAGTTAAAAACCACACCGGATCGTGTGTTTTTTATATGTTTCTCTGTGTGGTTTTTACGTTTTGCTGTGTAATTAGGTGTGTTTTCATTCTGTGGGTTTTGCTGCTAGTTCTTCAGAACTATGAAGATAGAATTCGCAAGCGGAGTCGCAGGATAAATTTACATGCTGTAGTTCCGAAAGCACCCACCGCGAGTCAATTTACGTGCAGAATAAAAATGCAGCATGGACATGAGATTTCTGGAAATCTCATTGACATTGCTGGTGCTGTATTACGCTGCAGTTTTGCCGCACACGAATATGCACGGCAAAACCACAAGTCGTACGCAACGTGTGCATTCGGCCTTAAGGGGTTTTATGATTTCAGTAAACAAAGGATGTTAATTTTATAATGAAAATTTGTACAATATTCGAATACATTTTCTGCATCGGAATAACCGCCATGTAAATGATAAGTAAACGGCATTGTCCAAAGTCTGACCCCATTAACTACAGCAAACAGATGATTTTTTCAGTTGTCTCAGAAGCCGGATTCTTTGACGAGATATTTCCTTTAACAAACATTTTAGTGATCTGTGGGCTCTATAATCTGCTTCATGATCTGCCTGCGGCACTGCAGTAAGAGGACGGGTCAGTGGAATGAAGGAGGAATAGGAATGGTAGGGAAAAGACTAGTTTTATATTTAAAAAAAAAAAACATGGGTAAAAATCTAATTATTATTCTATATTTTTAGATAGTTTTTCTTAAAAATTTCAAAAACTGTATACATCATTCAGCCATAACATTAAAACTGACTGCTAAAGTGAATAACATTGATTAGCTTATTACAATGGTGCCTATTGTCGTGGAAATCCATCGCTCAAAATATATTAGACTGAAATTTATACGAGTCCCAACAGACTCTCAAGGCCAGACTCCATTAGTCAGAATCCTAATTAGGATTTTTCACCGATATATATCGAGAGAGGAGAAGAAAACACACAGACACGCTGAAATGTTCAAAATTCTCATCTGAAATCAACATTACTTATATTAAAGGAACAATGACTTTCCTATTCACTACAAAAGAACCAAGATGGGAACTCCAGACAAGATGGCTGCTGCACGAAACTAAATAATTTACACATTATCATCACTTTCACATAATACATATCTTAGTAATTCGGCATCCTGCTTGATAATTCACAATGTAATTTCATACAGAGAATATAAGCAAATAAATCATCCTTCACACTATCAAGGGGTGGGACATATTACACAACAAGTGAACAGTCAGTTCTTGAAGTTGATGTGTTGGACGCAGTCAAAATTGGCAAGAGTGACGGACAAGTGCCAAATTGTCATGGATGGACGTCTGGGTCAGAGCATCCCTAAAACAGCATGTCTAGTGGGGTGTGCCTGATATTTGCTGGTTAGTACCTACCAGAAGTAGTCCAAGGAAGTGCAACCTGTGAACCAGCGACAGGGTCATGGGTGCCCAAGGGTCATTGATGTGTGCGGGGAAAAGGCTAGTCTGACTGGTCTGATGCCACAGAAGAGCTACTGTAGCACAAATTGCTGAAAATGTTAATTCTGGTTATGATAGGAAGGTGTCAGAACACATAGAGCATCACAGCTTGCTGCGTTCACCACCAAAAGCGCCTACAATGGGCACCTGAGCATTCAAACTGCACCACTGAGCAATGAAAGAAGGTGGCCTTGTTCAATTAATCCCACTGTATTTTACATACAGTAATGTGCGTGTGCATTTATGTGGCTGTGACTTTGACACATACCACCAGTGGCGGATTATCATATGGGCGATTCGGGCGGCCGCCCGGGGCCCGAGGCTCCCAGGGGGCCCATGGCAGCCCGAACCGCACATCATCTTGCAAAGTTACTTATTCAGCGCGCTAGCGCTGCTAACTAACGAAGATGAGGGGAGGAGCAGGGAATTGGCCGGGAAAGGGGTAGGACACGCCTCCCTGACAAGTGCGGGCCGCCGCCATTGAGTAACAGAACAGCGAGGGACGGCTGTTCTGTTACTCCGAATCTGCAAGACGGTCGGTCACCGGCGCTGAGGTCAGTACAGCAGGCTTATCCTCCTTCCCAACTGGTTCCCGACCGCTGGCTGTATTTTTACGGCCAGCGGTCAGGGACGGGTCCTTAAAACCCGAGCCATAGACTTTCTACGGCTCGGGTTTTAACTTGCTGCCCGCGCGATCGGGTCTCCGGCTGTCAGTGACTGCCGGGGACCCTGAGGAAAAGACAGAAGCAGCTTTCGCTGCTTCTGTCTTCTCCGATGTCTTCTTACACAGCGTTCAATGAACGCTGTGTATAGGAATAGAGACAGCAGCAGCGGCGCTGTCTCTATTCCTCCCGGTGATCATGTGACTGTTCACATGATCGCCGGGTGCCGTTAGTGGCAGGCTGCTGCTGGGTCTAACTAGACCCAGCACAGCCCTATTAGTGACAATCGTCACTATGAGAGGGCTGATTTCCCCTGTAACTGGGGCTGCTGTGCAGCTCCAGTTACAGTGGAAAAACATGGTGTAAAAGAAAGAAAAAATATATATAAAGTTCCCCAAAGGTCTTTTTTGACCTTTGAGGAACAGACCACAGTAATAAAAAAATAGGAAAGTAAAGTGCAAAAAAAATGAAATAATAAATACACATAAAATACCCACCCCAAAAAAAAAACCGTCCGTCCCCCCCGCCAACCATTGTTGTAACGCAAGCGCTGACCCAATTACCCTAATATAGACATGTAATATATTAACATTTACGGTAAACAATGACGATTACAAATAAAAGGTCTATTTTAGGGTAAAACTATGTTATTACCCAAAAAAATAGCTGAAACGTAAAAAAGCTTATTTTTTTACTATTATTTTTAAACTTTATGAATAAAAATTCTAAAATAGCAAAAAAGGTGTGTATAAAAACGCTAAAAAAAAAGAAACATGCATTGTCTACGGAAAAAACGTCGCAAAAATCACGTCGTTTTTATTTCTTTTTTATAAAAATGTGTGTTTGGTGCAACTTTGTAATTACGTTTTATTAAAAAATATTTTCACTTTTTGAGATACAGCTGCTTTGTATCCTGTATCCATCAGGTCAGCAGGACTGACGGGATCAGTGAAACGGGCCCTGCGCTAAATTATAATCTTCGATGCGATAGATTTGAGGTGGATCCTGCGTGTCACTGATCCTGTCAGTCCTGCTGACCTGACGGATACAGGATACAAAGCAGCTGTATCTCAAAAAGTGAAAATATTTTTTAATAAAACGTAATTACAAAGTTGCACCAAACACACATTTTTATAAAAAATAAATAAAAACGACGTGATTTTTGCGACGTTTTTTCCGTAGACAATGCAGGGTTCGTTTTTTATCGTTTTTATACACACCTTTTTTGCTATTTTACAATTTTTATTCATAAAGTTTATCTATATGGGGCTGTGTGTAACGCTCTCTACGGGGAGGATGTGTGATATATAGAGGGGGCTGTGTATGGCGATATCTATGGGGGTGTGTAATATCTACAGGGGCTGTGTGTGGCACTATGTACAGGGGGCTGTGTGTATGTGGTGTTTTACAGTGTGTGGTATTATATTCAGGCGCGCAGTGTTTGGTGCTATTATATTTAGGGGTACAGTATGTGGCACCATGATAACTTTATTTTCGTTTATAGGTGTGGAAATGTTGGAAAAGTGAGGAGACGTCTGAGTGGCAAATTCTGCAGAAATGAGTCATGGCCAGGAGAAGTCGTCATGAGCGCTGGACCGGATGGAGAAGAAAAGAGGAAAAAAACTACTAGAATCTGAGACGTCGTCACCTGTGAGTCACTAGATTTATAGAGAATCTGTCACCTCTCCTGACATGTTTATTATAGGAATCCTTGTATTTCACAAAAAGTCTTTCTGCAGTCCAGGACTGATAGACAATTCCCCTTGTCAGGAGGTTGTGTCCCTGCACAGTGTGATACTGTCAGTATGTAGGGACACAGCCCTGTGACAAGGGAAATCGTAACACTGTTAATGCTTGCCCAAAAAAGTAGTGTCAAAAATAGTTACGGCGCGGCAGGGCGGCAGTGAGGAAGGGGGGCCCAAGTTTGGTTAACAGCCCAGGGCCCATGGTCTACTTAATCCGCCACTGCATACCACCCACCGAAATGATGTTGTAGACCATGAAACCCTGTCATGGCAAGAGTATTTTCTAATGGCAGTGGCTTCTGTCTGCATGATAAAGCGCCGTGCCACACTCCAAAAATTGTTCAGAAATGGTTTCAGGAACATGACAAAGCATTTTAAGGTGATGGAAAATAATGTGCTGGAAAAACAAGTTCGATCCATGGAAGCCCCACCTCGCAACTTACAGGACTTAAAAGTTCTGAGTCTAACATCTTGGTTATAGATACCACAAGACACTGCAGAAGTCTTGTGGAGTCCATGCCTCGGGGGATCAAGCTGTTTTGGCAGCACGAGTGGGACCTACAGAATATAAGGCAGGTAATTTTAATGTTATGGCTAAATATCTATAAAACAAGAACACATGAATTTTCCCAAATGTTATTCCCAAATACTGTCATACAATGACAAATATTGCCTCTATACAGTATCTAAATAATATTACCACCAAGTGTCAAAAGAAGAACAACACTGCCCGAGTGTTTTACCTGACTATTGGAAATGACAGTGGGGCATAATGGTTTTTCACTCCACTCTCCTGAATGTTCAGTCCTAAGAGGCCCTAAAGGAAATGGGGGCACTATTTAAGTGGCCAGTTTTCCACTCCCTAAAATCGTCCCTGAGAAGGTTACACTGCAGAGAGACCGGTTTAGGGTGAAAACCAGGGGTCTAAGATTTAGAATTTTGCCTGGAATTACCTTTTAGGTAATCTTTATGTTTCCAATTTCATAAATATATAATTTCACACCATACAGCAACAGACCAATCAAGCAGGGGAATTTTTGGCATCTTAGGCCCCATGCACACGAACATAAAAACGCCCGTAATCACGGGCCGTAATTACGGGCCCATAGACTTCTATTGGCCATGCGTACCTCCCCGTATGCTTACGGGAAGGTGCCCGGGCCGTTGAAAAATATAGAACATGTCCTATTTTAGGCTGTAATTACGGCATGGGCAGGCCCATAGAAGTCTATGGGGCTCCCGTAATTACGGGTGACTACGTGTGTGCACCCGTAATTACGGGAGCGTTGCTAGGCGACGTCAGTGGATAGTCACTGTCCAGGGTGCTGAAAGAGTTAAACGATCGGCAGTAACTTTCAGCACCCTGGACAGTGACTTCCGATCAAAATATAGATCAACCTGTAAAAAAAAGACGTTCATACTTACCCAGAACTCCCTGCTTCTTCCTCCAGTCCGGCTTCCTGGGATGACGTTTCAGCCCATGTGACTGCTGCAGCCAATCACAGGCTGCAGCGGTCACAAGGACTGCCGCGTCATCCAGGGAGGTCGGGCTGGATGTCGAAAGAGGGACGCGTCACCAAGACAACGGCCGGGTAAGTATGAATTTATTTTACTTTTACTACGGAAAGGGCTGTCCCTTCTCTCTATCCTGCACTGATAGAGAGAAGGGCTGCCAATTAGTGCAGTGCAATTTTGTATTGAAAACATGCACGTAAATACGGGTGGAATACTGGTGACACCGGACCCGTATTTACGGCCACAGGTCCGTAAATACTGGTGCAATACGGGTCGAATACGTGTGACCAAGGACCCGTATTTACGCCAGTATCTACGGACAGTAAAAAATATGTTCGTGTGCATGGGGCCTTAGACTGTGGCATAAGCAAAGTGACCAAATAGATTTTGGATCACTCCATATTTGGTCATCCCTACAATCAATATGCAAACTAAATCATTAGCATTTGCAGCTTTTTTATTATTATTTTTTTCAAATACATTATCTTAATATATCACAGCTTGAAGAGTTGCTTAAAAGATCTTAAATTCTTTCAAAGGTTTTTTTATATAAGTCACTTTTAATTTTCTTCTTGTCCATGAACAGGTAATGCACCTAAGTGATATATTTCCTACATTATGTTCACTCTCTTAGCTTTTAATAGCGTCTGCTGAAATGAAACGTTAAATGTTCATGCAATTCTGAGTCATGCCTCTGTGTGGACAAAATTCCTCAGACCTATAAAGAACTGGAATGACGCCTTTGGCTGGAGAAACTCAAGCAGGGCTGGAAAAGGTGATAGGTCCTGAGAGATTTGAATAAAAAGCCAAAAGACTAGAGGAACGGTAAAAATGTAAAGGACATATCTCATTGCTGGGTCAGCAGGATGAGTTGTATCCAAAGTCATAAAGTCAACTTAATTTCCGTAAAGTAATGTAACTTCTCTTGTAACACATACCTGCTCGAGGTTATTGAGTGGCCCAAATATTCCTTCTGGCCAATAATAGCATGAACTTCGACCAACAGTTTACTAATGTTTTAATGATAATGAGAATGTACAGTCATTAAACATAACTGAGATGAATGTGTAACTCTGTTTAATTAAATGATTATGCTCTTGCCAAATTTGTGTAAAGCAAACAATGAAAATTCAGAGTAGACCCTCAAATCCAAATATAAAAATAGTAGACAATAGAAAACATTGAACTGGATGTATACTAAAATTGTGATTACATTGCCAAGAAAAAATATGTAAAAATGTTCAAGGTTAATAAAGGGGCACTGTGATCATCAGCAAATTTTGAAAGTGTTAATTATTTAAATTCACGTAAAAAAAATAATTACCATAATGTCAGTCTATGACTAAATAATATATTTTAAAACAATCATCTAAAACATCTACCTTCAGTGGATTGAATAATGGATTGATAGGAATAACCGACTCAGTCTTTTCAATATTATTGGGGCCCATGGATCAAAGATGAGGATCTTTTTAAATGATTTTTATTTTGGTGAAGATTTACCTAAACCTTTCCCCCACTCTTCTTCCTTTTTTTTTCTCTCCCTCTTTTGCTGAGCTACAGGCAGGTTCATATATTATAATGGTCATTGTCAAGTTGGGTTCGTGGACCCACTCGGCCGTACCGCCTTGGCGGTATGGCAACTGGCCAACAAGGTAACAGTCTATAGCTCGTATAGGGTACTTGTGGCAGCTCGGACAGTAGCAAGGCAGGCTCGGCTGGGACTAGGCAGCAGGCAGACGTCAGGCGTGGTGTAGCAGAACAGGCGTGGTATGCAGCACAGCACGACTACAGCTCAGCATGGCACTTGACCAGGATAGCACGGGATTATAGGATACAGGATACAGGCACGGGAAACACTGGGAACTGGAAGACACTAGGAGACCATTTGCATAGACAATCTTTGGGTACGACAATGACGCTCAGGCATGGGAGGAAGGGGCTGGGCCCTTATTATAGCCCAGGTTGCTCTGGGAGCAATCAGCTCAATCTCCCACCTGCATGCACTTTGGCTTCTTAAGTCTGGACTGAGCTCGTGAGCGCACCCTGGTAGTCACTGTGGAACAGGACGGCCGTATGTGCAGACATCTATGGAAAGAAGGGCGTCGACTGGATGGAAGGAGTTCGTGGTGAGCGACCACGGACGTTACAGTCATCTTGTTTGTTATTTGATATTTAGAAAATATCTAAAATTAAAAAAAAAGGAGAAAAAAAAAAAGTACGTGTACAGGTACGGTACCCTGCCTTAAATTGTCTTATTTACCTCAGTAAGTAATGTGTCACAATTACCTTACAATGATCTTTTTCTCACTGGGGGTTTAGTAGTCTGCAATTTATAATTATTCTGTTCTTGTTGTATTAGAAATCCACTCTTCAATAAGTTTCTGCTGAGCTTGTGATGTAATTGTTTTATATGTAGCAGCCAATTTGATGAAGTAAAGCTGCAGTGAGGAGGGAAGGAGCAGCAGTCTGAACCAATGATTAGGCAGGAGGTGGATTTCAGGCCACCTCAGGCTCCCTGTAGGCATCATACCTAAGCTGAAGTCAAAAGATCACAGCTCGGCCCTAATGCCAAACAGCAGGGCTGTACATAAAGGTGAGAGGGGGCCCTTTCATTGGCTACACTACACATCTTGAATCACCTAGGAACAGGAGGACCTTGCACTTGTTTGCTTCTATCTTCTTTCCATGATCCGTGGCTTAATTTCTTAGGGCTCATTCACACGAGCGTGAATCTCGTCCGTGTGCTGTGCGTTGAAACAACGCACAGCACACAGCACCATTGATTTCAATAGGGCTATTCACACAAGCGTGAGTTTTCACGCAGAGAGTGTCCATTGCATGAAACTCACTGCATGTCCTATATTGGTGTATTTCACGCACCTAGCCGCCCATTGAAGTCAATGAGTGCGTGAAAACCAAGGACAACACACGGATGCACATTACAAAACAAATCACATTGCAAAAACAAAATCTGTCACGCTCCTGTGAATGTAACCTTACACTTTTTTTGTAGGACCTGTGGAGAGGGGAACCTTGCAGAGGTTTGTGTATATGTGGGTGTGTTTATGTATATATGGGTGTGTTTGTGTATATATGGGTGTGATTGTGTGTTTATGTGTGTGTTTGTGTATGTGTGTTTATGTGTGTGTGTTTGTGTATATATGGGTGTGTTTGTGTATATGTGGGTGTGTTTGTGTATATATGGGTGTGTTTGTGTATATATGGGTGTGTTTGTGTGTATATGTGTGTGTTTGTGTATGTGTGTTTATGTGTGTGTGTGTTTGTGTATATATGGGTGTGTTTGTGTATATGTTTGTGTGTATATGTTTGTGTGTGTGTTTGTGTATATGTGTGTGTTTGTGTATGTGTGTGTATATATGGGTGTGTTTGTGTATATATGGGTGTGTTTGTGTATATGTTTGTGTGTATATGTGTGTGTGTGTTTATGTGTGTGTTTGTGTAATATATGGGTGTGTGTTTATATGTGTTTGTGTATATGTTTGTGTGTGGTTGTTTGTGTGTGTGTAGGGGAGTAAAAAAAAATTGTATTTGTGTTTTTTTTTCAAACTTTATTAGTGCCTAGATAATGGCAGTTGGCTGATTGCCATTATTAAGGCGGTATTTAGTGTTAGCCGGTGCAGAGGCTAGCACTAACCACCCATTATTACCCCGGTACCCACCACCACCAGGGGTGCCGGGAAGAGCTTGGTACGATCCAGTACCCGACCATCTGTTGTGATGGTCGGGTACTGGGGCGGCCGTAGGCTGGTATTATGAGGCTGGGAAGGGCCAAAAACAGTGGACCTTCCCACCCTTGTAATGCTAGGCTGCCGCTGCTGTGTTGTATCGGGCTGGTTATAAAAAAGGGGGGGACCCCCCACGTCATTTTTAAAAAAAATTTAACAATAGATGTTGGGTCCCCCACATTTTTAATAACCAGCCATATACAAGGCCGCAGCAGCCTGGAATTACATGGGTGGGAGGGGCCACTGGTTTAGTACATTCCCAGGCTAATAACACTGTTGTTTGTGGCTGGTTATGATAAATTGTGTGGAACCCCATGTCTTTTTAATAAAAATAATAAATAAATAATAAAAAAAAATGACGTGGCCCCCCCCCCCCCATTTTTATAACCAGCCAGATACAACACAGCAGCAGCAGCCTAGCATTACAAGGGGGGGGGGGGAAGGTCCACTGTTTTTGGCCCTTCCCAGCCTCATAATACCAGCCTGCGGCCGCCCCAGAGCCGGTGGGTATCAGGGTAATAATGGTGTTTCGTGTTAGCCTCTGTACCGGCTAACACTAAGCCTCCCCTTAGTAATGGACCTTGTCACTCAGACAGCGGCCATTACTAAAGTGGTAGTAATAAAACTTGAAAAGAAAAGACAAAGATATAGATAAAATATTTTATTGAAATAAAGCACCCCCAACACAACTCTCATTAACCATTTTATTGATGAAAAAAAAAGCGTCATCTAAGTAGTCCTCGAAACCGACGTAGTCCAAACACCAAACATGTAAAAAAAAAAATATATATAAAAAAAAAAATGAAATAAAAAATGTCGTAGGCTTAGTTTCATTTTGATGTGTGATACTGACTGTTATACCATGTATAGAAGCCTGCCGCAAAGTTGGCTTAGATACAGGGCACCAGCAGACAGTATCATACATGGCCATACAGACATTTATACAAACAAACATACATACATGCAAACATACATACATACATACATATATACAAACATACATACATACATATATACAAGCATGCACATATATACAAACATACACACATATATACATACATACATGCAAACTATCATACATACATACATACATGCATACACACACACATGAAAACATACATATATACAAACATACATACATATATACAAGCAAGCACATATATACATGCAAACATACAAGCATGCATAGATACATAACAAATATGCATGCATACATGCAAACATACATACATGCAAACATACATACTTGCAAGCAACCATACATACAAACATGCACATATATACATACATGACAACATACATGCACATATACACATACAAACATGACAACATACATACAAGCAAACATACACACAAGCAAACATACACATGCAAACATACATACATGCAAACATACATACATACATACAAACATACATACATACATACTTGCATGCAACCATACATACAAACATGCACATATATACATACATGCAAACATACATACATGCAAACATATATACATTCAAACATACATACATGCAAATATACACATACATGCACATATACACATACAAACATGCCAACATACATACATGAAAACATACATACATGAAAATATACATACAAGAAAACATACATACATGCAAACATACATACATGCAAACATACATACATACATACATGCAAACACACATACATGAAAACATACATACATGAAAACATACATACTGGAAAACATACATGCATGCAAACATACATACATGCAAACATACATACATGACAACATACATACATGACAACATACATGACAACTTACATACATGAAAACATACATACTTGAAAACATACATACATGCAAACACACATACATGCAAACACACATACGTGCAAACATACATACATGCAAACATACATGCAAACATACATACATGAAAACATACATACATGAAAACATACATACTTGAAAACATACATACATGCAAACATACATACATACATGACTACATACATGAAAACATACATACATGCAAACAAACATACATACATGCAAACATACATACATGAAAAAATACATGCAAACATACATACATGCAAACATACATACTTGAAAACATACATACATGCAAACAGACATACCTGCAAACATACATGCAAACATACATATATGCAAACATACATACATACATACATACATGCAAACATACATACATACATACATGCATACATACATGAAAACATACATACATGAAAACATACATACATGAAAACATACATACTTGAAAACATACATACATGCAAACATACATACATGCAAACATACATGCAAACATACATACATGCAAACATACATACATGAAAACATACATACATGAAAACATACATAAATGCACATATACACATACATGCACATATACACATACAAACATGACAACATACATACATACATGACAACATACATACATGCAAACATACATGCACATATACACATGACAACATACATACATGACAACATACATACATGACAACATACATGCACATATACACATGACAACATACATACATCGCAACATACCTACATGCACATACATACATACATACATACATGCATACATACATGACAACATACATACATAAATAAACTCACCTAAGACGTTCCCACGAAGAGCTGAATGGTCCCGTCACTTTAACATAGCGGTGGGCGCAGATGACGTAATCACGTGTGCCTGATATGATTACGTCATCTGCGCCACAACGCATTGTTACTATGAATGCGAGCGGCGCCAAGAAGAAGGAAGATGGCAAGTGACGGGACCGTTCAGAGCGCCGTTAGAACGTCTTACTTAGGTGAGTTTATTTTTTTTATATATTTTTAGTTGTTTGCCGGGTGCTGATGCAGCACCGGTGCGGCGGATACACAAATTAAATGTAGTGACAGTGGGGGGAAAGAGAAGTTGTTTGCCGAAATGGGGAGAATCTAGTGTAGTGTAGTGTAGTGTAGTGTTGGTGACATTCACGGTAAATTCGTCTCAATCGGGCTTACCATGCCCGCTTGAGACGAACATTCTCCCGATGTTGCTAGAACTACAATATCTAGCAACATCGGGAGCGCGCACACTGCAGAGCAGAGCGGCTTGATTGACATCGAGCCGCTCACGCCCCTTTTTAGAAAAGATAACCGGCACTTGCTGAGTTATCAAGTGTAAAAAAAAGGCACTTAGGAAATGAATTTTTTAAATTTTTTAACACCAAATGTTAACATTTCCTGCTTAGAATGTCTAAAAAAAAAAATTTGGGAATAACCCTTTAAATATAATTTTGAAGCATCCTCTATTTATTTTTAATTTTTATTTTTTTTGCTTAATGACAGTTTTATGTAGCCTCTCGTGATGGATCGACATTCAAGTAACACCTTATCCATCAAGTTCAGCTTGTTGACCAACCATAGCCTATCTATCTATCTATCTAGGGGCATAGCTAAAGGCTCATGGGCCCCGATGCAAAGGTTCTTCTTGGGCCCCCCCAAAACTTCTCAGGGCCGATGATCCAATAATGCAGCACTAGCAGCCAGGGGCGTCACTATGGACTTAAAACATCAGGGGGAATAGCCCCAATACATATGTGCCCCCCCCCCAAAAAAAAATGTGTGTGTGTATGAATATGTGCATATATATGTATATATATATATATATATATATATATATATATATGAGACAGCATATCTATAGCACTACAACCCTAAAGCTATGGATAAGATTAGATACAGTGGCTTATCAGACAGTAGCACACATTATAGGATTAGATACAGTGGCTCAACAAACAGTATCACACATGATAGGATTAGATATAGGGCCCAGCAGACAGTATCACACATGATAGGATTAGATATAGGGCCTAGCAGACAGTATCACACATGATAGGATTAGATACAGTGGCTCAGCAGACAGTATCACACGATTGGATTAGATATAGGGCCCAGCTCGCTGACATTCCAGCTCCAGCGCTGAACCCAGGAAAGGTAAGAATAATAATTATTTTCCTTTTTTGACGTGATACTAATTATTTTTGTGTGTTTGTTTTTTTACAAGTTCGGTTGTTGGACTACTTCAGATTCGAGGACTACTTCGATAACTGCGTTTTTTTTTATTCTCAATAAAATGGATAACGAGGGTTGTTTGGAATTTTTATTTCAATAAAATATTTTATCTATGTCTTTGTATTTGTTTAAACTTTATAACTACCGCCCTAGTAATTGTCGCTGGCTGATTCACAACACTCATTACTAAGGGGGGGACTTAATGTTAGACATGAAGAGGTTAACACTAATCCCCATTATTACCCTGGTACCCAGCGCCACCAGGAAGAGCCGGGTATGATCTAGTACCCGACCATCTGTAGGCCAAAAACTGTGACCCTTCCCACTCTGGTAATGCTAGGCTGCTGCTGCTATGTTGTATCTGGCTGGTTATAAAAATGGGGGAACTCCACATCGTGCTGTCCAATTATTTATAAAAAAAAATTATGTGGGGTCCCCCCATTTTTCATAACCAGCCAGATACAACACAGCAGCAGCAGGCTAGCATTACTAGGGTGGGAAGGACCACTGTTTTTGGCCTTTCCCAGCTTAATAATACCAGCCTGCGGTCACCCCAGTGCCCGACCGTCACTACAGATGGTCGGGTACTAGATTGTACCCGGCTCTTCCTGGCACCCCTGGTGGCGGTGGGTACCGGGTTAATAATGGGGGTTAGTGTTAGCCTTTTCACCGGCTAACACTAAGCCCCGCCTTAGTAATGGACGCTGTCAATCTGTCATCGGCCATTAGTAAGTTGGCAGCTATAAAGTTAAAAAAAATACAAAGACATAGAAATAACAGATTTATTGAAATAAAACACCCCCACACAACCCTCATTAACCATTTTATTGAGAATAAAAAAGCCATCATCTAAGTAGTCCTCGAATCCGACATAGTCCAACAACCGAACCTGTAAAAAAACACAAATGGAACCCCTCAACGGAAGGGCAGCGGTGATGTGAATAGGGCCCATGTGGATGTGTGATACTGTTTGTGGAACCCTGTATGTAAGCCTAATGTAGGCTTAGATACAGGGTCCAGCAGACAGTATTCTTATGCAGTATAAGCTGGGGCCCTGTATCTAAGCCTAACACACAAGGTTGTCCAGTCCGTAAACATTGATGGCCTATCCTCAGGATAGGCTATCAATAGCTGATGGGTCGGAGTAAGACTCCCGACAAAAACTGAATGAGGACCCTGGGTAGTTGGCAGGTATAATACACAATTTTCACAAAGAATGCCTGCAGGCAAACAGACCCTTTTTCCCAACTACCCTTTAAAAGATGAGAACAATATTTTATTGTGCTACGTATAGCAAATAGGACAGACCACATATATGTGTAACGTCGGGGTAGGGAGACAGACAGGTGAGCCCTAATCTACCCGCCACTCAGTCCCTGCCTACTTGCAACGACCCGCCCTAGGCAACGGGGTACAACTGGGCGACGGTCCCTACACTCAATAGGTGCACGACAAACAAACAGACAAGGGTACAAAGAAGACAGGGAAATGGGGAAGTTGCCCACGGGGACACCGTGAGCAACAAGCGAGGTGAACGAGCCGAGTCAAACCAGGAGATGAGCGAGGTACAAAAACGCAGAGCAGAAGAGTGGTCAGTAAAGCCAAGGTCAATCACAAGCAGAGGATCAGTAGTTCAAAAAGCTGCAGCAGGGCCAGGAAACCAGCAGAGAAGAATCACAAGCAAAGGAGGAACAGGAAAGGCAGGTATAAATAGACAGAGGGCGGGAGCTAGCTCCGTCTGGCCAGGCTGTGATAGGCTCTCCCACTCCTAAGCCTGCCATCCTGGGTGGTGGAAGATGGAGCCAGTCTCACAGACATAGAAGCAGGTGCAGACTGATTACCTATGGGCGTCGACACAGAAGTTGTGTCTGGCAGATCCTTTACAATATGATTATTAAAATTGTCACTGCCAAGAGCCACCCATGGGAGTAATCAGCTGATACAAATACAGCGGTGTACCAACAGATATAAGAACCGTCACTCCTAGCAGTTGTAAGTTAGATTGTCTAAGTAATACAGCGGTAGGTACAGCTTGAGGCAGGAATTTAAAATAAAGAAAGCCCCCCCGACATGTTTCACTAACAAGTAGCGTCCTCAGGGGTACACGGGGCTAATTTTAAATTCCTGCCTCAAACTGCTAGGAATGACGGTTCTTATGTCTGTTGGTCTGTTGTTCTCATCTTTTAAAGGGCAATGGGGTAAGACTCCCGGGACCCCCACCAATCAGCTGTCTTGTAGGGGGTGCAGAGCTCTTACGAGTGCTGCTTCCCCTTCATTTCCCTCACTTGCTCACACTGTGAATCGCTGACACGTTCGTGTCGGTGTCGGTGATTCAGTGTGAGAAAGTGACCGGAATGAAGGGGAAGTAGCGCTCGTACGAGCGGCTGCAACCCCTTCAAAACAGCTGATTGGCAGGGTTCCCGGGTGTCTGACCCCAACCCATCAGCAAGACACTAAAATTAAACTTACCTCCTCTTTGGCCACAGGTCCTGACTCCATCAAGTGTTGGGATGCTGTGCACTGCGCATAGCGCTGTGACGTCAGAACCTCTGATGCACTCCAGGAAGAGGAGGGTAAGTACTGTCAGTTACTATAGTAACATGGGCCCGTGTAGTTTATTTCATAGGCCCTAGTTACTATAGTAACTTTTCATTGATGTGGTGCTGGGGGCTGCAGGCCCCCCTGGCTTCTGGGCCCGGTCGGAATTGCGACCACTGCGACCCCTATAGCTACGCCACTCTATCTATCTATCTATCTATCTATCTATCTATCTATCTATCTATCGTTATTGCAATCATACTGATTTCCATATAGTCACCTTATTCTGTTTTAATGTCAGGTACAAAGGTAACAATTTCATAAACCATTTCAAAACTGATATTGTCAGGAAATTAGCATATAGGCCATGCATCATATGTTTTTACATATAGTTAGCAGTAAATGTCTCAAAATAAAAAATAATTATTCTGACTATACTGTATAGTATCCATAGACTTCCATGAGGCATATGTATGCCAAAAAGGTCCCCTTTTAGCATACAGAGGCAGGTTTCCAACTTTTTTTTACTATATAGAAGGGTACCACAAAAAAAATATTTGGGTTAAATTCGTCCATTTTTTTCTGGAATGAAAGTCAATGGCAGATATATCCAAACGTATGGGTGTCCATTTGTACAGAATATGTTTACATCTGGACAAAAAGAAAGAAAAAAGTTTTTTACTTTAAAAAAAGAAAATGGATTCATCAAATAGATGCCAATTGTATGCAACTAGACACACAATGTATACATTGTGTCTCTAGTTGCATAATTTTTGGCAGCATTCTTTTTTAAAACGTATACGTTTGAAAAAAAAAATAGTCTGCAGTATAGGCTTTTTGTTTTCAAAAGTATTCGGCCAACGTAGTTGCGTAGAGTAGAGTCTTCGATCCAGGCTGACTTCTTCTCTTCAGACAGTAGTGGTCACCTTTCTATAAAATTCAGTTTCTTGCCAAATTTTTGCATGGAAGAAACGCTTTCTTACAAAACAGCAATATCATGATTCAAAAAAAATATTACTGTTTTGGTAACTTTGCAACCCCTTAATAACCAGAGTGTTTTGGTCCTAAATACATGTGGTGGTTTAATGGCCCTGATTTTTTATTTGTTTTGCTACCAAAATAATTGTAATTTTTTTTTCAATGACATATAGGGCAAGTACAAACATACAGAAATATTAACATAACTGCGCCCATGTGCAACATGGGTATAACACATACAAGAAGGCCAATAGCTTTGAATAGCCGTACATTGTCAAATAACAAGCATTTCAGATACATAGAGATACATAATCAAAGCAAGAAAAATCATGGCACAATAGGGAGGGAAACAGATAAGGGGGGGGGGGTGGGTAACAAGATTATGCAATATACAGTTATTTGTCAAACATCACCTATCAGGCTCAGTGCATTGAAAAGTACACAGTAGTAGCTAAATCTCAGAAGCATGTTTATGCGTATTCAATGTACACCGGTTCTTTAGCGTATCCATGGTTTCCAAATGTTCAAAAATTGTGTATGAGTGTGGTCTTGCCAGCTGGTCAACTCCTCCAAACTACAAATCTGATGAACCCTATCCAACCATTTTGTTTTGGATGGGGAGGCAGTCTGAAGCCAGCAAAGGGGGATTAAGTATTTAGCTGCTGCTATTAGGTGAGTTGCTAGATGCGCTTTAGAGTGTTTAAATGACTGCGAGGGCAAAACCAGAGCTATCAGTTCTATGGAGAGGTGGATACCAGAACCACACATCTTATTGATCTCCAGTGATTTATCTTTCCAGAAGTCTGTGACCAGCGGGCAATACCACCAGATGTGAGACAATGTTCCCACAGCTCCCTGACAACGCCAGCACAACCTGGAGACTGATAAACCTAAGTGGTACATGCGCTCCGGCGTCTTGTACCACCTTGTTAACAATTTATAATGGCTCTCCTGAAGCTTGACACACCTAGAGAATCCGTGGGAGTGTCTCAAGACCCATTTCTTTTCCTGATCAGTGAATTTCTTGTTTAATTCCATTTCCCAGGACACTAGAAAAGTGGGGGTCTCGGGCGTGCCCAAGCTCAGTAGCATAGGATATAATCGAGATAATTTGCATTTAGTCACTGACTTGGCAAGGAGTACTTTCTCTAAGTCACCTAGGTCCCTATTGCCTTGCTCAGAAGAGAGGAATTTTGTGCAAACATGCCGCACATGGTTCATTTGAAGAAAGTTGAGGGAGCTCGGTGAGATCAGTGATCTAATTTTAGCTGGAGAGGGAACCGTATTAGCTTCCAATAAGTCTGAAATGGTCATGTGACAGAACAAACCCCATATGTCGTCTGGAGGGGGGTCCCCATACGCAATATTGTAAGGTAATAGGGAGGCAGGCATAATCGGCGAGGGCGTTAGGGGAGGTATACTCATGACTTTGTGAGATCTCCAAACCGAGAGTGTTCCCTTCAGAAGAGGGTTTGTAATAGATTTTAGGTCTCCCTGATCGGGTAGCCACAACATTCGCAGATATTCCCTTCCCAAGGGTGCTGTCTCCGGTGCTATACACGGGTCCATTAACCCAGGTGATACCAGATCCAACCATCTCTGCAAATGAATTGCCCTATAATACACCTCCACGTCCGGTAGCCCCTAAACCGCCTTTATCCCGTTTTTGCGATAGTAATTTATAAGACAATCGGGGCCTGCGCTGATTCCACAAGAAGGAGGAAAACAGACGCCGCACTAGTGTAAAGAAGGTCTTTGGTAGGTATATAGGGACCATGGTCATGACATATAATAGTATCAGTAATATGTAAGTCTGTAGAAGGTTTTTCCTACCCATCCAGGACATGAAGGGTATGTGATAAGAAGTAAGTTGTGTCGACAATTTCTTTATCAGCGGTTGGTAGTTAAGCTTATATAGATCTTGCAGTTGACCTGGGATTTGGACGCCTAGATATGTAATAGAGTGAGAGGGCCATGAAAAGAGTGAGTCTCGTTGTAGTTCTTGTGCCAGAGAGGGGGAAAGGGAAATGTTAAGTATTTCGGATTTGCTGTAGTTGATCTTGAAGTTTGGAGCTGTGGCAGAGCTTGTTGCGGGTTAGTAACCATGAGGAGTATGTCATCTGCAAAAGCCGCCACTAGATGTATATGCTCTCGTTATCTGCAACCGTCTTATAAGAGAGTCTGATCAAATTTTTTGCAGAAGGGTCTCCAAAGTCAGAACAAAGAGGGTGGGGGACAGTGGGCATATAGGGCTGTTTTTAATACCTTTTTAGAGAAATATTTTTTTTTTAGGGGTAAAGTTTTTGAAAAGTAAAAGTTTTTTTCATATTTTACATTTGCAAATTGACACTAAAATAAAGTATTCAAATGTAATGCAATTTTGTTTTGGTCATTTTGAAACATAATATGTATAGTAATGCATAATATGTATTATGTATTATAATATGTATTACTGGACAGCTATGGAGGTGCTTTGGTTTGGTGTGGGCGATGTTTGTTTTTATTTCTTTATTTTTATTTTATTTTATAATTTTTTTTACTTATGTATATATTTTTATTACCTAAAAGGTCATCAAATACTTTGGGGACATTTTTACAGATGTAGCCATCCTTATCTTGACTCTTAACTCATTAAAGAGGCTCTGTCACCAGATTATCAAATCCCTATATCCTATTGCATGTGCATTTTTTTTTTTCTAAAACGATAATTTTTGGCCAAGTTATGAGCAATTTTATATTTATGCAAATGAGCCTTTCTAATGGACAACTGGGCGTGTTTTCTCTTATTTCCAACTGGACATGTATTGTGTTTGTAACATCTGGGTGTGTTTACTTGTTTTACTAGCTGGGCGTTGTGAATAGAAGTGTTTGTCAGCATCATATGTCAGCATCATACACTTCTATTCACAACGCCCAGCTAGTAAAACAAGTAAACACGCCCAGATGTACACACACAATACACGCCCAGTTGGAAATAAGAGAAAACACTCCCAGTTGTCCATTAGAAAGGCTCATTTGCATAAATATAAAATTGCTCATAACTTGGCCAAAAATTATCGTTTTTCCAAAAAAAAACACGTTACTGTTCTCTACATTGCAGCGCCGATCACATGCAATAGGAGATAGGGATTTGATAATCTGGTGACAGAGACTCTTTAAATACACAGTGGAAAGAAACTTTAACTTGACTTTTTCAATTACTTTTTAATGGCTTTTTGCTGTGTAATATCACATTGCAGCAAGTTTTCAGAGTCAAGTCTGTATTTTTTTTTAATTTTTCAATATTCTAATGTAACTGGGGCATGTATTGCAGCCCCAGATGCACGGAAAAACAGCCCCTTATCATGACAAGGGACTCAGACCCAGAGGTAATCTGGGTCTGCTTGGTCTCCTGGAAGTACCAGGCGATCACCTCAATGTCAGATTTAATAGAGGCAGCGGCTACTGTATGATGGAGATAGACTGTGTAGATAGATTTTTCAGCATTTATATATTGTTATTTCTGGAAATATTAAGACAATGGTCTGCATTTATTAATAATGGTATATTTTGCGCCAATGAAGTTGGAGAGGATGGTTTGAGTGAATTGCACCTAATTTATTAAAAGACTGATGTCTCTTAATAAATCTGGTGCATTTGGAATAGTTTGTTTGAATTTATATTTACTCCTGCTATGACCACTAATTTTGTGCTTTTTTTTTAACCATTACCTTTGATAAATAAGTTTAAAATTACATTTAAACTATGACCAAAGATACCTTTCTGATCTGTTTTCTTTTGTGGAGTAAGAAAAAAAAAAAAAACTAGTGGTGTATATGGCTCAAATTTGTTACAATTTTAGATGCAACCAGTGAAATTTTGCCAAAATCAGGCAATTTGAATTAAAACTTTTATAAATTTGGGCCAATGACTGTAAACTGACACTACCTTGCACACATTTAAAATAAAGCAAGAAAAACAAAGGGAACTGACTTAATTAAAATGGATTTTCTTTTTACAGCACAAGGAAAAGACTTGGATTTAAGGGCTTGGCCATTATCTGCTCATCTCAGATGAGTATCAGGCACCTCACGTCATTGCAATTTGTAGGTCATCTCATTCTGAAGCAATTAGGTGACTAGCTCTTTTTTTTTTCCTTTTTTTTGCTAAACTACTGTGTAATTTGGTTCAATCACAAGCAATTAGCAGATTTCAGGATCCAGCATATGATAATGATGATATGGAGAATTGGGGGAATGGAAATAACAATTAGCCTTTCACCTCTGAGCTCACGCTACAAATTTGGACTGATGGAAAAAGATCACTTGGTAACACAGCCGTCTGTAATATGTAGTAAGGTTTAGTTTACAGAAAGAATGAATGTGTCAATCAAGTGTAAAAGATAATATTATATTCACTTTTTACACCATCATTCGACAAAAGTATTTTCCCCCTTATTTATCTTTACATATTTATGACATTACACCATATATTTTTTGAATTATTATTGCATTTCTTTAAAGTTATCCAACGTCCATATCAATCATGTGAAAAAGTAACTGCCCCCTTTAGCTCAATACAGTACCTCATCACTGCAGCAATAACTGCAACCAACAATTCCTATAATTTGATAACATATTATAATAATAAACTATTTATAGAGGAGTAAAAAGTATCATATACAGACTATAGCCAAAAAATATAGACATTAATTAGTTTTTGACTTTGCTTTATTTAGCTTATATGTAACTCTTTAACGAAAATCAAAAGTTAAAAAAGATGGGCATGTATGTAATATTTATCCTAGTCAAAGCATCATTTGAGTGACACTACTGCACGAGTGGGCAGGACAGTTGCCGAGGCAACTGCACAACGCCAAATGAGTATTGTGCACAGGTCCTGTTCTAATTAATAGGAGCCGTACACAATACTTTCTGGGCATTGCGCGATTGAATCGGAAACTGTACCTCCCAGAGTACACTTTAGTCTCTACACACGATGTCATATCTGGTAGGAGATTGAAATTGGAAGGGCACCCTAAGATAAATAGAAATACTCATTTTCAGGCATGCTTATTTATTGCTACAGTTAGACAGATCATTTTCTATGTTAGTCATGGCAAAAATTAAATTTGTCCATTTTTTTTATATAAAAGAATTGATTTAATATTGAAAGATTGTTGCAAAATATGTTTTGACATTGCTATAATGTTATTATGTTTTATGCCTCACCGCATCCTGACAGTCATTACTTGTATAAGGATTTTTTTTTACAGAGCGTGTTGGATTTTTCAATGGTCTTAAAGGGAATGTGTCGCTAGAATTTTTTTTTTTTAGTTAAACAATTATTAATTGAGTGATTACACATTGTTTTCATTTTTTCACAAGTCAGGAAATATTATAAATTAAATTCTAATATATAACATTTCCATGTGCTGGGCACTAGAGGGAGCAGTTCCCAAAATTGCAGCATGGTCAATGTGGTAAAGCAACCTCATTGCTTTATGCTGCAAATTTGGGGTAGACACACTCGCTCTTGTGTCCTCACACAATCCCCCCTCCCTTATTCTGGCTAGTGCCAGGAGAAGAAGGGGTTTGAATCTTCAAACCTCCTACACTGTAACGCGCCATTTTTTGAGCGACTGCACAGTGTAGGAGGATTAGATACAGTGCTCAGCAGACAGTATAACACGAACATAACACACACATCACATACACGAACATAAATTACCTGCTCCTGCTGCCGCTGCCGCCTCCGCTCCTATGCCTTGCGCCTTCGCTTCCTTGAACATATGGCCGGAAGCCGTGGCCGAAAGTCATCATCTTACTGTCCGGCAGCGGCTTCATGTCCACAAAAAAATGGCGCCGGATTTCGCTCTGCAAACAAGCTTCGTTTGGGTTAATCGACACACACAGAGATGAAAAAAATGGCAGCCCCCATAGAGAAGTAAAAGTAAGAAAAAAGTAAAAAGTAGAACACAAGAAAACAAATAAATAAAATGTATTTTAATATCATACTAAAAGCAATATTATATATATAAAAAAATATTTCATGACACCTTCCCTTTAAAGGGGTTGTCCTGGCATTTTATCCTTAGGATTGGTGGGTGTCCGTCTCCGAGCACCTCCCGATCAGCTGACTAAAGGGGCCGCGGCATTCATCCCCGTGGCCTTTTCATTGTTTACCAGGCACAGCGCCATATACATCCATATCAGCTGTGTCTGGGATTACAGCTCAGTCCCGTTTACTTGATTGGGGCTGGAACTGCAATCCCAGGCACAGCCGCTACGGAAGTATATATCCTAAGGATAGACCAGCAATATAAAATACCCGGACAAGCCCTTCAAGGTGTATATTAGAGTACATAAGTAAGTGTCTACCAGTTAATAATTTTTTTTTAGGGGATGAAATGCAAAAAAAAGTAATTTCAATATTTTTTTAATGTAATTTATTGTTCGGTATAAGTAACATGTAACATGATAACTGTATTTCTCACGGTAATATCAAATATATATATTTTCATCTGTTTTAGAACTTTTATTAACCCTTAAGGACACGGCCATTTTTCATTTTTTAATTTTCACTTTTTTCCTTCCCGCATTCCAAAAGCCATAACTTTTAAATTTTTTCGTCGACATAGCCGTATGAGGGCTTATTTTTTCGGTACAAGTAGTAGTTTTTCATCGCACCATTTATTGTACTGCATACTGTACTGGGAAACTGAAACAAAAACATTTGTGGGGTGAAATGGGCAAACAACAGTTTGTTTTTACGACATCCATCAGGTGGTAAAAACTACATATTCACCTTATTCACCAAATGTATAGATTTTTTTATGTTTTACCAGTTTTATAAAATAAAAATATTTGCTAATAAAAAATGTTGGGTCGCCATATTCTGAGAGTCATAACTTCTGTTTTTTTTTCCGTCAATTGAGCGATATGGGGCCTTATTTTTTGCTGGGTGAGCTGTAGTTTTTATTGGTATCATTTTGGGGTATATGTGACTTTTTGATCACTTTTTGGTTCATGTTTTGGAGAGCTAAGGTAACAAAAAAACTGCAATTTGTGTGTTTTACTTTTTTTTTTTAAGGGCTCACCGAGCGGGTTAAATAATGCTATATTGTAATACTTTGGACCTTTAAGGACACTGCAATACTAGTTATGTTAACTTTTATGTATTTTTTAACATTGGGAAAAAAATGGGAAAAGCTTTTTTTTTTTACTTTTAATACTTAAAAAAAAAACATTAAAAAAAGACTTTCTTTAACTGTTTTACTTTTTTTTATTAGTCCCCCTAGGAAACTTGAAACAGCGATCAATGGATTGCATGCATGATATACTGCAATGTATTAATATATTGCAGTATATCACTGTACTGACAGTCTCCCTTAACAGAGGCAGGGCTTCAAAGGAGTACAAAGATGGCAGACCTGGCAGACTTCATTAGGCCCAAAAGGCTGCCTTGAGGACTATCTGCACCCCGCGATCGCATCGGAGGTAAACGCCCCCCTGATTCTAACGATTTAAATGCAGCAGTCGCGATTGACTGTGGCATCTATGGGGTTAAATGGGCGGAATCAAAGTGATCTTTGATTCCACCAATTGTAGTGAGGTATCGGCTATATTACACATCCACCACCCGCTAAGTATGGAGCGAGCTCGGCCCGTGAGCCCGCTCCATACTTCCCGTTAACGGCTGTCATGTACATGACATGTTGTTAAGGGGTTTAAAAAAAATTATTTAATGGTGAAATCACATGTCTACGATCCAAGCAATTACTGCTGGCTGTCAGTTTTAATCAAGTCCCGTGATTGATGGAGCAGGATCAGCTCCTGAGTTCATGCCTTTACTCTCTGCCATACTTTCTTCAACTGATTTGTTTCACCTACACATTGATATGTTTTTCATTATTTGCTCATTTATTTCTTCCCAATATTGGAAGTAAACAATTAGCTTAGGCTGATGTGGCAGATTTGTTGCAGAAATTTCCACGCCTGAAAATCCATGCCACTCCTCTGGGGTTGTTCCTACAGTATGTACATGGATTTTTACAAACCCCATTCAGATGTGTGAAACTTTCCCATAAATTTCTGCAACAAATCGACCACGTGTGAACGTATTTTCATTGTATGTAAAATCACAATAGTCCTGATATTCTATCATTTATGATTCAAGATGCTATACATGAGGCAATGCCATTGCAGAAATGGAAGCAACAATGTGGAGATGGTAAGCTCATATTTAATATCAAAGTTATTCCTATCTGTCAGGAATACTAATTAAAATTCTTTATGCTCTCTGAAGCGAAATCTTTCATCTTAGAGTAAAGTAGATCACATTAATAAAAACTCTGCAATAATAACACCAGACAGGTAAGAACAAATTGTTAATGATTTGCAGATATGTAACCACTTCACATGTTTCATATGACCAAAAAGCTAGTATTTTTTGAATGCACACACATATTTATGTGCATTGGATTGGGGATAGGACACAAAGTTTTTTTTAATATGCTATTATGGAGGAGTCAAGCAGCCTTGTGCATTTATATGCAAAAATTTGCTTAAAATTTCCGGGATAAGGCTCAAAGTCAGCATCTTAGAGTTCTAAGAAAAGATTCTAAGAATTGTTATTTCAAGTATTTACTAAAGACAGACATATCAGTCATATTCAGTGGTGCACATAGAAATAAGGGGGCCCCCACAGCAAAGAACATTATGGTTCCGTGTTTTTCCACTTAAAACTAAAGAGACTGTTTGTTTCCCCTTCCATGTCCTTTCTGTGGGCCAATTTTTCACCCCTTTGTTTTCTATCAATGAGCGGAGTTCTGCAAGGGTTCTCGCCAACCAGTAGCAAAGGGGATGGGGCCAACCAGGGCAGCAATCCCAATCTCTAGGGGCCCAATAGCAGCCGCTTGGCCATATTTTTCATTAGTAATAGATAATATAGGTTAATTACTCATTATCCATTACTTAGTATGACACATGCTGCTCACATTGGTCTCTGCACCAAGTGGGGCCCAAAATCGAAAGGCCCTTTTAAATCGGCTGATAATCGAGACATCATTGATCAGCGCTCATTTGCTCCTGTTACATGGAGCTATGTATGGGGACGAGTGGTCGTTACTCCGATCGCTCGTCGCCATACATTATTATCATGTCGCAGCACGTCTCCCTGTTTATACAGAGAGATGTGCTACTGACAACGTAATATTTTACTTTTTTAAAACAATATGACCAGCAGATGATCAAGTGTTTGCTCGTTCATCTGCTGATTGCTGCTTTGTTTACACAGGGCAATTATCGTCAACGAGCGTTCTATGAATGCTCGTCTGCCCGATAATTGCCCAGTGTAAAACACCCTTAAGTTAACTCAGGCACACTCAGAACGGCTAGGGTCAATTTGATAGAAATCATTTAGATTATTGGTATGTTAAGTGTAGGAAGACACAAAAATAATCGGAGAAAACAGGATGAACATGGGGAGAATATTTAATACAAATACATGATATAGAAGTCAAAGCGGACTTGAGCCATGTGTTTCCTTCTCTTTTCCAGTGTTAGATCACTTTTATAGATAAACTTTAGCAGTGAGATATCTGATCTATATCAGTTCTGCCACCTACCCTGCCCAGAAGCACATAGGTACAAAAAACAAACAGCTTACATTTCCAGAGATACACTTATATTAGCACAGCAGAACAGCAGCCATCTTGCACACTCATTGGCTTTGGAACACAATTATTGGTGTATTTGTAAAGGATCTGCCAGGCACAGCTTCTGTGTCAACGCCCATAGGTAATCAGTCTGCACCTGCTTCTATGTCTGTGAGACTGACTCCATCTTCCTCCACTCAGGATGGCAGGCTTAGGAGTGGGAGAGCCTATCACAGCCTGGCCAGATGGAGCTAGCTCCCGCCCTCTGTCTATTTATACCTGCCTTTCCTGTTCCTCCTTGCTTGTGATTCTTCTTGTTTGGTTTCCTGGCCCTGCTGCAGCTTCTGAACTATTTGACCCTGCTTCATATTGACTCTGGCTTACTGACTACTCTCCTGCTTTGCGTTTGGTACCTCGTACACTCCTGGTTTGACTCGGCTTGGTCACTACTCTCCTGCTCTGCGTTTGGTACCTCGTACACTCCTGGTTTGACTCGGCTCGTTCACCACTCTTGTTGCTCACGGTGTTGCCGTGGGCAACTGCCCCATTTCCCTTAGCTTCTGTGTACCCTTGTCTGTTTGTCTGTCGTGCACTTATTGAGCGTAGGGACCGTCGCCCAGTTGTACCCCGTCGCCTAGGGCGGGTCGTTGCAAGTAGGCAGGGACTGAGTGGCGGGTAGATTAGGGCTCACTTGTCTGTTTCCCTACCCCCTTCATTACAGTATTAATAAGAATTGCTTCCACTGAATATCAGTCACAAATCCAGCTCTTTACAAGTGTGGATCTTAGAAATGTTACCACGTGCCGTGGCCTGTATCAGTAAGAAAGTGACCTGAACATATTTATCCAATGGTTAATTCACACAGTGTTTACAGTGTCCACTAGACGTATGTGACAGGAAAGCTCCTGGCGCGTTTGTGAAATGTATCCATAGAGACCCATTCACCCGACAGAGGCCAAAAGGGTGTCTGTTTGGCCTCTTTCAGGCTAGTATACGTCGGTGCGACTTTTTTGCACTGTATGGAATAGTGCAGTCTGCTGCACTATTCTATACAGAGGCATCCTGCAAAAAAATTATACTGAGTGGTTTTTATTTAACATGGGAGCCTATGGGAGACAGATGTGACTGTATGCCTATACACGGGAATCCACAGGAGATAAACATCAGGAAATACTTCTGATGTATACAGTACCTCCAACGTACAATGTAAATGTATTGTGAAAGACCCTAAGAAACATTGATCATGTATCACTAACAATTCCAATGTAGGAGCAAATTCCATTGTGTCTATTGAATATATAGATTTTTATTTTTTAATGGGTACAATTAGGCAGGATAATAATTATTTATATTCAACAGACTGCCGCCATATGTGATTTGCAGTCTCTAGATTTAATAGCGCTAATTCTACAGTCAATATGTCATTATATATTTATAAATACATACAGTATTCCTGTAAAATTGCCTACAATTATTCTTCTGTTAGCAGTTTCCTTAGCTAATAACTATATTACATCACAGTAGTTATCTTTGACCAGCACAATTAACCCCCAACCTGTTGGGAAAAAAATCCACCACTTGAAGTTAAAGGCCTTTTTATAGTATATTATCGTACGAATGTTTGTATAACCATTCGGATGCAAGAGATAATCGCCATATGTAATATCGTGCATTGATCGACCGGCGAATAATAAATAGCTGGGTTTTGGTGAATCGGCCACATCGACCTAAAAGAAAGATTATCATTTGTTGCCGCCGCATCCCCTCATTTACTCAGAAATCTTCCAGTCATTAGCAGATCAGAGATAAGGTGTGGTTTTTGTTTGAGATTGGATTAGATGCGAGCAACATTCAGAGTAACATCTAAACAGCGAAAATCTTTAGCGATTACTGTTATGTGTAAAAGACTGTCTTTCGATCACAAAACCATCACTGGTTGCTCGTTCATGAAAGAATATCTACCTGTTTAATAGGACCCTAAGAGGGGTGATAAGTAGTATCTCTCTGTAAGGTCCGGGGATCAATCTATTTTCTTCTCCAAGTACTAATTGCATTGAAAAGTAATAGTTGGGTGAACTTCACTAGAAGATTTGATCAGAACATTACTCCTGCCAGTAAACAGCTTCAGGTTATTAGAGAGGTCTCTGGAGAGTAGAAGGCGTCCAAAAACTCTTGCTCAATTTTATATTGTAATAGAAAATTCTTTTTAAGCCTTATCTTTATTTACACAATCCTTTGTGAATTAATCTACCTTTGGCAGACCTTTATAAAAGCAAGCCATGATTAGATGAAACGTAAGAAGTTTATCTGTGTTCTAATTTACTTTTATAAAGGAGGCAGGGTTTGTTTTAAAAAGAGCAACCATATATTACAACGCTTACTAGTCACCATTTTATTTATGCCCAAAGCACTAAAAACAGTAAAGGTAGCCATACACACTAGATAGGTACCGACCAGTCATTCAGATGAAAGCTTCCTCACCCAACCTTCCCATAAACATGAATGCTCATTCACGTGCATACATAGAGAAAATGGGACCATGTAGCTTCTTTTGGGGCTCCTTCCATGTATTGACTCAAACTATACCTGATTTGGGGTTAAGTATCCAATACTTGTTCATCCACTCTACTACCTATCCTTTTAGGAGAGGGGATTGGTGGAAGCCTCTTCTCATCTAGTTTCCTTCTTTTTTGTTTGCTAATGTTGCAGAGACTGTATAAGGTTGATATTACATGGCCCGACGTGGGCCGTGTAAACAAGCGCTGATCAACAAAACAGCTCTTTGATCGTCGCTCGTTTGCTCATTTCACAAGGAGCTAGTACGAGGATGAACGCTTATTACGCCGATCGCTCGTCCCATACATTTATATCATGTCGGCAGCGCATCTCCCTGTTTACAAAGGGATATGTGCTGCCGACAATGACAATAGTTTTGTTATTTAAAACAATGCAATCAGGCGATGAACAAACATTTGTTCGTTCATCGGCTGATCGTTGCCCTATTTACACAATGTCCAATAATTGGCTGGAGTAAAAGGGCCTTAAGAGTGGCAACCTTTTTCAAGTTCCCTCCACCCATTGAGAAATACTTGAGCTGGGCTCCTTTCTCTTGGAGTCTCATGGCAGCCATATTAAATGCCTCTATGTTATGTAAGCCCTTGTGCTTATGCAGTTCTATTTCAATAGGACAAAAGGGACAAGCCCAAGAGCAGTTTGTTGTCCCTTGGGCAACAAAGGATCGGATATGATTAAACTATAGTCTGGTTTACACAGTCAGATTTCATCCCATAACAAGCACCTATTGCCGATATAACAAGTCGATCGGCGCTCGTCCTTTTACAGGGGCCGATGCAAACTGTATGGGGATGAATGATTGATAATATGATTGTACGGTCCCCAGACAATTTGCATATTGTCAGCAAATCATACCCTGTGTACATGGGGAGTTGTGTTGCTGACAACAATGATTTTATAGGCTGCATGAAAGATGCGATTAGCCGAAAAATGAGCATTTGCTTTGTCGGCTGAACGCTGTCATGTTTACACAAGTCAATGATCGAGAATAAGAGTCCGTACGAATGCTCATTTTCCTGATCATTGACTCATCAGGCCTGTCAGGCTCCCCCAAAACTATAGTTTAAGCCGTTTACAACAGACAAGGCTCTCTCATTGTATTGAGACATTGTGAGAATTTTCTACATCTATCTCAAATTGGGTTGGATAAAGGACATTATAATCTCTTAATGGTTTTAATGGAATCTTAACGTCCTCTTACATGGCCCGACATGGGCCGTGTAAATGAGCGCTGATAATCGAGGCAGCTCTTTAATTGGCGCTCGTTTGTTTCTTTCTTTTACAAGGAGAAATGCATGGGGAGAAGCGATTGTTACTATGATCGCTCGTCAACCATACATTTCCGTCAAGTCGGCAGCACACAGGGAGATGTGAGGCCAACAATGATAATATTTCATGCTGCATAAATGAGACGTTTAGCCAATGAACGAATGTGCTGTTTACACAGGGCAATGATCGGGAACGAGCGTACATATGAACGCTCGTTTTCCGATAATCAGCCAGTTTAAAAGGCACTTTGCTGTACAGTAAATGTGGTTTTATATGGGCAGATATTCGCCCGTGCTTGTAGCCTATTAACGAGCGCCGATCACCAAAGATGCTTGTTTTGTAAAGGGGGTAAACATGGTCATTCAGCAAAGGAGATTTTGTAATTTTTTTTACTTACCCTCACTGCCGCAGCCGCTTTCTGGGATTTGCTAAATCCTATCAGGCTCACCGAGCAGAACATGCATGCTCAGGTATGCGCGTTTACGTCGCAAGATCCCTGTCAGCCTGAGCAGGACATAGCAGCTACGTAACTTCAACGCTGGTCTCAAACGGCTTATCTTCATGCAACCAGTTTTAATGCGTGTACACTGCATTATAGGTTTCAAACACAGGAATGCATTTACACAGAAAATTATCAGCTAAATAATCATTCTAAATTCGTCATTGAGGCACCTAACCAATTGTCATATACAAGCCTTTTTTTTTACATTTCAAATGTGGTTTAGCGATCTAAATATTGATGTTTACACTCCTCAATGTCATACCGCATAAACTATTTTCCAGTATATTTATGCATTTATACTCGGCAGTATACATTTGACTTGATTTCAGGGGCATTGTTTTTTTGTGGACTGGGATGGACTGCATTATATTTTTTAATTGTGTTTTCTGATAAATGAATGAAGTTGTAATGACAGGGATAGGGAAACAGACAAGTGAGCCCTAATCTACCCGCCACTCAGTCCCTGCCTACTTGCAACGACCCGCCCTAGGCGACGGGGTACAACTGGGCGACGGTCCCTACACTCAATAAGTGCACGACAGACAACAGACAAGGAAACACAGAACAAAGGGAAACGGGGCAGTTGCCCACGGCAACACCGTGAGCAACAAGAGTAGTAAACGAGCCGAGTCAAACCAGGAGAGTACGAGGTGCCAAACGTAGAGCAGAAGAGTAGTCAGTAAGCCAGGGTCAATATGAAGCTGGGACAAGAAGATCAAGAAGCTGCAGCAGGGCCAGGAAACCAACAGAGAAGAATTCACAAGCAAGGAGGAACAGGAAAGGCAGGTATAAATAGACAGAGGGCGGGAGCTAGCTCCGTCTGGCCAGGCTGTGATAGGCTCTCCCACTCCTAAGCCTGGCATCCTGAGTGGTGGAAGATGGAGTCAGTCTCACAGACATAGAAGCAGGTGCAGACTGATTACCTATGGGCGTGGATACAGAAGCTGTGCCTGGCAGATCCCTAACAGTACCCCCCCCCTTTTATGAGGGGCCACCGGACCCTTTCTAGATGGACCTGGTTTATTTGGGAAACGAAGGTGGAACCTCCTGACCAATACCCCAGCGTGAACATCCCGGGCGGGTATCCAGTCCTCTCCTCAGGTCCGTATCCTCTCCAATGGACCAGGTACTGGAGGGAGCCTTGGACCATCTTGCTGTCCACAATCTTGGCCACCTCGAATTCTACCCACTCAGGGGTGAGAACGGGGACAGGAGGTTTCCTTGAGGGAGCCAAGGACGGGGAGCAGCGTTTAAGGAGGGAGTCATGAAACATGTCGTGTACTCGAAAAGATGGGGGCAACTCCAGTCGGAAGGAGACAGGATTGAGGACTTCAATGACCTTGTACGGCCCTATAAACCGGGGAGCAAACTTCTTGGACGGGACTTTAAGGCGCAAGTTCTTTGACGATAGCCACACCAGATCCCCGACCATAAACAAAGGGGTTAGCAGAACGTCTTCTATCTGCCTGAGTTTTTTGTATGCTCTGGGACGCCTCTAGGTTCTTCTGAACCTGGGCCCAGACTGTGCACAGTTCCCGATGAACGACCTCTACCTCGGGATTGTTGGAACTACCAGGTGAAACGGAGGAGAACTGTGGATTAAACCTAAAATTACAGAAAAAGGGGGAGACCCCTGACGAGTTACTGACCCGGTTATTAAGGGAAAATTCGGCGAGGGGAATGAATGAGACCCAATCATATTGACTGTCAGAGATAAAACACCTTAAATATTGTTCTAGAGACTGATTAGTCCTCTCGGTTTGGCCATTAGTTTCAGGATGGAAGGCAGAGGAGAAGGACAGATCAATCTCCAACTTTTTACAGAAGGCTCTCCAAAACAAAGAAACAAATTGTACCCCTCTGTCAGAAACAATATTGACAGGGAGCCCATGGAGACGCAGGATGTGTTTGACAAACAAGGTAGCTAACGTCTTAGCATTGGGTAGTTTTTTGAGGGGCACAAAGTGGCACATCTTACTGAAGCGGTCTACTACAACCCACACCACCGACTTGCCTTGAGATGGAGGCAAATCGGTGATAAAATCCATGGAGATATGGGTCCAAGGTCTCTGGGGAATGGGCAAAGAACGTAGTAAGCCTGCTGGTCTGGACCTGGGAGTCTTGGACCTAGCACAAACCTCACAAGCGGCGACGTAGGCCTTAACGTCTTTAGGCTACCCAGGCCACCAATAGTTTGTGGCAATGAGGTGCTTGGTACCCAGGATACCTGGATGACCAGATAGTGCGGAGTCATGATTTTCCCTAAGTACCCTTAGCCGGAATTGCAGGGGAACAAACAGCTTGTTCTCAGGAAGGTTCCCGGGATTTCAGAGACTAAATCAGACTCAATAGAGGAAATTATTATACTTGGAGGCAAAATACAAGCAGGATCTTCCTCCGAAGGAGGGCTGGCCATGAAGCTACGCGACAGTGCATCAGCCTTAATATTTTTAGACCCAGCCCTATAGGTAACCCAAAAATTTAATCTGGTAAAAAATAACGCCCATCGAGCTTGTCTCGGGTTTAGCCTCCGGGCTGATTCTAGGAAAACCATATTCTTGTGGTCGGTAAGGACCGTTACCTGGTGCCTAGCCCCCTCCAGAGAGTGGCGCCACTCTTGAAATGCCCATTTAATGGCTAAGAGTTTGCGGTTGCCAATGTCATAGTTACTCTCAGTGGGCGAAAACTTCCTGGAGAAGTAGGCACAGGGACGGAGATGGGTGAGGGACCTGGTACCCTGGGACAAGACAGCCCCCACTCCCACCTCGGACGCGTCAACCTCCACGATAAATGGCTCCATTTGGTTGTGCTGAACCAACACCGGGGCCGAGATAAAGCACTTCTTAAGGACCTCAAAAGCCTGGACAGCCTCAGGAGGCCAGAGGAGGAGATCAGCACCCTTGCGAGTGAGGTCCGTAAGAGGTTTAGCGATGACGAGAAGTTAGCAATAAATCTCCTGTAATAATTAGCGAACCCCAAGAAACACTGTAACGCCTTCAGGGAGGCAGGTTGGACCCATTCCGCCACAGCCTGGACCTTGGCGGGGTCCATGCGGAATTCATGAGGAGTGAGGATTTTACCCAAAAATGGTATCTCCTGCACCCCAAACGCACATTTTTCGGTCTTCGCAAACAGTTTGTTTTCCCGAAGGACCTGGAGCACCTTCCTGACATGCTCAATGTGGGAGGACCAGTCCTTGGAAAACACAAGTATGTCATCAAGGTACACTACAAGAAATACCCCCAGGTAATCTCTTAAAATCTCATTTATGAAATTCTTGAAGACCGCGGGAGCATTACACAACCCAAAGGGCATGACGAGGTATTCGAAATGACCTTCGGGCGTGTTAAACGCAGTCTTCCACTCATCCCCCTCTTTGATGCGGATAAGGTTATACGCCCCCCGTAGATCAAACTTAGAGAACCCCCTGAACCTGATTAAAGAGATCAGGAATCAAAGGAAGGGGATACTGGTTCCTTACAGTGACCTTATTCAAGTTACGGTAGTCAATGCATGGCCTAAGACCACCATCCTTCTTCCCTACGAAGAAGAAGCCAGCACCTACTGGAGAAGTAGAGGGGCGAATGTAACCCTTGGCCAGGCATTCCTGGATATACTCTCTCATGGCTTCACGTTCGGGACAAGAGAGATTAAATATTCTACCCTTAGGGAGCTTAGCTCCTGGTACCAAATCAATAGCGCAATCATATTCTCTATGAGGAGGTAACACTTCGGAGGCCTCCTTAGAGAAAACATCAGCGAAGTCCTGAACAAACTCCAGTAGCGGGTTCACCTCCTCAGGGGGAGAAATAGAATTAACAGAAAAACATGACGTCAAGCATTCATTACCCCATTTGGTAAGATCCCCAGTATTCCAGTCAAACGTGGGATTATGCAACTGCAACCAGGGAAGGCCTAAAACCAAATCGGACGATAATCCCTGCATCAACAGTGCAGAGCACTGCTCCAAATGCATGGAGCCAACAAGGAGTTCAAAAACAGAGGTATGCTGTGTAAAATAACCATTAGCAAGAGGAGTGGAGTCGATACCCACTACCGGGACAGGTTTAGGCAAATCAATAAAAGGCATAGCTAGAGACATAGCAAATTCCACAGACATGATATTAGCAGACGACCCTGAATCCACAAAGGCACTGCCGGTAGCAGACCTACCACCAAAAGAGACCTGAAAGGGAAGCAAGATTTTATTACGTTTCATATTTACGGGAAATACCTGTGCGCCCAAGTGACCTCCCCGATGATCACTTACGCGCGGAAGTTTTCCTGCTGCTTATTCTTACGCCTAGGACAGGTGTTCACTTGATGCTTGTCATCCCCACAATAGAAGCAGAGACCATTCTTCCTGCGGAAGTCTCTACGTTGTTGGGGGGACACAGAGGCCCCGAGTTGCATAGGTACCTCCGAGTCTTCCGTGGAAGAACGAAGCAACGGAACCTCGGGAGGCATCATGGGGGAGTCAGAGGAGAAAACACATAAACGTTCACGTTGTCGTTCCCTGAGACGTCGGTCAAGTTGTACCGCTAAAGCTATAACCTGGTCTAGGGAGTCAGAAGAGGGATAGCTAACTAGCAGGTCTTTCAGGGCGTTCGACAGACCCAAGCTAAACTGGCACCTTAAAGAGGCTCTGTCACCAGATTTTGCAACCCCTATCTGCTATTGCAGCAGATAGGCGCTGCAATGTAGATTACAGTAACGTTTTTATTTTTAAAAAACGAGCATTTTTGGTCAAGTTATGACCATTTTTGTAGTTATGCAAATGAGGCTTGCAAAAGTCCAAGTGGGTGTGTTTAAAAGTAAAAGTCCAAGTGGGCGTGTATTATGTGCGTACATCGGGGCGTGTTTACTACTTTTACTAGCTGGGCGCTCTGATGAGAAGTATCATCCACTTCTCTTCAGAACGCCCAGCTTCTGGCAGTGCAGACACAGCCGTGTTCTCGAGAGATCACGCTGTGACGTCACTCACAGGTCCTGCATCGTGTCAGATGAGCGAGGACACCGGCACCAGAGGCTACAGTTGATTCTGCAGCAGCATCAGCGTTTGCAGGTAAGTAGCTACATCGACTTACCTGCTAACGCCGATGCTGCTGCAGAATCAACTGAAGCCTCTGGTGCCGATGTGTCCGACACGATGCAGGACCTGTGAGTGACGTCACAGATCTGCAGTGCCAGAAGCTGGGCGTTCTGAAGAGAAGTGGATGATACTTCTCATCAGAGCGCCCAGCTAGTAAAAGTATTAAAAACGCCCCGATGTACGCACATAATACACGCCCACTTGGACTTTTACTTTTAAACACACCCACTTGGACTTTTGCAAGCCTCATTTGCATAACTACAAAAATGGTCATAACTTGACCAAAAATGCTCGTTTTTAAAAATAAAAACGTTACTGTAATCTACATTGCAGCGCCTATCTGCTGCAATAGCAGATAGGGGTTGCAAAATCTGGTGACAGAGCCTCTTTAAGGCAGGGTCATTCCACCGAGAAGCTACGCACCACTTCCTAAAGTCAGAGCAATACTCCTCAACAGGTCTCTTACCCTGACGTAAGGTCACCAGCTGACTCTCGGCAAAGGCAGTCCTGTCAGTCTCGTCATAAATGAGTCCGAGAGCAGAAAAGAAAAGATCAACGGAGGAAAGTTCAGGGGCGTCAGGAGCCAAGGAGAAGGCCCATTCTTGGGGCCCTTCCTGGAGCCGGGACATAATTATACCCACCCGCTGGCTCTCAGAACCCGAGGAGTGGGGCTTTAAATGAAAATAGAGCCTAAAACTCTCCCGAAAGGAGAGAAAAGTCTTCCGGTCCCCTGAGAACCGGTCAGGCAACTTGAGGTGGGGTTCAAGAGGTGAGGTGAGGGGTACTACCATGGTAGCATCAGGCCGGTTGACCCTCTGAGCCAAGGCCTGGACCTGTAGGGAGAGACCCTGCATTTGCTGAACCAGGGTCTCAAGGGGGTCCATAGTGGTGTGAGGGACCAGGGTAGAGTAGGTATATGGGCTTGTGATTATGTAATGACAGGGATAGGGAAACAGACAAGTGAGCCCTAATCTACCCGCCACTCAGTCCCTGCCTACTTACAACGACCCGCCCTAGGCGACGGGGTACAACTGGGCGACGGTCCCTTCACTCAATAAGTGCACGACAGACAACAGACAAGGAAACACAGAACAAAGGGAAACGGGGCAGTTGCCCACGGCAACACCGTGAGCAACAAGAGTAGTAAACGAGCCGAGTCAAACCAGGAGAGTACGAGGTGCCAAACGTAGAGCAGAAGAGTAGTCAGTAAGCCAGGGTCAATACGAAGCAGGGGCAAGAAGATCAAGAAGCTGCAGCAGGGCCAGGAAACCAACAGAGAAGAAATAACAAGCAAGGAGGAACAGGAAAGGCAGGTATAAATAGACAGTGGGCGGGAGCTAGCTCCGTCTGGCCAGGCTGTGATAGGCTCTCCCACTCCTAAGCCTGCCATCCTGAGTGGTGGAAGATGGAGTCAGTCTCACAGACATAGAAGCAGGTGCAGACTGATTACCTATGGGCGTGGATACAGAAGCTGTGCTGGCAGATCCTTGAGGCTGGGTTCACACGTCCTATTTTCAGGCGTAAACGAGGCGTATTATGCCTCGATTTACGCCTGAAAATACGGCTCCAATACGTCGGCAAACATCTGCCCATTCATTTGAATGGATTTGCCGACGTACTGTGCCGACGACCTGTAATTTACGCGTCGCCGTTTGACAGCTGTCAAAAGACGACGCGTAAAATTACAGCCTCCTCAAAAGAAGTGCAGGACACTTCTTGGGACGTTTTTGGACCCGTTTTCTCATAGACTCTATTGAAAACAGCTCCAAAAACGGCAGAAAAAACGGTGCGAAAACGCCGCGAAAAAGGCGCGAAAAACGCTGCGAAAAACGTGAGTTGCTCAAAAAACATCTGAAAATCTGGTGCTGTTTTCCCTTGAAAACAGCTCCGTATTTTCAGACGTTTTTGGCTCAGCGTGTGAACATACCCTAACAGAAGTTGTGATTTGTTGACTAAAGATATTTGGGTTTGAGCTCTTACACGACCATGGGTCAGACATGATTTCATGCTTCTTATTCTAATTACTCCTGTGGGATCTCTTTGCTGGTCCACAAATCATTGCAATGCAATGTTACATCTGTTAAAACTGATCAAAGGCGGAGGTTCATAGTATTGTCGTGTCAGATCCATTTTACATCTTTCATTATAGTTAATAGTTAATGTCTATAATCCCCCTCCGGCCACCGTCCAATTACTCTCTGACATAATGCTGCTGGTAGCGGAGTTTGGTCCTGCTCCCCTTCTGAGAAAATCTGGAGATTGACTCCACTATGGCCCTCTTGTGCTGAGGTTGTAACATCCTTGGAAAGAGAAATTACAGATTTTTGGAATATTAATTCAGGTTCAACCGATAACAATCTAGTTTGGGACTCCTTTAAGGCATATACCAGAGGGGAGATTATATGGGAAATATCCTCACATAGGAGGAGCCTTGCTGAGCAACGTATGGCCTTGGAGGCTCAGCTGGTTGTCACAGAGGGGGAATATCTCAGGACTAGGGACTCCTCGGCCTTTACTGCTTTTTCAGCAAAACAACGTGAATATACCCTTTTATTGACAGACCTCACCAGAAAGAAAACATTGTACTCCCAGCAGAGGGTTTTTGAACATGGGGATAAGAAAGGTCTTTTGTTGGCTTACTTTGTTAGAGAGGACACTACCATGAAAACACATTTTGGAAATCACCTCCTGTACTGGGATGCCTGTTAGTGACCCTCTGTCCATTAATGACACCTTTGCTAAATTTTACTCTGATTTATACTCCTCTAAGGTCTCAAATACTCTATCTGAACTGGAGACATACTTAGATACTATTGTATTCCCCACTCTGGATGGGGAGGATGTTGATTTTCTGGAAGCTGACCTGACTATAGAGGAAATTACTGAGGCTATTAGATCTTTTCCAAATAGGAAAACCCCAGGTCTAGATGGTTTACCCATAGAGTGGTATCAATTGCATTTTGAACTAATTGCACCTCATTTGCTCAACCTTTTTCAATCCTTCAATGGGAATAATACCTTCCCCCTTCCATGAGGGAGGCTCTTATAGTGTTAATTCCCAAACCCAGTAAAGATCCTACAGACTGTGGCTCATACCAACCTATTTCACTCCTCAATTGTGATATAAAATATTGGCTAAAATATTGGCAATGCGTCTGCAAAAAATCATTTCTTATCTTATTCATCCAGACCAATCTGGTTTCATGCCAGGGAAAGCCACGGATGTTAACCTTCAAAGGCTCTTCACTAACATATCATCTAATGTGGGGTCACTTGGCTCCAGAGTCGTGGCCTCCTTGGACCTTGAGATGGCATTTGACTCGGTAGAGTGGTCTTATCTGTGGTCCGTGCTATGTAAATTTAGATTTGGACCCAGGTTTATCCAATGGGTGCAGTTACTATACTCCCAACCTATAGCGAATGTTAAAACTAATTCTCACATCTTCCACTCAGTCACACTTGCCCGAGGGACGAGACCAGGTTGCCCATTATCCCCTTCCCTCTTTGCATTGGGCATTGAGGCAATAGCATTAGCTATAAGAGCCTCTCCTGATATAAAGTGTTTTGAGATGGGTGAAAGGGAGGAACGTGTCTCTCTCTATGCGGATGATACACTACTGTCCCTGACTTATCCAGGTCCATCTTTGCAGGCGATGTTATCTTTATTTAATTTATTTACGTCCTTCTCTGGCCTCCGTGTGAATTTGTCAAAATCTTTTATAATGGCGATAGACAGTGCGGCTAGAGCGATTACACTTGCCTCTCCATTACAATGGGCAGATAAAATTATTTACCTGGGTATAGTGATTAGCTCAGATATTGGTACCTTTGTACCTGATATTATCACTCCTTTGGTACAACGTCTACAAATAGACTTTGATAAATGGAAACACCTCCCCCTCACAGTTACAGGCAGAATTAATTTAAGATGAAGTCCTTACCGAGATTCTTGTATCTCTTTCACAACTCTCCAGTGTGGCTTCCATTATCCCTATACTCTCACATTGACACGGCTCTTAGATCTTTTATTTGGTATGGGGGTACTCCTAGAATCGCTCTAGGCACACTACAGTTGCACACTTGGCAGGGTAGACTGGCCCTCACGAATTTATACCTCTACTTTCTTGCCAGCCAACTGGTGTATATTTGGTGGTGGTTCACCCATTGACACTTTAATCCCTGTACTGAGCTGGAAGCTTTACTTCTTGGTTCCTATAAAGTCCTGGTGAACTTTATATATAGACAGGCCCCTCCCTCCAGGATACGCACTCACAATCCGAATGAAAACTACTCTGAAGGTCTGGCAAAGATCTTCGTTGCTCTTTGACTCAGAAGAGGTGTCCTGGTCACCTAGAATGCCACTCTAGTATAACCCGCTTCTGCCGCAGTTGAGTGGGTCTCCCTAACCCTAGTGAGTGGGCTACCCTGGGTATATTAACCTTAGAGGATGTAGTAGAGGATGATAAAATAGCTACTTTGCGCAACTTCGGTTCGTTAATGACACCTTTGCTAAATTTTACTCTGATTTATACTCCTCTAAGGTCTCAAATATTCCATACTTAGACACTATTGTATTCCCCACTCTGGAATAGACCTGACTATAGAGGAAATTACTGAGGCTATTAGATCTTTTACAAACAGGAAAACCCCAGGTCTAGATGCTTTACCCACAGAATGGTATTAATTGCATGTTGAACTAATTGCACCACATTTGCTCAACCTTTTTCTATCCTTCAGTGGGAATTATACCCTCCCCCCTTCCATGAGGGAGGCTCTTATAGTGTTGATCCCCATACCCCGTAAAGATCCTACAGACTGTGGCTCATACCTACCTATTTCACTCCTCAGTTGTGATATTAAAATATTGGCCAAAATATTAGCAGTGCGTCTGCATAAAAATAATTTCTCATCTTATATATTCAGACCAATGTGGTTTCATGGCAGGGAAGACCACGGATTTTAAAATTCAAAGGCTCTTCACTAATATATCATCTAATGTGGGGTCAAGTGGCTCCAGAGTCGTGGCCTCCTTGGACCTTGAGAAGGCATTTGACTCGGTAGAGTGGTCTTATCTGTGGTCCGTGTTAGGTAAATTTAGATTTGGACCCAGGTTTATATGATGGGTGCAGTTACTATACTCCCAACCTATAACGAGTGTTAAAACGAATTATCACATCTCCTCCGTATTCACACTTACCCGAGGGACTAGACAAAATTGCCCATTATCCCCTTTCCTCTTTGCATTGTCCATTGAGCCATTAGAATAAGATCCTGACTCATCTCAGGTTCCGCTATTTCCAGCTTAGACATGCCCTCTGGTCGCAGTTTGCACGATATAATGTCAGACTATGCACATCTCCGGTAGAGGATTGGGTGACACAGGAGATGGCTAAACCATTTTCCACACTTTATAGGCAGTTGTTAACTGCTGATTTTGACTGGTGCTCACCAAATTTTTTTCTTACATTTTCTTCTGACAAGCAAAGGCTGTTTGTTTAGTTTTTGTTTTTGTTTTTGATTATACACTTACTGATATGTGAAGTAATATATCTGCATGTTTTTGTTTAAAATTGACCTTGTTAACTCGATACTGCTGTACTATTTGCTGTATGTAATATTGTTTTGTACTTTCCCATTTTGTACCTCAGTTTTATATGTGGTCTTAATAAAGTTACCTTTAAAATAAGATATTTGGGTTTCTTCGTATGTGTTTGTAGGATCTCTGTATTCACATTAAGCGATTATCATGCGCATGCATTATCACAGGATAGGTGATAAATGTTTGATTTCTGGGGGTCCCACCACTGGGGTCCCCACTGGTCACTAGAAAAGAGGTCAAGAGCCCCCATTTCTTCTCACTGTATGACCATAGTGAGGAGATCTTTGAATAAGGCTAGATTCACACGAGCGTGGGGAAAATCGGACGTGAAAAACGTTTTTACGTCCGAGGTGACACCATGCGTGTCCCGCTTTCACAGATCCCCATAGACTTGAGCCTATGGAGGGATCTGTTAAAACGGAAGATAATAGGACTGGTTCTATATTTCAACGGACCCTTCACACGGTCCGTTGAAACAACGACCCGGTGAACGGCCCCATTGAAATACATGCGTCCGTGTGACGGCCGTTGTTTTAACGGCCATCACATGGACGTATTCAACGCTTGTGTGAATAAGGCCTAAAGCTGCGTTTTGAGCATGCGCGGTGCTGCTCTCTACAAAGTCTATTGGAGTGATGGAGACAGCCAAGTTTAGCGCTTGGTGTTTCCATCAGAACCATAGACAGTCAATACAGCAGCAGGGCGTATGCTCGACCGCTGCTCTACTTAAGCCTCTTCCTTACTGTCAGTGGAGTGCAGTTAGGAAAAACGGGGGGCTCAGGACTCCTATTTTAGTGACCGTGGGAGTCCTAGTATTTGGGCCTCCAGTGATCGGTCATTTATTTCCTATCCTTTGGATAGGTGATAAATGTGGATCTTGGGACGACCCCTTCAAAGCTGGCAATAGATCTAATGATAATTGTAAACTATCCAATTGAAAAAGACAAATATTACTGATCATGGTTGAGTGTATGACTAACATGATAAGTCAGACTAATGAAAATGTGTTCCAATGTTTAGTATAAGTAAAGAACTTTAGATTTCCAGATGAAATGGTATGATTATATCAACCACTCCCATTTTCTGCACATATCTTTCAGTGAATCCCTCTTAAAAAGGCACCTCCAATTATGTTCCTGGCTGTATTTCCCGCCAGAAGTTTATTGTTCCAGTAGTAAAAATTTATCAGAAAGTTTGTCAGATGAAGGACAAATTGTCTAAGTTTTATAAGCTGTAATGTACTTTTCAGACCAGTTAAAATAGTCTTTAAACCAAGAGTAGCCCAATAATATAACAACACTGTAAAAGATGCTAAAGTTGTTTAATAGTCAGCAAAGGCTTTCCTACAAACAGTTTAATTATATAATTTACAGCGGCATAAACATTTTAGTTGACATCATTTCGTGAATTTGATTTGTAATTTGTGGACAACCACAAAATACGTAAAAGGCAGGTAAAGGTTAACATCATCTCGGCATTGCTCATGCTCGCTACTCATTAACTCTGCTTACAAATAGATTTTTATAATGTGGATTGCAAATTTTTCCTTATTTAATCCAAAATATACTACTAATAGCTGATGCTTACAAACAAACCCACCTCATGCTTCATTTTTATATTGTTAGATGTATACATATGTTTTCTTTTGGGAGCAGAGGTGTATATGGTTTCTTTGTCTATGTGATACATAGACATCATTTGACTCTTGCAGATCACAGGCTTAAGCTGGTCACACATAAGTGATTTTAGACAGCTATATTCTGAATGACTTGTCGTTTACAGCTAGTCTGTGAAGGTTGTCGTTTTGGTCGACAACTTTATAAGTTAAATTACAAATCACTGATATATCCCTGCCTTGATTTATGGCAAGCTCTGGTTTACCATTGATGGGATGTAGAACTTTTGTTAGGTTTGAGTTACTTTCCAGGAACTACACCTGACAATGATCAAAAAAATCCAACATGGCAGACTAACTTTTACACAGATATGTACCTGTGGTCGACGTCTGTCACGCTAGTTTGTGTCAGATAGTTGGCAGAAAATGGTCTAAATTGGCCTTTTCGGCTGTCCAAATCTTTAGTCTATGGCCACGGTCACCTCAAGGCCATGTTCACACTTTGTGATAGGGTATAATGCGCTTGACATATCAAAACAGTGTCCTTGGGCATTCATCCAGGCAGGATGTGTTACCATATCGGCAAAGTTTATAACTGTATGCCATACAATTCCATTAGTTGAAGCCCCACTTTCAGCGTATACTTTTGGAAAATTTCTCGGCATATGTGCCAAACTTAAGCAAAAAAAAATACAAATTCTGAACAGTGCCTTAAAGGGGTTTTCTGTGGAAATGCCATAAAGTGGAAAAACCTCTTTAAATTATAGCTGCAAGCCAGCAGGGTCCAATATATAGTTTCTCGTCACAGCTAGCCCAATTAGAATGAAGGGGTGAACAAGAAGATGACTAGCAGCATAAAGCATTTGTTAGCCAAGGATTCTTCAGAATGCAAGTTTGCTGCATCTCTATTTATATTTATTTAAAAGTTCAGAGAAATTTCTTGTTTTTGAAAGAATTAGATTGTCCAGAATTTTTTTTTAAAGGGCTATTCCAGCCTAAAGCAGCACCCTGCTGTTTCCGTCAGCTCCATAGACTTTGAATGGAGCGGCATCGTGCTTGCCTGGATGCTGCTCCTATAAAACACCTCCTAGCCGCCGTCCAGGGGGAACAGAGACCCACATTCTAGCAATTGGTGGGGGTCCCTGTTGATGAAACCCCACAAATCTAGTATTTATCACTTACCCTGTAATACAGGATAGTTGAGCTCGTTCTGTTTTGGCCTTGCTAAATTAAGTGGCTGTATATGAAGTTACTAAAGTGGAGTTACTAAACTGGATTGGTTTGCTGTGTTCTTGTGTGTGAAACTGTGTTTGATATATGAATTGAGTGCTTGCTAATAAAAGTTGGCAAAACTGACATAATTTAAAACCCTTTTTTCCTTCTTAGCTTCTGTCCTACTGTGCAGCTGACTAGGGGGAGGTATTAACTGCTCTCAGGTGATATAAATTAGCCTGCGGGCCTCAGTTGAGCTTGCTCTGTTTTGGCCTTGCTAAATGAAGTGGCTTGTATATCAGGTGGAATTACTAAACCTGAGTTAAAAAGTGGAGTTAAAGGAACAGTGTCACGAAAAAAAAGTTTTTTACATCAGTTTGGTTTTAGAGTTTTATTAAAAACTTTTACATTTATTTGTGTGTTTGTGTTTTACTTTTTTTTATTTGTACACTTTTTCTTCCCTGTGGGGGCTGCAATTTTTTTTTCCATTTCTGTATGTGTCGATTAACGACACATACAGACATGGAATACGGCAGCTACAGTCCCATAGTGAATGCGAACGGGGCCCGTTCCATTCACTATGCTGTACGCCGTCTGTGTGGGAACGGCGCATGCGCCGCTCCCACACAGTCCAAGTTGAACTGTGCACCGTCCGGCGCCATTTTCCTGTAGACCGGAAGTCGCGGGCGGACAGTAAGATTACTACTTCCGGTCGCGGCTTCCGGACTTGTGCACTTGGAGCGGCGGTAGCAGAGGGAGCGGACGGACCGGAGGGAGCGGCGGTGACTGGAGCAGGTAAGTGATTTCTATGTATGTTCGTGTTTTACTGTATGTTTACTAGTGTATGTAAACCTACTACCCTGTGTGTTAGCTCAAAAAATGGCGACACACAGTGTAGGAGGTTTGACCGTTCAATCCCCTCGTTTATCCCGGCACTAGCCAGGATAAAGGAGGGGGGGATTCTGAGAGCTCACTAGAGCGAGTGAGTTTTCCCAAATTTTGCAGCGTAAAGCAATGTGGTTGCTTTACCACATGCAATGCTGCAATTTTGGGAATTGCTCCATCTAGTGACCAGCACTGGGAAATATTATAAATTAGAATCTAATTTATAATATTTCCTGACTAGTGAAAAAAAGTAAAAAATTAGAACAATGTTTAATCATTTTTACACTAACTGTTCAATTAAAAAAAAAAAAACTCGCAACACATTCCCTTTAAAGTTCCTGTAAGTACGCTTCTTTTCTTTTACTTTAACTATTGTTCACTGTTTTTTTGTAACTGGGATAATGGACAGCAAGATTGGAGGTTTTCTTCAGTGCACAGTTTGCCATTGACTGGAGCCGGAGTTCCAGGGTGAATACCTCTGTGGCAGATGTGAGTGTGTTGTTCACCTGGAACCTCACATTAGAGATCTGGAGGAGCAAAATGCAACACTGAGGGCGATAGACAATCTTGAGTGGAGCATGCTGCTCACTGAGCAAGCAGTTAGTGGGGTAGAATTGGAGGGTGATGACATGGGTCAGAAAGACCAGGCAAGTAGCTGGGTTAATGTAGTTAGGGGCAGTAGAAAGGGGTCCAAGAAAAGGAAGGCCAATCCTGTTTCTGATATTCCAAGCAAAATTGCCAAGTTAGGTGATGATGCTAGGGTGTTGGTCTCAGAAATGGCAGCCCTAGTGGATAATGATCTCCCTAACAGCCAGGAGAACAGCCCAGCTGGTAGTCGGCGGGATGGTAATGCAGGTAAGGCAAGACAATTGGTAGTTGTAGGGGATTCTATAATCAGGAAGACGGATAGAATAAATTGTCGCCAAGACCGCCTCAATCGAATGGTTTGCTGTCTCCCTGGTGCCAGGGTTCGGCATGTGGTGGAACGAGTGGATAAATTACTGGGAGGGGTTTGTGATGATCCAGCTGTCGTTATCCATGTGGGAACCAACGACATAAATAAATTGTAGGTGAAGGAGCCTTCAGAATAATTTTAAAGAACTAGGCTACAAGCTGAAGGGAAGGACCTCCAAAGTTGTATTCTCAGGAATACTGCCTGTGCCAAGCGCATCACAAGAAAGACAGCGGGAGCTCAGGGAGTTAAATGCATGTCTCAAGTCTTGGTGTAGAGGAGGAGGCTTTGGGTTCTTAGAACACTATGCTGACTTTTAATTGGGGTACAAATTGTATTATGCAGATGATTTGCACCTAAATGGAAGGAGGTCCGCTGTGCTGGGGGAGAGAATTCTAGCTGGGTGGAGTATGGTGGAGTATTTAAACTAGGGCTGAGGAGGGAGGTCAATGTAGAAAATAAAGGGGTAGTTAGGTTAAAGAGGGGTCAGACTAAATTGGTTGGGGGACAAATAGACTGTGGGGAGAGGACTACACAAGACAATAAGGAGATCCTTTTGTTACAAAACAGCAATGAAAACAAAAATGCCCAAATAATGTCAAATAATCACATTTCTGATACAGACAGTGAAAAATGATAAGGCCAGTTTAAGTGTATGTTCACAAATTCCAGAAGTCTAGCAAGCAATATGGGGAAGCTGGAGGCCTTGGTACTGGAGGAACATATAGATATAGTTGGTGTTGCTGAAACATGGCCGGACTCTTCACACAACTGGGCTATAAATCTACAGGATTTTACACTGTTTTAGAAAGACAGGACAAATAGGAAAGGAGGTGGTGTATGTCTGTATGTGAGAAGTGATATGAAGGTGGTGGTGTATGTCTGTATGTGAGAAGTGATATGAAGGCGGTGGTGTATGTCTGTATGTGAGAAGTGATATGAAGGCGGTGGTGTATGTCTGTATGTGAGAAGTGATATGAAGGTGAGTGTTAAAGAGAAAATAGTGGGTGAAGATTGTGAGGAGGTTGAAACCTTGTGGGTGGAATTACAAAGGGAGGTAAACACTGACAAAATGACTTTTGGTGTAATCTATAGAGGAGATGGATGATCAGCTATATAAACAAATGGAGAGGGCTGCACAGGCGGGTACGGTAGTGATAATGGGAGATTTTAATTACAGGGATATTAATTGGTGACATGGTTCGGCTTCAACTGCAGAGGGGAGAAATTGTATCTGGAGATTTCTAATAATGCAGAGCTTGTTGTGAATGTCAATGTTCGTGAAAAGCTTGGTAACAGTGATCAAAATATAGTTACATTTTACCTATACTGTAAAAAACAAATGCAGGCCGGGGGGGGGGGGGGCAAAAACACTTCATTTTAAGAAGGACAATTTCCCCATGATGAGGGCTGCAATTCAGGATATAGACTGGTAAGAACTAATGAAAAATAATGGTACAACTGATAAATGGGAGATTTTAAAATCTACTTTGGGTAATTATAGTGCAAAATTTATTCCTATAGGTAACAAGTACAAACGACTAAAATTAAACCTCACATGGCTTACGCTTTCTGTAAAAAGGGCAATACATGACAAAAGAGGGCATTTTAAAAATACAAATCTGAGGGTACAGCTGTAGCCTTTGTAAATTATAAAGAGCTTAATATAAGCTGTAAAAAAAAAAAAAAAAAATCAGCAAAAATACAAAATGAAAGGCAGGTGGTCAATGAGCGTAAAACAAATCCCCAAAAATTCTTCAAGCATGTAAATGCAAAAAAGCCAAGGTCTGAACATGTAGAACCCCTAAATAGTGGTAATGGGGAGTTGGTCACAGGGGATCAAGAGAATGCAGAGTTACTAAATTAGTTCTTCAGCTCTGTATATACAACAGAAGAAAGAGCAGCTGATATAGGCGGTGCCAGTGCTGTTAATATATCAGTTGATATACTGAATTTACTGAATGTAGATATGGTCCAAGCTAAAGAGGCTCTGTCACCAGATTTTCAAACCCCTATCTCCTATTGCAGCTGATCGGCGCTGCAATGTAGATAACTGTAACGTTTTTCTTTTTAAAAAACGAGCATTTTTGGCCAAGTTATGAGCATTTTTATATTTATGCAAATGAGCCTTTCTTATGTACAACTGGGCGTTTTTAATCTTATTTCCAACTGGGCGTGTATTGTGTTAGTTACATCTGGGTGTGTTTACTTGTTTTACTAGCTGGGCGTTGTGAATGGAAGTGTATGATGCTGACGAATCAGCATCATCCACTTCTCATCGTTACCACCCAGCTTCTGGCAGTTCACAGACACACAGCGTGTCCTCGCTCGTTCCTCCTGTGGGAGGAAGTGAGTGACGTCACAGCGTGATCTCGCCAGGACATGCTCTGTGTCTGTGCACTGCCAGAAGCTGGGTGGTAACGAAGAGAAGTGGATGATGCTGATTCGTCAGCATCATACACTTCCATTCACAACGCCCAGCTAGTAAAACAAGTAAACACAACCAGATGTAACAAACACAATACACGCCCAGTTGGAAATAAGATTAAAAACGCCCAGTTGTCCATAAGAAAGGCTCATTTGCATAAATATAAAAATGCTCATAACTTGGCCAAAAATGCTCGTTTTTGAAAAAGAAAAACGTTACTGTTATCTACATTGCAGCGCCGATCAGCTGCAATAGGAGATAGGGTGAATACCTATAAATGTACATGTGGACGAATCATGCATCCACAAAGGAAAAAATAGAAACAAGTACAAATATGTACATTGTAAAAATCACATCACGTTATTGAAATACATAAAAACATATTGGCCATCAAGACCTAAAATGAGACGCACAGTTAAAATACAAAGAAGTGGGGAACACCCGATTATGACACAATAGAATATACTCAGAAAAACCCAAATATAAAAGGTAGTTCAGAAATTAGGAGATAGGGGTTTGAAAATCTGGTGACAGAGCCTCTTAAGTTAAATAAAATAAATGTACACAAGGCATCGGGACCAGATGGGTTACACCCTAGAGTTCTTAAAGAGTTTAGTTCAGTTACTTCTGTCACCCTATTCATAATATTTAGAGATTCTCCAGTGACTGGTATAGTGCCAAGGGACTGGCGCAGGGCAAATGTGGTGCCTATTTTCAAAAAGGGCCCTAGGTCTTCCCTGGGTAATTATAGACTGGTAAGCTGAACATCCATCGTGGGGAAAATGTTTGAGGGGATATTGAGGGACTATATACAGGATTATGTGACAAAAAATAGTATTATAAGTGGCAGCCAGCACTCTTTTACTAAGGACAGAAGTTGTCAAACCAACCTGATTTGTTTTTATGAAGAGGTGAGCAGAAGTGTAGACAGAGGGGCCGCTGTGGATATAGTTTTTTTGGACTTTGCAAAGGCATTTGATACTTTCCCTCATAGACGTCTAATGGGTAAATTAAGGACTATAGGTTTAGATTGTATAGTTATTGGATTGAGAATTGGCTCAAGGACCGTATCCAGAGAGTTGTGGTCAATGATTCCTACTCTGAATTGTCCCCGGTTATGAGTGGTGTACCGTAGGGTTCCGTGCTGGGACCACTATTATTCAACTTATTTATTAATATGATATAGAGGATGGGATTAATAGCACTATTTCTGTTTTTGCAGATGACACCAATGTTCAGTCTATGGAAGATGTTTGTGTATTGCAACCGGATTTAAACAAACTAAGTGTTTGGGCGTCCACTTGGCAAATGAGGTTTAATGTAGATAAATGTAAAGTTATGCACCTGGGTACGAACAACCTGCATGCATCATATGTCCTAGGGGAGGTATACTGGGGGAGTCACTTGTTGAGAAGGATCTGGGTATACTTGTAGATCATAAACTAAATAACAGCATGCAATGTCAATCAGCTGCTTCAAGGGCCAGCAAGATATTGTCGTGTATTAAAAGAGGCATGGACTCGCGGGACAGGGATCTAATATTACCACTTTATAAAGCATTAGTGAGGCCTCATCTAGAATATGCAGTTCAGTTCTGGGCTCCAGTTCATAGAAAGGAACCCCTGGAGTTGAAAAAATACAAAGAAGAGCAATGAAACTAATAAGGGCATGGAGAATATTATGTATATTGTCTATATGCCCAAATTGGGTTTCAGTGGTAATCTTGAAATGCCAACCACTTTAACCTTTTTGAATCATTATTCCAGGTACTCTGTAAATTTCCCACCTCACTAGCACTAAAGCAGCCCAACCCATTACATTTACTACACCAAAGTCATCAAAAGGCTCATTTATCCAAATTATTTTTTTTCTAGTCATCTGCCATCCAATATCTGCATTCTTTAGCCCAATCTATATTTCTCTTTCAAGAGTTTTAATAATAATTTTTTCTTTGGAAGTATCTATCGGTGCCATCTGACGATCTGTCTTTTTACTGCTGCAGAGGACAGTGGTAGTTAGCGTATACTATATGTAAGGAGCCAATATCTTCAGTTACTGACATTCTGACACAAGAAATACCCTGCATTTTCCAAAACAACAATAAATGGACATGTTTCTTTACAAATCTGTTCCACTTTGGAAAATTTTTAAACCAGATTTGGACTTCAGAAATGTCAGTGCATTTCACACCTAAGGCCAGGTTCCCATGGGTCAAATACGCAGCGTATCCGACCTGAAACCCGCAGCACACTTTGTCCGTAAGGGTATGTTCACACGCACTGTTTTCAGATGTAATTCGGCCATTTTACACCTCGAATTACGCCTGAAAAAACGGCCCTAATACGCCTACAAACATCTGCCCATTGCTTGCAATTAGTTTTACGGTGTTATTTTCCCACGAGGTGTAATTTTATGTGCCGCTGTCAAAATACGGCGCGTAAAAAAAAGCCCACGAAAAAGAAGTGCATGTCACTTCTTGAGATGTTTTTTTGAGCCGTTTTTCATTGACTCCATTGAAAAACAGCTCCAATAACGTCCGTAAAATACGCCGCAATAAACGCGAGTTGCTACAAAAACTTCTGAAAATCAGGACCTGTTTTCGCCTGAAAACAGCTTAGTATTTTTAGACGTATTTTGCTAAGCCATGTGAACATACTGCACCACATTGAAATTTTCCGCTGCGAAAAGCAGTGCTGAGAAAAAAAAAGTTTATAATTACCCTCTCCCTCTCTTCTGTGCATAGTCCGGCCCCCTATGATGATGTTGCAGGCCATGTGACCAGTGCAGCCTGTGATTGGTTGCATTGGTCACATGGCATGAAACGTCACCCCAGGGGGCCGGACTGGAGAAGAAGCACAGAATTCTGAATAAATATAACTGGTTTTTTTCTTACTAGTGATTTTTGCGGCGTAAATGCTGTGATTCCGCCGCAAAAGTCGCAACACTTGACTTTCTGTTGTGGGTTTTGCATCCCTATTGAATTCAATGGGGAGAACCCGCAACAGAAAAGCAACGAATACTCAGCATAAATTGACATGCTGCGGATTTAATTTCTGCACCGCAGGTAAATTTATTAACGTTTATGCTGCTTTTTTTTCCACTGCTTAGACATGAGATTTTCTAACTCTCATCCACTTTGCTGCTACTCTAAATGCTGTGGAATTTCTGCACAGAATTCCGTTGTGGAAATTCCGCAGCGTTTACACTACGTGGGAACCCGACCATAGTGCAGTTGCACATGACCGAGATCGGGCTGTTAAAAACGGTCCGAGTGTCGACTGGATTTACCGTCCCGACCGCGATACAGGTGAACGGGACTCCTGGCATAGACATATTATGATGCTAGGAGTTCCTGCCTCCCCACGGAACTGCTGTTTCGTACTGTAAAATTTTGTTCAGTACAAAACAGCAGTTCCGTGAGGAGGCAGAAACTCCTAGCATCATAAATTTCTATGGTGGCAGGAGTCCTGTTCACCTGTATCGCGTTTGGGCCGGGAAATCCGTCCGACACACGGACCGTTTTTCACAGCCTGAACTGAGTCGTATGTAAGAGGTGTTGGGGTGGCCACACACATATCAGTGTGCTGCGCAGAATTACAAGCATTTTTTATTGAAACTATTGCAGTTTTGCAATGTGTTTTTTGCCCGTGCGGCTTGTACAGGTGAAATACATGACCTATACATGCCTTGTGGCCAAAAAACACATCAGAAATTGCATAGAAACACTGTGGTAATTCACGGTAAACGATGTGTGGTTTTGCCACATGGCACACTACCTCTACGTGTATGGGTAGCTTTACGATCCAAGACAATTTACCTGATCAAAATGTTAGGTTTTTATCTTTAACCAAACAATTATTAAAGGGGTTATCCGGTGACCTAAAATTGATGGCCTATCCTCAGCGAGCGCTGCAAACTCTTTTTATGTAAACAGCTACATTCTGTAAAACGCTGTCACATTCGTAGCGACTATGCACAGTATTATAGCTTTGTCCATTCACTTGCATAGGAGTATGTAATGTCAAATACTTTTGTGTCAAAAAAGACAAAAGTATAGAAGGTATGACACCTTTACTGGCTTACCATAAAAGTTCTATATGCGGCTTTCAGAGCACACAGGCTCCTTCTTCAGGCAATTTACAAATTAATGACTTAGAACAAAGCACAACATTTAAGATGTTTTTTTTACTGTACTTGCATAGGAGGAAACTGTAATACAGTGTACAACAAATGTGACAGTTTTTTTAATGTCACCGGATAATTCCTTTAGGCCAAGTGCACACAATGCGTATTACGTGTGGATTTGCTGCACATATTTTCGTGTGGCAGATCCGCAGCATAATACAGTACCAGCAAAGTAAATGAGACCTCAAGCAATCTCATCTACACGTTGCAGATTTTTTTCTGCATGTAAATTGACCTGCGGTGCGTATTTTAAAATCCGAAGCATGTCAATTTATCTTGCGTTTCCGCTCGCGAATTGTATCTGACCAGTGTTATTTTTTATTTTTTTTAAAAAGGCATCAAAATCCGCAGCATAACACAGCACCTATTTCCGCATCAAATTGTAAAAAAATGCACATAAAAACGCATCAACAAACGCACTATTAGGTGCAGATTTTACCTGTGGAATTGCAATCATTCACCTGTGGTTTTGATGCGGATTTTCTGCACCAAATTCAGCAATGCAGTGCATGTAGCCGGTTTCGATAATAGCTAATAGCATTCAAATATGATTAAATAAGGATCAGCTAAGGGTGCCCATACACGTAGCAGCCGTGTGGCCAAGTGTGCCTTGCAGATGAGAACCGCACGGCAGTTTTACCACATATCACCATAGTTTTAACATGTGGTTTTGGCTGCGCGGCTTGTATAGGTAAACCACTTTGAACTGCAGTAAAACTTGGCCGCTTGGGATCACTACCGCCACACGACCGCTATGTGTATGGGCACTTTAAGAGAATGTACATCTTTTTAGCCAAAGTGGATTAGGCCTCATTCAGAAGGGTGTATTCCACCTGTATTTAAATATCTGTATTCTGGATGTAACACCTAGATCCTCCGTGACTTCTACTGAACGGAACATAGAGCACTGCTTAGATCTCTGCTGGAGTCACACTATTTCTACCATTAAAGTCAACAGTGCAACAGACCCTAAAGAAAGGCATTTTTTATTCTTCATTACAATCTTTTATGTTTTCCGTTGTGATCCATTAAAGACTAAAAAAAGAGGCTAATGTGAACAAACCCTAAACTATAAATGATCTGGTTATTGCACACAAACCATCTTGATATTTTTCCTATAAATAATTTCAATCACAAAGCATTACATTTATCTGAAGTGGTTAATTATAACTTAAATTCTCCCTAAGCTATACACAACATGTTTATGGCACAATTGTACATATTAAAATAATAATTACTAGGCTATGTTTTAAGAAAATAGTAATTAGTAATAATTCTGGCAAAACAGAAAAATAATACAGCTCAAATCAGTGTAAGGGTATAGTCACATGCTTAGAAAAAAACTGATGAAAATACGGAGCTGTTTTCAAGGGAAAAAAGCTTCTGATTTTCAGATGGTTTTTTTAAGCCACTCGCGATTTTTGCAGCGTTTTTTTATGGCCGTTTTTGGAGCTGTTTTTCTATAGAGTCAATGAAAAACGGCTCCAAAAACGTCCCAAGAAGTGACATGCACTTCTTTTTCACGGGCGACTTTTTACGTGCCATTTTTGGAAAACGAGGTGTAAAAGAAACGCCCCCGTTCTGCTTCCGTTTTTTCAGCCGTTTTTCGAGACCTTAACGGCCCGAAAAATGGCTGAAAACACTCCGTGTGAACATACCCTAAATGGTTAAAGACAGCAATTTATGTGGAATACAATAATTATATTCAAATACTACTACTATTGATCACCAATACATTGAGCCTCCGCAAGCCCGATATTAACCCTTTAATGACACAAACAATTTTCATTATTTCAATTTCGTTTTTCCTCCCCGCCTTCCAAAAGCCATAGCTTCTTTATTTTTTCGTCGACATCGTCAACCGCAGCCTCTAAGTGGTTAAACGGCCAGGATCAGAGATCTCTGTTCCTGGCCATTAGTGCAAGGTGTCAGCTGTAATACACAGCAGACACCCGCAGTGTATGGAGCAGGCTCAGCGTGTGAGCCCACTCCATGTTTCAACCCCGGCACCAGGACGTCCTGGTTAGTTAAGGGGTTAAATATACATGACCTGTTTTAATTGGATGAAGTTTGATGTTAGTAATAATATTCGAAACATACAATATTCCTTAAAGTACTGATGTTAAAATATAATTAAAAAATTTATCCAAATGGATCATATAAATATATCTTTATTATGCACAATTTATAAACACAGCTGAAAAAAAAGACACTATAAAAATACCAAATAAAAACAAAAAAAATTGGACAACATATAATGCAGGGTCAGGCGTAATTACCATTTCATAAACATACAGACAATGGGGGAATTTATTAACTAGAAAAGTCGCAAATGGCACAAAAATCGCAATTTGCCAGAAAAAATTGTAAGGGTATGTTCACACGAGGGCGTCCGATACGGCTGAAATTACGGGGATGTTTCAGCCTGAAAACATCCCCGTAATTTCAGCCGTACCGGCATGTGCAGGCGCTTGAACGCCGCGTCAATTACGGCCGTAATTAGCGCTGCTATTCATTGGAGTCAATGAATAACGGCACCAAATACGGCCAAAGAAGTGACAGGTCACTTCTTTGACGCGGGCGTCTATTTACGCGCCGTCATTTGACAGCGGCGCGTAAATATACGCCTCGTGTGAACAGACAAACGTCTGCCCATTGCTTTCAATGGGCAGATGTTTGTCAGCGCTATTGAGGCGCTATTTTCAGACGTAATTCGGGGCAAAAACGCCCGAATTACGTCCGTAAATAGGCCGTGTGAACATACCCTAACTATTGTGCTGTTTCTGCCACATGGCACTTATAAGTAGGCAGAAACTGGTGTAAATCATAGTTCATATCTATGCCAGCTCAAAGCTGTAGTAGATTTAAATCTCTGGCGTATGGACGGCCAGAGATGCGCCTAATGTATTAAGAGGCGTATACCTTTTAATAAATTAGGAGCATCTTACTCCGGCGATCTGCATATTAAGACTGGCATATGTTTGTGGTGGCAAACAATAATCAAAAGATACATATCATGCCAGTGCAAAAGATTATTGTTGCGACCAAATTGAATGTCATACTGCATGAATATCAATACCAATATCAAAACCATAATCCTGCACCTCACTTTACAGGACTCCAACAGGCGTTTCGCACGAGCTCTGTCAGGGTGTACTGCATCAGTGTTGGTACTGGGTTTAAATATACCTATAATAAATGACATAGATATCAATGATTATTAGGTATTTACCACTGTGTATGTTATCGGGCACACACAGTCCATAAATGGCATCTCATCCCGTCCAGCATCAGTAGTACGGAGCTGCGCATGTCTACGCAGCTCACGCACTCACCATGTAACACCCGACTGGGAGAGGCAATATCTACCCCACAGGCTCATGTGCATACCACAGTGGATATTAGCAACATGATAGGTACTGGCAAAGTTGTGGTCAATTGATATCCAACTGTATATTGTATCACAATGTATACATGAAGTGCATAAAACATTCAACTAATTAAATAGTCATGATGTTCGTAATTACAGTATATACACATTAGCTTGTCTGTAAAATATAGTATGAGATGTTGATGATCAGTGTTGCCTTTAAGCTGTGGGCTCTGAAAAGAAAAGGGTTAAACAGGTTTTCCCATAATCAATATTTCTCACCTATCCACAGGATAGGTGATAAATATCTGATAGGTGGGGTCTGACCGCTGGGACACCCACCGATCATGAGAACGGGCTTACCTTACCATTCCTGGAAGCCCCATGGGAATGGAGCGGTAATGCTCTCACTTGGCTATTGCTCCATTCATTTTTATAGGGCTGCCGAAGATAACGCTTGGGAGCCCCATAGAAATTAATAGAGCGGTGGTCGAACCTGCACACTACCGTTCCATTCCTATGGGGCTCCCAGCACGGTAAGCCCGTTCTCGTGATCCATCCCAGCGGTCGGACCCCCACCAATCAGATATTTATCACCTATCATATGGATAGGTGATAAATATTGATTATGGGAACACACACCTTTAAATAACCTAAGAATGATGTGGATTTTTTAACTTTATGACTGATGATCAATGTTTTTGAAACTTTTTTGCACTGCTCCCTGCTTGCCTATATGTAAGGTCTAACACATAATTTATTTTAATCAAACCTAATATCTACTAAACATGTTAAATCACTGTTCTCAAGCCAAAAACACAGTACCATATGGGTTTCCCACCACTGCACTGACCTAGTTGTTGCCAGCTGCCAGTATTTTGCAAATGGTACCAAGGATGTCTAAGTAATACTGAAAACTTCCAAAAAGGGTCAGTGCCATATCAAGGACAGTTGACAGGTAAGAATCATATCATTAGTACTGACTCGGCCCCGTAGAATTTGACTTTGCATCAGTTCATTATTTTTGCCCTTTGTCATTTTTTGTGTTGCTTTTTTTATTTGTTCCCATTGGCAGTGACTTTAAATTGTTCATACATTTTAATAATTTTGTATTTTCTATGTAGAATTTCAGTAGACAGCAATAAAACCAAATAACATTTTAATGTTTTTGTATTTTTGTAATGTATCTCCGGCATTAGAAGTTGGACCTCTGCTTTGAGATATTTCGAAATATTTTCACGTTAGCTCATCGGACTAATATTTACAAAGTGGTCAACCCCTAATACAATGTTCTTCAGCTTTAATTCAATAACATGAAGTAATAATAGTCTGAAAAAACAGCCCCTCCAGATATTTTTTGTGCTGTGAGGAAGCTACATGGCTGAATACATGACCGTAAATGCAAAGATTTCATGACTTGAAGACATATCAATTTATGGCCTGTCTTTGGAATTCTTTTCACATACCAGAACTTGAATCCAGAGGACCAGGTCATTGCTAGTTTGTGGAGAAATAGTAGCCTTATCTTGATAACCTGATAAGACAGTATCTGCTCACCCAGTGCACTCAGAGGGCATATTGTTTCTTACAAGCACTTCCCTATAGATGTGTAGCAGCCATGTTCTGATAAAAGTACCAAACATCAACTTAGTTAAAAGGTTATAAAACTGAGAAGAAACACTGACAACACTTTTTACTCTGGCACCAGCAAGGAGACATGCCAGGTATTTCTGCTTTAAATTAAGGTTTACTTCACAACTACTCTGATTTACTTGTTTTGAGGTACCATGAGGAGTCATATCTGGGGAAGAGTTGTCTTAAAGCAAATTCTTAGTGAAAACACAGGCGTTTTTCTCCCCAGTTGATGTGGAAGATAATGTATTGATGTATGTGTAGTCACGGGAATACCTGATACAGCACATACTAGCTCTTAGGGTATGTTCACACGGCCAAATTTCAGACGTATACGAGGCGTATTATGCCTCGTTTTACGTCTGAAAATACGGCTCCAATACGTCGGCAAACATCTGCCCATTCATTTGAATGGGTTTGCCGACGTACTGTGCAGACGACCTGTTATTTACGCATCGTCGTTTGACAGCTGTCAAACGACGACGCGTAAAAATACAGCCTCGTCAAAAGAAGTGCAGGACACTTCTTTGGACGTTTTTGGAGCTGTTTTCTCATAGACTCCAATGAAAACAGCTCCAAAAACGGACGTAAAAAACGCAGCGAAAACGGCGCGAAAAACGCCGCGAAAAATGCGAGTTGGTAAAAAAACGTCTGAAAAGCAGGGTCTGTTTTCCCTTGAAAACAGCTCTGGATTTTCAGATGTTTTTGTTGACTACGTGTGAACATACCCTTAGGGTATGTGCACACGACCTATTTTCAGACGTAATTCAGGCGTTTTACGCCTCGAATAACGCCTGAAAAGACGGCTCCATTACGTCTGCAAACATCTGCCCATTGCTTGCAATGGGTTTTACGATGTTCTGTGCAGTCGAGGTTTAATTTTACGCGTTGCTGTCAAAAGACGGCGCGTAAAATTACGCTCGCGTCAAAGAAGTGCAGAACACTTCTTGGGACGTTTTTGGAGCCGTTTTTCATTGACTCCAATGAAGAACAGCTCAAATTATGTCCGTAAAAGACGCTGCGAAAAACGCGAGTACTTGTAAAAACATCTGAAATTCAGGAGCTGTTTTCGCCTGAAAACAGATGCGTAAATTCAGACATATTTTGCGTTGTCGTGTGAATATACCCTGAGCATTGTATTCATATTGTAGCACACTATAAGGGCTCATTCACACGACCATTGTTTTCTTCAGTGTCCTATCCGTTTTTTTATGGATAGCATACTAAACCATTCATTTCTATGGGGCCATACACAAATTCCTTTTTTTCTTGCGGATCCGTGTGTCCGTTCTGCAAAATTATAGAACATTTCCTTTTCTTGTCCGTGTTTGCAGTCTGTCTCACCCATTCTAGTGTATGGCTCTGCGAAAAAAAACCAGACAGCACACAGAAGTCACTAGGATTCGAGTTTTGGGGTCAGCAAAACGCCAACGTTCGTTTTCGTGTTGCCTAAAGTTGGTCGTTCATTGGAGAGTTTATACTGGCTCTGCAAAGAGCTTCAGTTTTTTTAGTTGTTGTTAGGCTATGGGACAAAATAAGCTGTGAAAACGAGCGCCATTCAATGAGAGAGCTCATTGATCGGCGCTCGTTTGCTCCTTTCAGAAAGAACAATAAACGCTCGTCCCCATACATTTGCATCATGTCGGCAGCACATCTTTGTTTAGACAGGGAGATGTTCTGCCCACAACAATAATATTTATTGCTGCCTAAACCAGCAGATCAGCCGATGAACAAGCGTTTGCCCGATAATTGGCCCGTGTAAAAGGGCCCTTAGGCCTCATTCACACGACAGGGTCCGAGTGTCGGCCGGGAAAATCGGCCGTTTTTGGCCGATTTTCCCGGCCGGTTTGCATCCGATTTGCATCCGTTCCGATTCCGTTCCGGGCCGAGTTGCCGTTTTTGCCGGCCGATTTGGACCCGATTTGCATCCGTTTTTTTCCCTGTCCGTTTTAAAATCGGATGAATTTCATTTAAATTTGTTGCCACACACAGCCCTTTGTAGATAATGCCACAGCCCCCCTGGTAGGTAATGCCACCCAGCCCCCTGCAGGTAATGCCACCCAGCCCCCTGTAGGTGATGCCACACAGCCCCCTGTTGGTGATTACACCCTGCTCCCTGTAGGTAATGCCACCCAGCCCCCTGTAGGTAATGCCACCCAGCCCCCTGTAGGTGATGCCACACAGCCCCCTGTTGGTGATGCCACCCTGCCCCCTGTAGGCGATGCCACCCTGCCCCCTGTAGGTGATGCCACCCTGCCCCTGTAGGTGATGCCACCCACCAGCCCCCTGTAGGTGATGCCACCCTGCCCCCTGTAGGTGATTCCACCCTGCCCCCTGTAGGTGATGCCACCCAGCCCCCTGTAGGTGATGCCACCCAGCTCCCTGTAGGTGATGCCACCAAGTCCCCTGTAGGTGATCCCACACAGCCCCCTGTAGGTTGCACCCATCCCCCTTCCAGGAGAAGTCACTGACTTCAATGTCCATATATGGCCAGTGTAGTCACTGACTTCTCCTGAAGAGGAATTCCCTGCCACAGGTCGGGAATTCCGCTTCAGAAGTGAGTGACGTCACTGTGTCCATATATGGACAGTGTAGTCACTCACTTCTCCTGTAGCGGAATCCCCGGCCATAGAGTCGGGGATTCCGCTGCAGAAGTACGTGACTTTGCTGTGTCCATATATGGACAGTGTAGTCATGCACTTCTCCTGTAGCGGCATCCCCGGCCATAGAGTCGGGGATTCCGCTGCAGATGTGCGTGACTTCGCTGTGTCCATATATGGACAGTGTAGTCACTCACTTCTCCTGTAGCGGAATCCCCGGCCATAGAGTCGGGGATTCCGCTGCAGAAGTACGTGACTTTGCTGTGTCCATATATGGACAGTGTAGTCATGCACTTCTCCTGTAGCGGCATCCCCGGCCATAGAGTCGGGGATTCCGCTGCAGAAGTGCGTGACTTCGCTGTGTCCATATATGGACAGTGTAGTCACGCACTTCTCCTGTAGCGGCATCCCCGGCCATAGAGTCGGGGATTCCGCTGCAGAAGTGCGTGACTTCGCTGTGTCCATATATGGACAGTGTAGTCACGCACTTCTCCTGTAGCGGCATCCCCGGCCATAGAGTCGGGGATTCCGCTGCAGAAGTGAGTGACTTCGCTGTGTCCATATCTGGACAGTGTAGTCACGCACTTCTCCTGTAGCGGAATCCCCAATCCCCGGCCGGGGATTGGGGATTCCGACTCCTACAGCGAGCAATAAAAGACCCTCCTCCTCCTCCTCACATGCACTCTGCACTGTGAGGAGGAGGAGAGAGAGTGCGCGAGCGACGGTAGACCCGGCCATCACTCGGGACACATTCCGGTGATGGCCGGGTATTACCCGGCCCCATAGACTTCTATGGGAGCCGGGCGGCCGGGCACCCGGCCGAAAATAGAGCATGTCCTATTTTTTGACGGTCGGTTTTCCCGGCCATCAAAAAATCGGTCGTGTGAATAGACCCATTAGGGGTCTATTATTCCTAATGCAGCCGGGTGCCGGACGATTTATGAACGGCCGGCACCCGGCCGAGAAACCCTGTCGTGTGAATCCCGCCTAAGGCTACACGTGGGTTATGACAAATGGCTGGCGATTACATACTATTGTAGGCAGACACAATCCAATCACAATGCCTGAAGCCATCATAGAAAAGGCACTATAGCAAATGGAATAATCCAAAAGCAGCAAAGCAAATTGTGTATAGTTTATTGAAAACAATTAAATAAAATAATTAAACTTTTATTAAAGGGGTTTCCCCACAATTAGAAGTGATGTCATCGCTAATGCAGGAAACTATTCACTTAAGTAGAGATGTGCTGCGATTCTCTATACAGCTGGTGGATAGGAACAAACAGGGAAAAAGCAGGAGGGACTCCCTTCATTCTCGAGATCAGCTGGCGTCCTAGAGGTTGGCCTCCCCTGATCACATTGTTATTGCATATCCTAGTTATTGCATATCCTAGTGATCTAAGAGATTTATGTGAATTTTTCCTACATAAATGAATGTTAAACTGTAATTTTTGTTATTATGCAAAATCCTGATATAATTATCCCCATGTTCAACAGATATGTTCCCAACTTAATACGCATATCTATAGGACTACGACCCCTATAGCTATGGATAGGATTAGATACAGCGGCTCTGCAGACTGTATAACACATGGTAGGCTTAGATACGGGGCCTATATGTGATACTGTCTGCTAGGCCCTATTTCTAAGCCTTCCACATGGTAGGCTTAGATACAGGACTCCAGCAGACAGTAATCTTAAACTTACCCTCCACGCTCCTGAGCAGGCTCCTCTTCAACTCCAGGCGCAGCGAAGGTCCTGATGCCTTTCAGCGTCACAGCGTTATGATCGGCTCGCATATCGTCGGGACATCATGGTGCTGAAAGGCATCCTTTACCAGCGCATAGTTACCAACATTGGAATTTTGTTTCCAAGGACACTTAGGGTGTAGCTTATCTCGTGGGTGTTTCGTATGTGGGCGGGGTGTATTTGGTGGGTGTGTCTAATGGGGAGTGGCTTTCTTTCCAGGTTTTTTGCATACGAACAAAGATTTCTGCACTAGTTTGGCTGACAACTACTATGGTGGCCAGTGCCTCTCTGGTTATCTGGTTGTATACGCAGGTGATGTCTCACTTTATCACTAGGCGATATGTGCTGACCACTACTGGTAGCGTAAAAACCAGCGTAGATAGTGTCCCTTGTAGATGGTGCCCCACACTGCCTCCAGTAGATATTGCCACACACTTCTCTCTGTAGACATTGCCACACACTGCTTCCTGTAGATAATGCCACAGTGCCCTCTGTAGATAGTGCCACATGGACCCCCTGTAGATAGTGCCGCACACCCCCTTTTTACATAGGGCCACAGCACTGTGTAGTTAGTGCCACACAGCCCCCTGTAGATAGTGCAACAATGCCCCCTGTAGATAGTGCCACACAGCCCCATTTATAGTGCCACACAGCCCACCTGTAGAGACTACCACACACACCCCCTGTAGATAATGCCACAGTGCCCTCTGTAGTTAGTGCTACACACACCCCTGTAGATAGTGCCTCACACTCCCCATTTTTAGATAGTGCCACACTCCTCCCTTTGTAGATACTGCCACACAGCCTCCCTTTAGATAGTCCCACACAGTTCCCTTGCAGATAATGCCGCACAGCCCCCTGTAGATAGTGCCACCCGCTTCCCCCTTTATAGTCAGTGCCACACTCCTCCCTGTGTAGATAGTGCCACACAGCACCCCTGTACATAGTGCCACCCAGCCCCCCTGTAGATAATACAACACTTCTCCTGTAGATAGTGCCCAGGTGGCGCAAATAACGTAGCCCCTCAGCGACACAGTGCCGATGGAGGGACGGAGTCAGCAATGGGGGGGAGTTTGTGACAGAGCGGAGTCAGAGACGTTTGCCTAGCCATGACCTGGGCGAGTGGCACTTTCTGAGAGTGAAGACCACTGCCCACGTCCTTGGCTGCAGTACACAGTGTGGCAAGCAGGGCCTGTGGGCCCCCCTAGCTTAGGGGCCCAGTCGCAAAAGCAACCGCTGCGACCCCTATAGCTACACCACTGACTGTTTGCTACTATTCTATTGTATTGTTAATCTGTGAATTAAGAAATGTAATTTTTTTTCCTAATTACTTAAAATACAGGACATGATCTATAGCTGCTGTACACAGTGGCAGAAGTCTAACGTCTTAGAGACATACTATAGGACACAGGATACTGACTGTTCTTGAAATTGTTCCAGAGTTTAACCTCTATGGCTTTCTTCCTCTAGCGGCCGCCAGCATCTATTACCTTCTTGCCGGTTTCCTGCTCCTCCTATCTGGGGATGCCGGCATGTACTGCCATCTGTGCCTCGTTCCCATTGGGTTCACGCGTGCTCTGGTGGCCTCTTAAAGGGCTAGCGCGCACTGCTATATTCTTCCCTAACCTATACCTGTCCTTCCTGTCGTATTTAAGTCTGTCTTGCCCTCCTTCCTGTTCCTGAGTATTGGTGTGTCTTCCCATGTTCGTTTAGCAAATGGTTCCTTAAAGGGGTGTAACTAGGAAACACTGGGCCCATATCAAACTTTTGAGTGGGCCTTTCTCCCCTGGGTACAACACACAGCCCACCCTTGTAGATAGGGCCATAGAGCCCCTGTAGACAGTATGCTATATAGCCCCCCCTGTAGACAGTTCTATACAGGCCCCCCCTGTGAACAGTGCTATACAGGCCCCCGTTTTGACAGTGCTATACAGGCCCCCCTGTAGACAGTGCTATACAGCCACCCCTGTAAATTCTGCTATACAGCCCTCCTTGTAGATTCTGCTATACAGCCCCCACTGTGGATTCTGCTATGCAGCCCCCCCTGTAGATTCTGCTATACAGCCACCCTTGTAGATTCTGCTATATAGCCACCCTTGTAGATTCTGCTATACAGCCCCCACTGTAGATTCTGATATACAGCCCCCACTGTGGATTCTGCTATGCAGCCCCCACTGTAGATTCTGCTATACAGCCCCCACTGTAGATTTTGCTATACAGCCCCACTGTAGATTCTGCTATACAGCCCCACTGTAGATTCTGCTATACAGACCCCCTGTAGACAGTGCTATACAGCCCCCCCCCCCGTGTAGACAGTGCTATACAGCCTCCCCTGTAGACAGGACTATACAGCATCCCCATACAGTGCTGTAGAGCCCCCCAGTACAGTGCTGTACAGCCCCCCCAGTACAGTGCTGTACAGCCCCCCAGTACAGTGCTACACAGTCCCCCGAGTACAGTGCTATACAGCTCCCCGTACAGTGCTATACAGCCCCCCATATAGTGCTATGCAGCCCCCTCATTGTAGATGGGGCCATCACCTCCCTTGAATATAGTGCGATATATATCGCCCCCCAAGCAAAAAAAAATTAAACTCACCTAGGCCCTGTTCCCCCAACGAACGGAGCAGCTCCTCAACAGCGACAGGATCCTTGCGTGGGCCGGCGTGATACAGTGATGTCATCATGCCAACCTGCGCAGGGATATTGACCCTGCGCCTGATAGGATACAGGCCACATTCGCTCTGCAACCTATGGCAGAGCAGGAAGATACCCTCAATCCCGCTTGTTTAACCCGTTAAATGCTGCGATCAATAGCGATCACGACATTTAAATGACTAAAAACAGGGGGGTGAACCCCTATAACATTCCAAAGGCCCCCCGCAGTGAGATGGGGGTACCCGTTGGTTGGCATGGCAGCCTGGGGGACTGATGAAGGCCCCCAGGTCCACCATTTTTGTACTTCTATGAAGCCCGGCCTGCCTTTAAAAAAATGTAAAGTTCAAAAAAAAAACCTTTTCCCATTTTCCCTGAAGCACAATGTAAAAAAAATTAAATAAAAAACGAACATATCTGGTATCGACACATTTGTAAAAGTCTGAACTATTACAATATATCATTATTTAGTCCGCACGGTGAACGCCGTAAGAAATAAAAAATTAAAACCGTCAGAATTGCAGTTTTGTGGTCACTTCATCTCCCACAAAAATAAAATAAAAAGTGATCAAAAAGGTACCCCAAAATGGTACCAATATAAACTACAGCTCGCCCCGCAAAAAATAAGCCCTTATAACGCTAAATAAAAATAAAAAAGTTATGGCTCTCAGAATATGGCGACAAAACTCAAATTTTGTTTTTTCCTTGTAAAAGTAGTAAAACATAAAAAAACTATATAAATGCTGTAATCATATTGACCTGCAGAATAATGTTAACATGCCTTTTTTACCACACGGAGAACGCCATAAAAACAAAACCACCCAAAAGGTTGAGCAATCGCTGTTTTTTTCCTATTCCACCCCACAAATATTTTCGTTTCAGTTTCCCACTACATTATATGGTACAATAAATGGTGCTGTAAAAATCTACAACTTGTCCCGCAAAAAACAAGCCCTCATACGGCAATATTGATGGAAAAATAAAAAAGTTACGGCTTTTGGAATGTGGGGAGGAAAAAACAAAAGTGAAAATCCGAGAAATGGCTGCGGCGGGAAAGGCTTAAAGATATACCACTGGAAATCAGAATTATTAATCAATGGCTGTTTTCAGGTTGGTGTGTATATAGCCATAAATGTCATTAAAATCAGAATTAAGAAATTACACAGGAAATGTAATGTGAATGTGATCTTAATGTCAAACACAAATATGTAAGGACATGTACTGTATGTATATGATTGGGAAATATTCAAAGGTCTTAAAGGGAAGGTGTCACGAAAAAAAAAATATATGTTATTGCTTTTAGTATGTCATTAAAATAAATTTTATTTATTTGTGTTTTTGTGTTGTACTTTTTACTTTTTTCTTTCTTTTACTTCTGTATGGGGGCTGCCATTTTTTTTTCATCTCTGTATGTATCGATTAACGACACATACAGAGATGGAATACGGCACATACATCCCCATAGAGAATGCGCCGCTCCCACACAGTCCAAAAGGAAGGTCTTCGGCAGAGTGACATCCGGCGCCATTTTCATGTAGACCGGAAGCCGCGGCCGGACCGTAAGATGACTACTTCCGGTCGCGGCTTCCGTCCATATGTTCAGAAGCAAGGACTAGGAGCGGAGGGAGCGGAGGCAGCGGCAGCGAATCAGCGGCGGCAGGAGCAGGTAAGTTATGTTTGTGTATGTGATGTGTGTGTATGTTCGTGTTATACTGTCTGATTACCACTCTATCTAATCCTCCTACACTGTGCATTCGCTCAAAAAATGGCGGCACACAGTGTAGGAGGTTTGAACATTCAACCCCCTCCTTTCTCCTGGCACTTGTCAGGATAAAGGAGGGGGGATTGTTTGAGGACACTAGAGCGAGTGTGTCTTCTCCAATTTTGCAGCATAAAGCAGTGAGGTTGCTTTACCACATGCCAATGCTGCAATTTTGGGAATTGCTCCCTCTAGTGACCAGCACATGGAAATGTTATAAATTAGAGTCTAATTTATAATATTTCCTGACTTGTGAAAAAATTAAAAAAATTAGAACAATGTGTAATCATTTATATACTAACAGTTTAACTAAAAAAAAAAAGAATATTTTTTAGCGACACATTCCCTTTAAGTATAAAAGCCTTTAAGCATCACTTGTTTTACAAGGGAAATATCATTGAGGAAGCTGTAACGGAAGCATATAGAACTTATTTACATAAAATATTAAAAATCATTAGTCTACTCAAAGAACACCAATTGAAAAGACTGTTGCAGGTTGATCAAAATGTCCAAAAAGAGGTCTGCAGCAGGTGACTAATATGATCAAAGCTATTGAAGTCGATTTCCAACCAAAAAGTAAAAAGTTTGTGGCTGGAAAGTAGAAATCCCATCTTAGGCCCTTGTAGGTCACACTACATTTATGGCCATACAGTTACATATGTCAGCCATTGGCTTTCGTTGGAAAAAATGATCTAAACTGTAGTATATACTTTTTGTAGCATTGAATAGCATGGAAGCCTACATTATTCTATTCAGTGTACATTTTGGGCACCACTATAGAAAATGGGATGCTACTTAAAAGTGGGACAAAGTTGACACATGCAGTATTTACAGTTGTGCACACTAAATATATTTTTTAAATATGTATCAGTCTATGTTGATTCCCCCAGGATCAGATTACACAATACTGTATATTTAAAAAGAGAAGAGCATCATGGTTTCTTTCTATAAGATATAGAGGTACCCCTGCGGTACACGGACAAAGTTCAGTGACAGAGACCAGGTTATTACAGACACAAAGGCACAACAACAAGGAAAATGTATCATCCTTTGTACACCAGTATTCTAGCATAGAATGGTCGCAAAAGGGCGTTGCAAATTATGACTTTTGGCCTTTTCATGCCGCCCTAGCACTTTTGTGGAAAGGGGCCGACAAATTAATTTTTACTTACGCCAGACAACTTGTAAATTATAATGGAAATCTATTCCAGCTCCTAGCTGGCATAGATTTTACTCTGTGGGGCATAGTAAGGTAGAGACGTGTGCCCAGTAACTTACCCACCATCAGAAGACTCCCCCTCTCATCCCCATCGTACAATTAAAATAAACCCAAAAAAAAGAATTATTTTTTTTAAAATTTATACTTACCTCACCGCTCCTTTTCTCTTCTCCGGGTACAAAGTACTGATGCCGGGCAGCATCAGTACGTTGTTTGCGCTACGATGCATATAGGGCCCTGATGCTACTCTGTGTCAGAAGCTTGTATGAGCCGTGCGACATGATGAGGGGATATGGAGGGGACAAGAAGAGTGTTGAAGTGAGTGTGTTTTTCTTTATTTTATGGCGGACGGGGAGAAATGGATGGCGTACGGCCAGCCGAAAGATGCAACACATTTATTAAGAGGCGTTGAGCTCCATTGATGACTATACTAATGCTTGTAACTGCAATCTCCGCACAGCCCTGTGGAGAAAGTCAGAGCTGAATATAATAATGACTTATGATTATAAATAATGATGATAATAAGTTACGTCTTGAGATACAACGAATTTGTCTCAGTATCTGAAAGAAACTTTCATAAAACCGGCTTACACTGGCATATGAATAGCTTTGCATTCACATACCAATGTTGTTTTCTTTTCTTCAGCTTGCCACACACAGAGATGGTTTTAATATTAAAACAGCTCTTCCTTTTAGGAAGCGGTGGAATGTAGCATGAAAAGACATGTGTTGTAGTATCGTTTTACTGTGCATTGTCTTATTTTGATGACTGTTTGGGAGATTATGTTGAATGAACAGAACATCCTTAGAATTGCAAGTAATCATAAACATTAATTTTGTTAAATCCAAAAACATTTTTACCACTTGACATGCTGACTCATGGATGTAGTAATGTTTCTGAGTCACACTCTGGGAAGTGTCAATTGTCTGGTAGATTTGTGGTACATAATACTCTTTTGGGTTTGGGCATGATTTGCGACGTATTAATTTAGAAAGATAACATGAATTTAGGGGGTTATTTGCAATTTCGTAGCAAGTTTCCAGACAGGATTACCAGTGAGGTCATGCTTTTGTGGGATTAAACAAATCAAAATGTTCTACTCTGACAGACTGTCATCACTTATTCTTATTTTTTTTAAATCATTCCAAATAGCCAACTACTGTAGATATCCAAAACTGCTGTCACTTATTCCAGGTGGCAATCTGCTGTTTCAGGCTTATCATGTCTCATCTGCACAACTATGCATGTGGCTCCTTTTATACCACCACACCATAGCCTTAAAGACTATGTACACCTTTTCAAAACAATTTAAAAAAAATTAAAATAAAGCAACTTTGCAAATAGTCTTAAATTTTAATATCCTACCTATTTTTATCTACAGTACAGTGCCTATGTAGACCTATATGTCTCCATAGTAACAGACAACAAACAAACTTTGGAGTATCTTATTAACATCTTTTTGAATGGTCTTTTTCTTATGTTCTTTTTTAGTTTGGACCAACTAGTGTCTTCTAGGTATAACTAATTTATTTTTTAACACATCCTCTGTATTTTTATGTATTTTAAATCTTTTTGTATGTTTTTTGTGATCACAGTGTTTTGCCGTAACCCGCCCCCTGCTCTGACCTTTGACCTTTAACCTGACCCGGTAGTTATCCAGTTTCTCTGGGTTATATAAACAGTGAATCTTCTCTGAATAATCACTTGTACTCTGACCTGACGAAGAGGCTGGTACGGCTTCGAAACACAGTATTTTGTTGTTGTTACATGTACAATTAAAGTATCTCATCCTTATATGGCTGCGCCCTTGGATTTCTCCGACCTTTTTTCCTTTTTACTGGATTCGTTCAGCGGATTTTGTGTACTCCAAATCTCCGGATCGGGAACTGTGGCTGCAACCGGCTCTGATAAGGGCACCTTTGAATACACCTTTTGGGATGTTGTGCTCCTAGCATAACATCACCAGGTCAGTATATTTGACCCATTTTCTTTTTCCTCCACACCTATACAGATTCAGGCACGATGTGCGCTTTGTTTTTATTTTTATCTCCATAGTGTATATGTCTCCATAGTAACAGACAACAAACAAACTTTGTATAGTGTGATCCTGCACTCATACCCCCTTATTTCAGCACCCTATTTCTTCCTAACTTAAAGGAACAGTGTCATCACAAATATTTTATTAATATGTTAAAGATGTTAGTGCCTTAATATAAACGTTTATTTTCATTTGTGTGTTTGTGTTTTACTGTTTCTTTTTTTCACACTTTTTTTTCCCTATGGGGGCTGCCATTTTTTGTTCCATTTCTGTGTGTGTCGATTAACGACACACACAGACATGGAATACGGCAGCCACAGTCCCATAGGGACTGCGAACGGCTCCCGTCCCATTGACTGCCGTGTACGGCGTCTGTGTGGGAACTGCGCATGCGCCGCTCCCACACAGTCCTATTCGAAATTGGCGCCGTCCGGCGCCATTTTCCTGTGGACCGGAAGTCGCGGCCGGACAGTAATATTACTACTTCCGGTCGCGGCTTCCGGACAAGTGCACATGGAACAGCGGCAGCAAAGGGAGCGGACGGGCCGCGGCGGCAGGAGCAGGTAAGCGATTTCAATGTATGTTAGTGTTTGTGTGTGTTTACTACTGCATGTAAACCTACTACACTGTGGGTTACCTCAAAAAATGGCGACGCACAGTGTAGCAGGTTAAACCTTTCAAACCCCTCGTTTATCCCGGCACTAGCCAGGATAAAGGAGGGGGGGATGCTGAGCGCTCACTAGAGCGATAGCTTTTAACCCAATGTTGCAATGCTGCAATTTTGGGAACTAGCTCCAAACAGCTCCATCTAGTGACCAAAAATGGGTAGTATTATAAATTTGAAAAAATTTATAATATTTCCTGACTCGCGAAAAAAATAAAAAAAATTTGAACAATGTTTTATCACCCACACACTAAATGTTTAAATTTTAAAAAAAAAACATGTTTTTGGGGCGACACCATGCCTTTAAATTTGGTAGATTAGCAAGAAGTAGGGGACAAATACAAAGGAGTGTAAACCCAGGACTACAAAGGGGTTGTTTGTTTGTTTGTTTGTTTGTTTGTTTGTTTGTTTGTTTGTTTGTTTGTTTGTTCTGTTACGATGGAGGCACATAGAGCTGCTTAGGAGCTGTAGACACAAAATCATTGGACATATTTAATGAAGATTATTTAAAAAGTTGCTTCATTTTTCATTTTAGATGCTTTGGAGTAATAATTAAATTGGTTGCCCCCCAAGCCCTACTCCATAGAGTCAGGGATTTCATATCTTGCACTGATGAGTGCTGACGAACCCAAAAAAGCCATATATATACACTCTAGAAGGTGAAATAAATGGTTCTATAATTTAAGGCATCATTTGTTCTATACTTAAGGAGTAATTCATGCATTGCTGGTCACAGGGGTGAAAATGGGAGAGTTTTATTACCTTCACCCTCTTGTCTGAATTTAAAATAACAACATAGGGGCAGTATTAGTACAGTGTCTGGGTCTAGAAAGTATTGAAAAATGTGTTTTAAAGTTTGCACATAACATAACACTTTTTAAAAGTGTCCCATAAAAAGGCTGTGGCTCTGCAGAAAAGGGATGTAACTTATCAGAAGGGGGTGTTAGTTAAAATGCGCTAATGTATGCGAAAAATGTACCAAAAATAAGCCAATCAAAAGTGGTATAAAAGGGATGGGCTTAGATACAGGTCCTCATGAGACAGTATCACACATGATCGGCTTAGATACAGCGGAGCAGTAGACAGTTTAACAAGATAGGTTTAGATACAGTGGCTCAGCAGACAGTATTCACAGTATATACTTACCTTCCTTGCTACTAAGTTGATTCCTCTTCAGTTCTGTGCGCCACGCATACAACGTCCTGACACTAAACAGAGTCAGGACCCAGTGCTGCACCCGAAGCCGAAGAGGACCAGACACAGGAGTGAGGAGGGTAAGCATATGAAGGAGTTTCTGTAGTAACAGGGTCTCGTGTAGTTTCACCTATTGAAAACTACATAGGCCGCAGATACTACATCAACTGTTGACAAATGTGTTGAAGGGGGACATGGGCCGTCCAAGCTTTAGGGCTCAGTTGCAACTGCAACCGCTGCGACCCGTATTGCTACGCCAATTGGCAGTAGTGTGTCTACAATGAAAAGTGGATCACAAGTGACATGGGTCAGTGCGGTCTGTATGTACATGGAAGTGCTTCTTACTGTAAATCCTGGTTCACACCACCACATAAAAACAGTTTGAGCTCATCAAATTAGGGGTGTGAGCTTTAAAAAAAGGCATGACTTCTGAATTTTCCACAGCATGCAAATCTCATTGAATTACTAAAATCTATCTGAAGACCACTACCAAAAGTTGGCAAGTATGTCTCTAAGTCTAGGGTCTGCATAGGAACCACTAGCCTATAAGGGTGGATTCAGACACAACAGATTTTGTTTCAGAAATGTATGACTTTGAAAATCACTTCCATTCATCCGAATGTATCTTGCAGAAATCCATGTGTTTGCTGCAGAATTAACCCCATTCAGATGAACAGAACTGATCTATAATCGCAAAAATTTCTGCAACAGAATCTGCTTCTTGTGAATTTCCCCCTTATAGGTGTAGTTCCTGCCATGAGCCTTACATTGACAGCCAACAATGTGCAGGATAATAATAAGAGAGCAAAGAGATACGTGCTCACTTGAGAGTACAGTTCTCAGTTTAGGGTTACGGAGGTGAATATTATGCTAATTCTACCCTATTTTTTTGTGGCAGCAGAATAAATCTTTGCTATTACATGTTAAAGAGTGGAAGAATATTGTCATTTAGCAACACCGGGGATCATAACTAACTGAAACCAAGCCAACTACGACAAAAAAGAAAATATACCAGCGCATAGATAAGCTTATTGGTGAATCACACCAGCATGCATCTGCCAGGCAACATGTCTAAATGCTAGTAGCTGTTCAATTTCACGTTGTCTTTGTGGTGAGAAATCTAATCCAACAATTATAATGTCAGACTTGTCATGCCTTCTGTGCTTACCTGTAATTTCAAACCAGGATAATTATCACAGTGGTTGCACAGGTAAGTTCTGTTGACTCCCAATCATATCTCCATGAAAAACACACAATGACGTTGATTGAATGCTAGGTATTCATTTAAAAATACAGAAAACCTGTAGCCGGTTCCATTTGAGAACCGGCTAAAATATACAAATTTCATGTTCACATCAGACTTGTAATTACAGATGTAATTGACTGAGTGCATATTTTTTGCCTTCTCTTTGCCCTACTGAACAAGTTATGATGAAAAAGAAAACACTAAAAAAAATAAAAAATAAGTGGGCGAGTATTTGTGTTTTTATATACAAAAAAACAGAATGGAACTTTTCCTCTTATGAAAAGGGATATGGTTCAATTACTGATGCCTCCAGGCTTGAAACTATTTAAACATTGGGAATTTATGAGAATCTACTTTGGTATTTACTAGAACGGTATTGCTGTTCAAACTCTCTTTCTTAAAGCAGTCAACCATATGTGTAATTTACTTACATTAATATTCTTTCATGTGTAAAACACTAAAAGGATCATATTTATTAAATTATTTCTCACATTTCAGCCTAAATAAATGTATAACATATTTGTATAGAACTCTCACAAAATAACTAAGCTCTACCTGATTGGATGTAAGTGAGCACGGAAGCCATTTCATGTCTACAAACTATGGCAAGGGTTAATCTTGGATTCTGCCGTGTGAAATCGCATGATGGGTAGGACCACTGACCATTTTGTTGACTTTTGTGTGACTTTGCAGACAATCTATACAGATGCATTATTATATCACACTATTGTAATGCAATGAAGATGCCTTGGTCAAAAGAGTATAAATCACCAGAATGTTTCTCGAAGACCAGCGCATTACATTTTCTTAAGGGCAAAGATCTCTCAGTCATCAGCTATGACATCTAATCCTTCCAGCGTAGTACAAAACACCAGAGCAAAACTGATCCTATAGTTTCCTATGGGGTAAGTTTTGTATGTGTGGTGGCATTAGTTTTACTGCCAGATGTCTCCCTGAGACGGACAGAGAAATATTGCCTGCATTGTTTCTTTGTCTGGCTATTGACGCTGGACAGGTGAAAAAAGTTTAAACTTTTGTCATCATTTGTGTCCTGCTTCTGCAAAAAAACAACTGGCCAGATAAAAATGTAATTTGTGAATTAACGCTAAGGTGAGGAAAAACTACCAGAGAGCAAAATATCACAGAATGTAAATACATAAGCATGTAATGAAATAAACTTAGAGTACTGAAACCACAAAGCCCCAAATATTGTAATGAAGGAAAGCTCCAAACAGGCCTGCTCACCCCTGCGCACTGATTTATACAAACACCCTCTAAAACTTTCTCTAATGTCTAGTGCAGATCTTTTGTTGATGAAAACAATATCCCCCTTGAGTAGCTTGCAAAAATATAGTTAAGACTTGGGCCACCAAATAGAATGCCACATAACAATCCCACACGTATTCCCCGGATTTCAGTACTTCATAGTAGTAGTGGTAAGGCATCATCCTAACGAACAAAATTTCAATCAAATGTGCAATACAACACTCACAATTTGGGCTCTGTTCACACATTTTCCAGTTCTACAGAATCCATCACAGATATAAAAGATTCATTATGATCAGTCATAATTCGGTATGATTCGTCATGATCTGTTATCCTCCGTTTGTCATGACAATATGACAGCATATTCTTATGACTGATCTGCTTTAAAGGTTTTCCCACCATGTACATTTCTGGTATATGAATTAGTGAGCACACTTAGCTATTTTGCATAACTTCTATAGAGTATTTTGAAGAGCATATATTTGAGAGGATGAGCCTCTCCTCTGCAAATGGGGTACACAAGATCCCTGTTCTCTGGATCAGGGAGGGTCTCAGATACTAAACCCCGTATAGCAATACTGTTTGAAAAAACTTTTTCACATATATTAGATGTGTTCAGACAGTTTTTGTGCGCCTGTCCGGCATCCATAGCTAGACGGACAATATCTTGTGTAAAGTTTCAATATTCGACTCAGGAAAATGTCTTCCATTACAGCTGATGCCACTGGATGCAAGGGAAACTACGGGATCAGTTTTGCCACCAGTTTTCCTCCAGTGTTTTTATACTACACCGGAGGTAAAAGAAACTAGAGGGCTAGATATATGTAAACGTGCTCTAAGCAGCTGTGATCATAATTGGATCTAACTAATATAACTATTACGGACATTTCTATGCATTTTTTATTTACATTTTTTTTTACATTTAAGATAAAGGTTCATTATCTTTTCATAAAATGTCTGACATGTCATAGAGATGTGTCAGAAGTCTACTGGACCACACTGATCGCTAGAATAAAGTTATACAAACACTCTGAATTTAGCTTTAATTGGCCTTTGTTGCCTCTTCTCGGAATGCTGTGTATAGATTTTTACAATTTTCTTTTGAATTTTCTACTTCTGAGGAGAGTCAACATATGCCAATAGGGGTCAAAGGGGCCCAGTGCTCAGAGTGGTCGTACATCATTATAGAGATCTGTGGGGTTCATAGCATCTGGACTCTATACCAATCAAAACTTCTAAATCATCAGAAAGACTATTTCCAATGCTAGACAAGACATGGAGACACAATATTGTATATGGAAATCAAAGTTTTTATCTGTCTTCAAATTCATTGTCTTAAATGGAGATGTCCTCAAATATAAATATGTGAAGAACCAGGAAATAACCAAGCAAACTTAGGTATATGAAAATGTTACAATAAAATTGCAAAAAGGAAACAAGATCAATTCTGAACAAAAGCTATTTTAATTTTATATCACTTAAGCTAAGAAACATTGAAAACTAAAGTTAAGTTGCCCCTTAGAACACTGCCAAGTAGGAGAGCCAAATGAATCGAAGGTGGAAATTTAAAATTTATCATAAGTTTTTCACGAGCACAAATCATCATGGCATCTCTATGGGCAGATTTACTAATGCTGCCTGAGATTTAGACAGCGTAAACATAGACCAGCCAGTCAGAAGATGCGCCAAATTTATCACAGTGGAGCACGGTGTATGCTGAATTGGGGGGATCTTGCTTGACCTGTTAGACACTTTTCTCTTCTTTATACCACCTTTGATTTGGCTTATTTTGTAATGGAATTTTGTGTCAGATTTTACGCATTTAACGCAATGCCCTCTTTTCTAGACACTTTTGAAAAGTGACTAGTAAGGCACTAACATCTATTCTTTCTGGTGCATTCTGGACACTAAAATGTCTAGAATGAAATACAACACTGTGCGCCATAAATGCAGTACATTTTGGTGCCTAATACAACAAAATTCCGGCACAGAATCTATAGTAAATCTGCCCCGAAGTGTTTTGGTTGTATGAGTTGTATGAGTGCACTTATATGAGGGGTTGTAAGGTTTTGGCAAATTAATGTCATTTTTTTGTTAAATCAAAAGTTATACAATTTTACAATAAACTTTGTGTATTCTTCGTGGTTTTCAAGATGTCAGCTTGTTGTTATTCAGTAGGAACATTCATAGTTCACTTCCAGTGGGTAAAATTCTGTCCATGGTCATGTGATGATCACACAGGTGCACGGCTCGTTATGGTTATAGTATGTGCATCAGAGCTGTGTCTTCTAACGATCCCAGCACCTGTGTGTCCATCACATGACCATGGACAGAATTTTATCCACTGGAAGTAAACAATGAATGTTCCTACTGAATAAGAACAAGAAGTTTATTGAAAAATTAAAATATTAAAAAATAACATTAGTTTGATGAAACTGGATCACCCCTTTGAGGCCGTATGCACACATCCTTTATCCGTTGTACAGCCGCTAATGACGGATCCGTGAAACACGAACCGCACACGGATGGTTTCCGAGTGCAGTCCGTTTTTTCAATGGACCAAATGAATGAAATAGCTGAGACTGTTCCGTCAAAAACGGACAGGAATAGGGCCTGTCCTATTTTTGGCGGAACGGTCACACAATTCCGTTAAAACAACAGAAGTGTGCATGGCCTTATACAAATGAATGTATCAGTGTGCTATACGTTAAAAAAACAGATAGCACACTGAAGAAAATAACTGAAGTTTGTATGAGGTCTTAGTCAGTGAGCAAACCCAATGCAAAAAGGAGACCAATTCAGCTCTACTTCATTTATATATCCCAATACCGTAGAAAATAGATCATTCACTATCATTCAACCTCACTTATATCATATGCCAGACTATCATCTGTTGTGGTATGCTGTTTACTCTGGATTAATTGAGGAACGTACTTTAAAAGTAATATATTGTAAATTACTGTAAAATCATCATTGTTGCTGGCTTTAAATATTTGCTTAAAGAGAACCTTTCACCACCCCATACATGTGCAGCTGAGTGCAGCATGTAATGGGCAGGGCTGCACAAACCCTGGGGGACTTCACATTTTTTTTCAACCCTCCTCTGTTATTTAGATATCGGTGCCATTATATTTGGCGCCCGATATTTAAATAACCCCCTGAACTGTCAATGGGGCGTGTACTGGCAAGGGGGCATGTTACTGTGGCTGTGACACTGTCCAATCAGATACGGAAAGTGTTGATCAAATGCCTGGCATTAAGAATTCAACACAAGTCAGCTTAAATGAGGAGGTTAATGCTGGCATAGAAAAAGATGTCTTAACTTTTGAGGTAAAGGCTCTTGCTAAGGCTGTAGCTGATTTTTTTTTACCTTTCCTGTTAAGCACTGTAGACAATGCAATTCAGCAGAAACTCAAAGAAATATATGAGAAGAATAAAGTACAAACTGCTATAATAGAAGAATTATAGAACAAAGTTTCTGTAATAGAGGAAAAACTAAAATGATATCCACAATTACAAGAACCTAATGAAGCTGACAACACACATGTACACAGAATGGAGGTGTAATGACGGGGTAGGGAGACAGACAGGTGAGCCCTAATCTACCCACCACTCAGTCCCTGCCTACTTGCAACGGCCCGTCCTAGGCGACGGCGTACAACTCGACGACGGTCCCTACGCTCAATAAGTGCACGACAGACAAACAGACAAGGGTACACAGAAGCTAAGGGAAATGGGGCAGTTGCCCACGGCAACACAATGAGCAACGAGAGTAGTGAACGAGCCGAGTCAAACCAGGAGTGCACGAGGTACAAATCGCAGAGAAGGAGCGTAGTCAGTAATGCCAGGGTCAAAAATTAAGCAAGGTCAATAATCATAGCAGGAGCAGCAGAGCCAGGAAACAGAAAAGAATCACAGTCAAAGGAGGAGCAGGAGATGCAGGTATAATTAGACAGAGGGCGGGAGCTAGCTCCGTCTGGCCAGGCTGTGATAGGCTCTCCCACTCCTCAGCCTCCCAGCCTGACTGGTAGAAGATCGTGTCACTCTCTCAGACTTAGGAGCAGGTGCAGACTGATTAAACACGGGCGTCGACACAGAAGCTGTGTCTGGCAGATCCTTTACAGTACCCCCCCCTTTTAAGAGGGGCCACTGGACCCTTTCTAGGTGGACATGGGTTATTGGGGAAGCGAAGATGGAACCTCCTGAGCAATACCCCAGCGTGAACATCCCGGGCGGGTACCCAAGTCCTCTCCTCAGGCCCGTATCCTCTCCAATGGACCAGGTACTGGAGGGAGCCTTGGACCATCCTGCTGTCCACAATCTTGGCCATCTCGAATTCTACCCCTTCAGGGGTGAGAACAGGGACAGGAGGTTTCCTCGAGGGAGCCAAGGACGGGGAGCAGCGTTTAAGGAGGGAGGCATGAAACACGTCGCGTACTCGAAAAGACGGGGGTAACTCAAGTCGGAAGGAGACAGGGTTAAGGACTTCAATGACCTTGTACGGCCCTATATATCGGGGAGCAAATATTTTGGACGGGACTTTAAGGCGCAAATTTTTAGAAGATAGCCACACCAGATCCCCGACCACAAACAAGGGGTTAGCAGAACGTGGGCTTAGTGTATGCATGGGAATGTCATTTTATGTATACATTGCTATACATTTATACCCTTTTTTTTGTATATGTTTGGTATTTTGGGATGTTCTCAGCTTTCTCAAGGGGTAGGTATTGGTACTGGTACACGTACCTTATCCATATTTCTCTCTTACTGACACATGTCTATATGAATTTACATATTGTTATTATTGTATTTCTTGTATGATATCATGACTACTACATGCACATATTATGTATACACTTTTAGTGTACCAACTTTATATATTTATATATTTTTACTACTCTATATACACGAATTAATTAACATATTTATATACCTAAGTCTATACACGTTATCACATTTTATATATCATGCATGTATCTATATATATTGTTTCATGTTTCTTATCCATTATATTATATCCACGTATACTCACTACACATTTTTTTGAATATGTATATATATATGTTTGGCACATGTATGGATTTTAATTGTATACATGTGATCAGCTATACTTATTAGATCACTTACATTTTTGATGACTTTCAGTCATGATGCATTGATTATTTTTATGGTCTCTAACACGCTCATTGAGTTGCATCATTTTTATATTTTTATATAGGTTTTCACATTTTTGTCATTTATACAATACATTATATAATGATTCATATTGAATATGTTTATATTTCTGCATGTTTAATAATGGCTATATATTTTTCAGGTGCAGTCCTTATTTATTCCTTCACACAATCTAACTATTTATTTATTTATTTTTTTTCTTTTCCTCACTTCTTTTCACTATCACGAGCACGTGTGTTCATTCACCTCTCCTCACTCCCCTTGCACTCTATTCACACTATTTATTATTATTTGTTTATATGGGGGTACATTGTATATTTATATATGTATATGTTTATTACGATGGTATTTATTGTAAAATAAAGTGTCATTTTTAATTGTATGGTGCTATTTACAGTGATGTACTAATATGTGTAGAATATTGATATTGTTGTGTATTTATGTTTGTATGTATATTCATTCATGTCTATGTATATGGAATTTTTATGTGAGTGCTCCAGCTGTTTAGTGATAATGTTTCAACTACCTTGAGAGATACCCAGGTACTCGGGAGTACCGACTAATGTATTAACTATGCTTTCATTATTTATATGTTTTCCCGGGGTAGATTGTTTTAGTGCTATATACGGCACTCCTGGTCAGTACATGACCTTTATCCCGTGTCTGGGCTTCCGGCATAACTGCCAGGCTCTAAAATGGCCACTAACCCTTCCCTGTATAATGCTAGCCCCTCCCTTTAGTCTTTTTGCAGCGTGCATGCGCAGTTTGCAGTTTAAGTACGTGGCACAGTTTCCGACATCCGGATCAGTGCCGGTGCACATGCGCCAAGCAGGTGTGATGGCGTCCGCAGAGACGAATGTGGCTTCCGTCGTCCGTGCACATTAATGGTGCCTGCAGCATGGTAGGTGTAATTTGATCTGTGATTGCAGATCTCCATATGCTGTGAACACTGCTTAGTGTTTGGCTATTCGTGTAGTCCCCTCCCTCTGCATTTTATATTTAAAACAACCACTATCCCATCAGTCAGTACCCCTTGAGAAAGCTGACGGCGAAACGTGCGTCGGGGGCGGTCAGTATGGAGTGTTCCTGCGTGCTTCCTATCATGCAGTCCATGGGTTTGTGCAATATCCTTTATTTATAAAGCATGGTCTTTGTTTTGGGTGCAACTTGGAGCTTTAGCTGTATACTCTTATATGCATGCACAATTGTGTGCTCTTCTGTTAGGTGCTAAATATATTTATGTGCTTCTGTTGTCCAAATACTTGATCTATATGATTATCTTTTCTATAGATATCTGCATTTGTTACCACATCACAGGATGTTTATAGTATGGTAGCATATATATTGGATTATTCACGCAGCTCCTCCATACTCTCCTTTTACTGTGTGCTATATTGTTTTTATATTTTGATGGCCAATGTGTCATGTATACTTCAATAAAGTTTATTTTATATTGTCATGGTACATGACTTGTGCTATGTGTGTTTCATTTTCTGGATATACTAGTAGTCTTCACAGTCTGGTATAGGTATTGATATTTGCTTTATGATTTGTGTGGACGCATTATTGTTTGGCGTATGCCAATGGTCTATACTCGTATAGGTATTCATTAGAACGTCTTCTATCTGCCTGAGTCTTTTGTATGCTCTGGGATGCCTGGGCCCAGACTGTGCACAGTTCCTGATGAACGACATCTACCTCTGGATTGTTGGAACTACCAGGTGAAACGGAGGAGAACTGTGGATTAAACCCAAAATTACAGAAAAAGGGGGAGAACCCTGACTAGTTACTGACCGGGTTATTAAGGGAAAATTCGGCGAGGGGAATGAAGGAGACCCAATCATGTTGACAGTCAGAGATAAAACACCTTAAATATTGTTCTAGAGACTGATTAGTCCTCTTAGTTTGGCCATTAGTTTCAGGATGGAAGGCCGAGGAGAAGGACAGATCAATCTCCAACTTTTTACAGAGGCTCTCCAAAACAATGAAACAAATTGTACCCCTCTGTCAGAAACAATATTGACAGGAACCCCATGGAGACGCAGGATGTGTTTGACAAACAAGGTAGCTAACGTCTTAGCATTGGGTAGTTTCTTGAGGGGCACAAAGTGGCACATCTTACTGAAACGGTCTACTACAACCCACACCACCGACTTGCCTTGAGATGGAGGCAAATCGGTGATAAAATCCATGGAGAAATGGGTCCAAGGTCTCTGGGGAATGGGCAAAGAACATAGTAAGCCCGCTGGTCGAGACCTGGGAGTCTTGGACCTAGCACAAATTTCACAAGTGGCGACGTAGGCCTTAACATCTTTAAGCAACCCAGGCCACCAATAGTTTCTGGCAATGAGATGCTTGGTACCCAGGATGCCTGGATGGCCAGATAGTGCAGAGTCATGATTTTCCCTGAGTACCCTTAGCCGGAATTGCAGGGGAACAAACAGCTTGTTCTCAGGAAGGTTCCCGGGAGCTGAACCTTGATCAGCCGCAATTTCGGAGACTAAGTCAGAATCAACAGAGGAAATGATTATACCTGGAGGCAAAAAACAAGCAGGATCTTATTAGGTTTCATATATACGGGAAATACCTGTGCGCCCAAATTACCTCCCCGATGGTCACTTAGGCGCGGAAGTTCTTTTGGCTGCTTATTCTTACGCCTAGGACAGTTGTTCACTTGATGATTGTCATCCCCACAGTAGAAGCAGAGACCATTCTTCCTGCGGAACTCTCTACGTTGTTGGAGAGAGACGGAGGCCCCCGAGTTGCATAGGTTCATCCGAGTTTTCCGTGGAAGAATGAAGCAACGGAACCTCGGGAGCCATCATGGGGGGGTCAGAGAGGAAGGCACAAAAACGTTCCAGTCGTTGTTCCCTGAGATGTCGATCAAGACGTACCGCTAAAACCATAACCTGATCTAGGGAGTCAGAAGAGGGATAGCTAACTAACAGGTCTTTCAGGGCGTTCGACAGACCCAATCTAAACTGGCACCTCAAGGCAGGGTCATTCCACCGAGAAGCTACACACCACTTCCTAAAGTCAGAACAGTACTCCTCAACGGGTCTCTTACCCTGACATAAGGTCACCAGCTGACTCTCGGCAAATGCAGTCTTGTCAGTCTCGTCATATATGAGCCCGAGAGCGGAAAAAAAAAATCAACAGAGGAAAGTTCAGGGGCGTCAGGAGCCAAGGAGAATGCCCATTCTTGGGGCCCGTCCTGGAGCCGGGACATAATTATACCCACTCGCTGGCTCTCAGAACCTGAGGAGTGGGGCTTTAAACGGAAATAGAGCCTACAACTCTCCCGAAAGGAGAAAAAAGTCTTCCGGTCCCATGAGAACCGGTCAGGCAACTTGAGGTGGGGGTTCAAGAGGTGAGGTGGGGGGCACTACCAGTGTAGCATCATGCTGGTTGCCCTTCTGAGCCAGGGCTTGGACCTGTAGGGAGAGGCGCTGCATTTGCTGAGCCAGGGTCTCAAGGGGGTCCATAGTTGTGTCAGGGACCAGGGTAGAAAAGGTATATGGGCCTGTGATTATATAATGACGGGGTAGGGAGACAGACAGGTGAGCCCTAATCTACCCGCCACTCAGTCCCTGCCTGCTTGCAACGGCCCATTCTAGGCGACGGCGTACAACTGGGCGACGGTCCCTACGCTCAATAAGTGCACGACAGACAAACAGACAAGGGTACACAGAAGCTAAGGGAAATAGGGCAGTTGCCCACGGCAACACACTGAGCAACAAGAGTAGTGAACGAGCCGAGTCAAACCAGGAGTGCACGAGGTACAAATCGCAGAGCAGGAGCATAGTCAGTAAAGCCAGGGTCAAAAATGAAGCAAGGTCAATAATCATAGCAGGAGCAGCAGAGCCAGGAAACAGAAAAGAATCACAGGCAAAGGAGAAGCAGGAGATGCAGGTATAAATAGACAGAGGGCGGGAGCTAGCTCCATCTGGCCAGGCTGTGATAGGCTCTCCCACTCCTCAGCCTCCCAGCCTGACTGGTAGAAGATTGTGTCATTCTCTCAGACTTAGGAACAGGTGCAGACTGCTTACCCACGTGCGTCGACACAGAAGCTGTGTCTGGCAGATCCTTTACAGGAGGATTTAGAAGAAAGGACAAGGAGGAATAAAATAAGGATTGTCAGTATAACAGACTCCCATCCTCCTAAAGCCCTGGGGGAGCTAGTTATGCATGATCTGCAATAGCTTTTAGGACTAAAAACACAGTTAATTCTACTGGTTACCACAATCATTGCTAAAATCCACATCCTCGATTTTAATGACAGAATAAATCCTTATAGGAAAAGTAGAGAAATCTTTTTGGATCACTTATTTGCCAATATTCTCACTGGCAGCACGGTAGATGAGTGGTTAACGCTGTTGTCTTGCAGCACTCGGATCCTGGGTTTAAATGCAACCGAGGATGACATCTGCATGGAGTTTAAAAAATATTTTTTATTTAGTGTTGTCAATTTGTTGGGTTCAAAGACCCGAGAGAATACACAAAACAGCAATACACAGGAAAAGAAACATATTGAATACATAAAACATAGTTTCTACCTAAACAAATGCAAATCTTATGTCATGACATGTCACCTAGTATACACACTTCCTCCAGACCTTATACCTGCCCAAACAATTTGTAAATGAGGCTATGTCATCCTCAAATTTCCAAATCTACTTTTCAGATTTTCCATTTAGTAACCGTCTATAAGCATGCACTAAGTCATAAGTTGAGTAATTTCTGATGCGGTATAATATTGTGCAATAAACACCATTCCATTTTCTAAAAAAATGTCCAACGTGTTTGTCTTTATTACATTCTGGTTCAATATGCTCTAAACCTTTAAACTTATCTGTTACCATTTGTATGCTAGATATCAAGAGAAAGGGGCATGGAGAGACCCCGTAGTGTATTAATCAATAGTCTAATTTGGGACCAGTAGGATTGAATGACTCTCCATTGCAGGATACCATATAAGAAATCTGTCAATACGCCATTACATTTAGGGGAATGAGTCATTCTATCGGGTTTACTTGAAGTTGGTAGCAGGTTTAACACATATTTTGCTCTGTGCAATATTCTTAAATGTGTATCTCTCCAAACCTCATTTACTCCTGTACTATCTTTTTTCTCCGCACCAGCAACCACAAGCTTCCTAGCCCATGAATGAAAGAAGCAGTTTGGCATTACAGGAGGGCACCATAGACTATAAATCGCAGATATTGAAGTACATCCCACTTCAGAGACAAGCAGCTTGTCCAGCTTATTCTGGACCACTTCACATCCAACATTCACCAAGCACGTCATAAATAAGCACCAAACCTAATCTTACTGTATGCTCTGGAAGGACTGTAGGCCATATTTACTGCTTAACTCTTCTCCTGTGTATCAACAAGGCTCTGTATCATGTAATAAATGACGTACTATTTGTTTGCCCCTCATTTACCGTGTAATTTGAATATTCTATATGTGTTTGCGTGGGTTTCCATCTTTATTCCAAAAACATACAGAAAGAATTGAATAGAGTTGTATTTAATTAAAGAGGACCTATCACTAGGTCATATAAGTTGAACGAGTATGAACTGGTTGACTGACCTGAATAGCGCTGTCTCCCTGATTCCAGCAATGTTTTTCTTATTTTTTCTGGACACCCCCCCCCCCTGTTCACTGTGATGTTGGCTCCTTTTATGCTCATTTACTGTAGTTAGCCAAGGGGGTGGATCTAGATTATCTGCCAATGATGCTGAATAATCAGCTCGAGGCAGCATAAGGGTACTACATTTCCCATTGGCTAACTACAGTAAATAGCATATAAAGAGCCAACACAACAGTGGGCTATATCTCTGGAATGAGGGGTCTAGGTTAAAAAAAAAACCAGCACTGGAATCAGGGAGACGGCACTATTCAGTTTAGTAAACCAGTTCAACTTATATGAACTAATGATAGGTCGTCTTTAAATAAGGAAATTAGATAGTGACTTCCATTGGGAACAGGGACCTATATGTATGATGACAACTTCCGTGAACTCCTGTAGAATATATTGGAGCTATGCAATCAACAGGAAATACCTACTCTTTTAAGGATCCATAAGAAGCAAAAAAAAATGTCCTCCTGGATATAAAATTACTAAAGATTACGCATAGATAATGGGTGAATTTATTAATACTGCCATTTCATACACCAGTCTTAATATATAGAAAGTTAGAGTAAAAAGAGCCTAATTTTTACGAGGCACGCGCATCTCTGGTCATCCTTTCAGATTAATGGCTATCTATGTGATACATGGATGGCCTAAATGTGCCAGAGCAAAAATGCTGCTTGTTAGTGGCTCACCGCTCTGGCTTATAGAGTAGGAGTCCTGAGCATGGGACCCTACTGTATGATGTGGCCTAATATGAAAAATAAATCAATTTAGGCCCTGGCATGCCTCCTTGCCGATCTTTTGTCTCACGCATGTGGGAATTGTGTCTTGAACTAAAGACCTGAATAATCTGACAGACTGGTTGCTATGGAGTAACTTGTAATGGTGGAAATTATTTAAACGTTTTTTTTTTCATTTTTCTTCCAAAGCAGAACATTTTGGGCATCGGACAGTAATAAAGGAACATATGATACTAATTCATGAATTTGTTGAATTTGCATTAGAAGGTCCTGCAAAAATTTCCACTGGTAAAGCATATTTTATTATGTCATACAAGGATGTTTTTCATCTTCTTCTGGATCAACCAGAGGTTGAATAATAATAAAATACTCATACTAGGTGTGTGCTTATTTTGAAAGTTTGTTAAAGGGGTATTCCCAGAATTAACACTTATCACCTACCCACAGAAGGAGGAAAGGAGAGTTCTTGTGATTGGTGGGGTGGGGCCTCAGTGATAAGACACTTATCACCTACCATGTATATAGGTGATAATTGTCCTTTCTGGGAATACCCCTTTAATCTGGATTTGCTCTACACAGACAAAAGTATAAAGGATCTAGGAATTGTCAGATACCACCAGAACACTTTGTGTTACACAAGTATTACAGATGTGCAAAGCTGATGATGGCTATGTCCTGGCTTTACCAAACTAGAGTAAACAATAAGATAGAGTCTTCTGCAGATATCTTAGCACTTGACCTCAAAATTTACTTAACTACAAAGAGTGTGTGAGCATGTGTGTGGGAGTGAGTATGGGGAAAGTCTGCAAATTAGAATCAAAGCAGTGGTGCTAGCTTTATTGGGACCTTTATGACTGCTGCTTTCATTATTTACGCTACTCTTGATTCCAGGAGATCTCATTAACAGCATTAAAACTGTAAAAATATTTTAAAAGCCTCTTAAAAATTTTCAAGCCAGAAATAACATCAAATGGGGCAACTTCCTTGCCGAGCAAAAATGTTAATTTTAATGCAAATTTTAATCTTTTCAGGACCTACAGTGATTTACTGAAATGTAATTGATCAATTTTCAAAAAATACTAAAGTATTTTCGCATGGCAGGGATTATGTGACTAATTGATTGTAACTTACATATAACATTATCACTGAATTTAAAATTCATAAGATTGTTTTTCATGTATTCAGATCCTTTAAATATTTGGTCTACTGTTTTCGCATTTGGCTTCAAGATAAACTCCATTAAACACTTATGCATAGAGGAGATTGGCCATACAAATTAAATTACTGTCGGCCAAGTGTGGATGTTTATTTCAATAAGTAGAGAGGAATAAGCCAGAGTGGTCTGGCAACGGATTATCCCCCATGAGAACAAAAAAGATTTTGCATGTTGAAATCCACATGCTGATCCTTCTTTCCTCCATCTGGCGACAATACACGTTAAATTATCAGCCGATCCTGCCAAATCGGTGGGTTAGGCTGAGTTTTGTGTAATGTGTATGGGCACCTTTAGGCTATTTTATGTTACTACATATCTAAAGGACGTAATACCAATATATGTTGGGGATGTAGATGTTTAGAAGTAGTCTGTTTTAGAAAAAACCTTTTTAAATAACCGATTGGGGCACTCTGAATAAATAAAGGGGCATCCCTAATTCACTCCTAATAACCTCCATTGATTAGTTGGAGCAGAATGAGGCTACAAAGTGCATCTCTCCCTCTATATCTCTTCTCTCTCGTGAAATAAAATAAAAAACAGTACTCGCCTATCCTTTCCCCGATGATTCAGCACTGATTGGCTGCTTGTGGTCACATAATACCTGCGTGTAAAAAAAATCACTGGGAAGGGCTCTGGAGCATCAGCATTGGTTTGCCAGGGGAAAAGGTAGGTGAGTATTGTTTTTTAAACATTTTTAGGACATTTGCAGCCATTAGTAAACAATTTGAAGAACCCGAATGAACCCTTTAAGTCATACTTGGAAGATCTTGTAATTGGAGTTACCAAGAACAAAATCATAGAAGTGAGAAAATTTATTAAAATAGTCAGGAAAACATAAACATCCAATGTAGGTGATTCTCTATGTAAGGCCATGGCCCTAAAACTTTCTAATGAAAATGTTTGTCAGTTAATACACTAACAAAATACAGACTTATACCTAATACAAACAAATGTTAGATAAGTTATCATTGATATTGCCTGATTGAAGGCAACCAATACTGATAGACAATTTTTAGGCTTTAGAAAATAAACATTATCCAAAACTAAATCACAATTAATTGTGAAAAATAGAACAGTATAAAGTAAACCCCTTACCTCACCTTTAGCTGAAAGAAGGTAGAATTTTAAATATTGATTTATTTCTATACAGGATATTTGGATCTATGTATAAGAAAAATTGAGTTCCAACGACTATAAAGTTATATAAAGAAATGAATCAAAACAGATTGTGGACTTAAAATTGAAATAATATTAACAAAAGTGGACATTAAAATTAAGGCTACGTATACATTCAAGAAAGCAACACATCATATTCCAGAGTTTTAAAGTTAAAATAGTAGAATCTCAAATGCACATAACAAGGTAGATATGATAGCATTAAAAAGATTAATATTGAAAGAAAGCGTTAAAAGGAAAAAAAAGCACCCTTATGGAAATGGTCTGTGCACAGTAGGAGTAATATAAGCATACTTGATTAATGAAAAATAATCCAAAGGTTAAGTAAGTGAATTATGAGAGGGAGTAGCTCATAAATCTTCCAGACATTTAAGTGCACTATTTAAGTACATTGCTAAGAATTGCTGAAAACTCTGCCTGTGGATTAAGGAAAGTAGATTTCAGAATCAGCACAGAGAGAATATAGAGAATGAAATAACAAACTGAAAATGTTTTTAATACTAATAAAGAAATATATATATTCGTATATAATTATAAAATGCGTATTAAGCAATCTTTGCATGTTTCCCCCAGCGATTAGCTGTTATTATGAAAAATTAAGTATCGGGAACCATAAACTTAGACTTACTAGAGAACTATTGAAATCAAAGGACTTTCCATGTAATGTATGAATGAGGCCAATCCTGCAGTGGGAGAGCTGCTCTACTTAGCAGATCTCTATTCTTGCTAATAGAGGTGATCTGACGTAAGAAACTCCCCTCTGTTACACCTATATGCTCTTTTAGGGCATGTATTTACTTGACAGCTCCATTCAGTCAATGTAACCCCCTAGAGATGGAAGCAACCAATGGAAATTTGCAAAACAAATCAGAACATCATTACTGATAATTAACAGACAGCTTTCTGGAGGCTAATACAATATATAGGGAACCTATATAGAGAACTTGATGGACATGTGTCTTTTTTCAGCCGTACTAACGATATAACTATGTAAGCTGAATAACTGAAGGTTCATTAATATAATTATATATAACTGGAGGGGCATATTATTATGTGAATATATTATATTCATTAATTATTTTTAAAACTGCAAAATAACCATTAAAATGCTTGTTTTAAGTTGTCCATTTACTAATGAAAATAAATACAATATATAACTGTAAGAATTGTTAAAGCAACACTCCCCTTCTTGTAACTGCGTTATATGCATTTCTTACTATATCTACCTCATTCTTTTTTTTTGTTTATGTTCCCCACCTTGCTATTATTTGTGCTACTGTAAAGGATTTGCCAGACACAGCTTCTGTGTCGACGCCCGTGGGCAATCAGTCTGCACCTGCTCCTATGTCTGTGAGACTGACTCCATCTTCCACCACTCAGGATGGCAGGCTTAGGAGTGGGAGAGCCTATCACAGCCTGGCCAGATGGAGCTAGCTCCCGCCCACTGTCTATTTATACCTGCCTTTCCTGTTCCTCCTTTGCCTGTGATTCCTCTATGCTTGTTTCCTGGCTTGCTGCTGCTGCTTGTACTACTCATCATCTGCTTGTTATTGACCTTGGCTTTCTGACCGCTCTCCTGCTCAGCGTTTTGTACCTCGTTCTCTCCTGGTTTGACTCGGCTCGTTCACTACTCTTGTTGCTCACGGTGTCTCCGTGGGCAGCTGCCCCGTTTCCCTAGCTTCTGTGTACCCTTGTCTGTTTGTCTGTCTTGCACTTACTGAGCGTAGGGACCGTCGCCCAGTTGTAACCCGTCGCTTAGGACGGGTCATTGCAAGTAGGCAGGGACTGAGTGGCGGGTAGATTAGGACTCACCTGTCTGTCTCCCTACCCTGTCATTACAGCTACTGTATATTTAAAGGAAATCTTATACAATGGACACAAGGTCCCCTTACTGCCTTGGAAAACAGTATCTCATAGACAAAAGTCCAGTCTCTTTGTAGGGGAAACATTTCAAGATAAACCAATGGCAGGTAACTTTTGATAATGTTTGGGACCAAACACCCATAGTATCATTGAGATCTTTAACAACTTGTTCCCAGAAGCCCCACATCTTAGGCAAGACCATTAGATAAAAGAAGAATTCTGGATTTTTCCTAACATATTACACTGGTAGTGTAATATGCTCTATCAAGGTTATATAGTTGAGTTATGTATTCAGTACTTGGGGATTGTAAGTTTGGGTGATTCAAGAGCTAGTATCCATTGTTTATTAGTCAACCTTAAGGCCCTTTTACATCGGCCGATAAGCAGCCAGTGCAGCGAGCGCCGATCAACGAGACATCATTGATCGGCGCTCGCTTGCTCCAGTCACACGGAGCTATGGATGGGGACGAGCGATCGTTACTCCGATCGCTCGTCCCCAGCCATTATTATCATGCCGGCTGCGCGTCTCCCAGTTTACACAGGGAGATGTGCTGCCAACAACGATAATATTTAACTTTTTTAAAACCATACGACTAGCAGATGATCAAGCGTTTGCTCGTTTATCTGCTGATCGCTGCCCTTTTTACACAGGGCAATTATCGGCAACGAGCATTAAATTAACGCTCGTCCGCCCGATTATCGTCTTGGGTAAAACCCTTTTAGGCTCCCACTGTCTCCTGACTGTTTTTTGTGTCTGAGGACAGTAGGTCTGTATAAAGCACAAAAACTATTTTTCCCTAGAAAATTCAGGAGTTACATCAGAAATCATTATTAATAATGACTGTGTGATAGAGGTGATACAAATTTAGTAACTGATCGGGCAAATTTTTATTATTATTATTGGGCAAACGAACATTCACAGAATGTGTAAACAGGGCAACGATCATCCGATGAACGAGCAAACGTTCGTTCATCAGGCGATTGTATCATTTTATATTACCAAAATATGATCGTTGTCGACAGAACATCTCCCTGTGTAAACAGGTGGACATGCTGCCAACATAATATAAATGTATGGGGATGAGCGATCGTAGTAACGAGCGCTCATCCCCATACTAGCTCCTTGTGAAAGGAGCAAATGAATACCGATCAAATAGCTGTCTCGTTGATCAGCGCTTGTTTACACGGCCCACGTAGGGCCAGGTAAAAGTACCCCAACTCTGGGAAAGATTATCCAATAGCAGAGTATAGAACTCATATGCAGTACATATTAAGTGACAATGATCATACGATCAGAGACCAAGTATAGGGCATTGTGTAAGCCCAATGTGCTCTGCAGTATAAAAGGTGCGCCGAATGCCTATGGTTTGGAGAGAAAGAACCCCAAAATTACTATTTCAATATAATTATTATTACTATTTTAATATTATTTTGAACTTGTGATAATTGTCTTTTTTAAACAACTGTTTTTTTTTAAAATTACATGAGCTACAGCCAGAAGATATAAATGTATAATGGTTGCCCTCTGAACACCTTTCATATGTTGAAATGACTGAGGTAACAAAGTCAGTTTACTTGACATCTAACTTGAAATGATCTTAAAGGAACAGTGTCATCACAAATTATTTTTTTATATGTTAAAGATGTTAGTGCTTTATTAAAAACGTTTGTATTCATTTGTGTGTTTGTGTTTTACTTTTTCTTATTTTTACACTTTTTCTTCCCTATGGGGGCTGCCATTTTTTGTTCCATTTCTGTGTGTGTCGATTAACGACACATACAGACATGGAATACGGCAGCCACAGTCCCATAGGGACTGCGAACGGCTCCCGTCCCATTGACTGCAGTGTACGGCGTCTGTGTGGGAACTGCGCATGCGCCGCTCCCACACAGTCCTATTCGAAATTGGCGCCGTCCGGCGCCATTTTCCTGTGGACCGGAAGTCGCGGCCGGACAGTAATATTACTACTTCCGGTCGCGGCTTCCGGATTTATGCACTTGCACCAGCGACAGCAAACGGAGTGGACGGGCCGGAGGGAGCCGCGGCGGCAGGAGCAGGTAAGCGATTTCAATGTATGTTCGTGTTTTTGTGTGTTTACTACTGTATGTAAACCTACTACACTGTGGGTTAGCTCAAAAAATGGCGACACACAGTGTAGGAGGTTCAAACCCCTCGTTTATCCCGGCACTAGCCAGGATAAAGGAGGGGGGATGCCGAGAGCTCACTAGAGCGAGGGCTTTTAACCCAATGTTGCAATGCTGCAATTTTGGGAACAGCTCCATCTAGTGACCAAAAATGGGTAGTATTATAAATTAGAAATAATTTATAATATTTCCTGGCTCGTGCAAAAAAAAAAAAAAAAATTTGAACAATGTTTAATCACCCACACACTAAATGTTTAAATTTAAAAAAAAAAAAATGTTTTTCTGGCAACACATTCCCTTTAAAGTACTTTTTGGCTTTCTTGTCTTCCATTATTATCTCAGAGCTCCAACTATTTACATGAAACTTACATTTAGATTCATTCAGATATCATGCAGTGAAACCTTAATCCTTGAATCATCACGGTTGCAAAAATACATATCGCCTGGTGAACTTAACTTAAATAGGAACTATTACTAGCCATGTATCCCTTGAAATCTAGGGATTAGGTTTTATTCCAGTGTGACTTTTGATGTGTATAACCCACACCACACCACTGACTCAGGTAAACAGTTCTAACTTAAGTTTTTGTAATTGACACTTACTTGTTTAACACTTTTTGTTATCATGCAGAAATGGTATGGTTCACATAATTATTGCAAACCATTCCCAATAGCAAGAAGATAAAATAAAATTTAAAAAAAATCAAACTTTATTATTTTGCTTGGAGTAAATTATTACTTATATGTAGATGCATTTTTTTATACGTCTTCCAAGATTGATTATTACAAGAAAAGTCAAGTTAGAGATCAGAGGGGAACATTTTTCATAGGGACCAGGCGGCAGGTAGACGTCAGGTGTGGCGCAGCGGAAAAAGCGTGGAACACAGCACAATATGGCAACAGCTCAGCACGGCACTAGAACAGGTTAGCACAGGAACAGGATACAGGAACAGGGTACACTGGGAAACTGGAAAACACTAGGAGACCATTAGCATGACAAACTTCGAGAAACAAACAATGCTCTGGCAAGGAACAAGAGGGCAGAGCTCCTTTTATAGCCCAGAGCATCCTGGTCTAGATTGCAGACTTCCTGCAAAATGCGCGCACTGGCCCTTTAAGACCGTGCACGCGCGGATGCCCTTCGGAGACAGTCTCGGTATCCGGAAGTGAGTGCCAGTGCCTCACAGGAGGATAACGCTGCACACAAGTCAGATGTCCATGGCCACGGCCGTCGAGGGGTAAGTCAGAACGACAGGCCATGGCTATAGACGTTACAGTATCCCCCCTCTTACGCCTCCTCTTCTTGGGACCAGAGCGGGAGAGAAACTTCCTCATGAGGACAGGAGCATTGATGTTCTCCTCTGGCTCCCAAGACCTCTCTTCTGGGCCGAACCCCTTCCAATCCACAAAATAAAATGTCCTTCCTCCCACCTTCTTGGTGGCCAGAATCTCCCTTAGTTCAAAAGTCCCAGATGAGCCGCCAGGGACCACTGCGGATCTAGGAGTCCTGGAGTAGCGGTTCAGGACCACGGGCTTCAGCAAAGATACATGGAAAGAGTTAGGAATCTTGAGGGTAGGAGGCAGGCGCAGCTTGTAAGATACCGAGTTGATCTGTAGCAGGATCTCGAAGGGTCCGAGGAACCTAGGGGCAAATTTGACGGCACCTTCAGCCGGATATTCCTTGTAGACAACCAGACTTTAGTCCCTGGAAGAAACTGCCGAGGAGCCTGTCTTCTTGTATCTGCCTTTCTCTTCATGCGGTCCACCACCAGCAGGATAGAAGATCGGGTTTGTTGCCTTATCTGTAGAAAGTCCCTGAAGGTCGAGTCAGCTGCAGGCACCTGGGACATAGTAGAGACAGGAAGACGTATACGAAGATATTGGCCGTAGACGATGAAGAACGGACTGGAAGTGGTAGACTCTCTAGTGTGGTTATTATAAGAGAACTCTGCCCACAGGAGCAGCTGCACCCAATCATCATGCCGCCTGGAAACAAAGTGACGCAGATAGTTCTCCATGATCTGGTTAACGCTCTCGACTTGCCCATTGGACTGGGGATGATAGGCCGAAGAGAAGTCCGATTTTACACCGAGGAGACCGCAGAGTGCTCTCCAAAACTTCGAGGTGAACTGGACCCCTCGGTCCGAGACAATATGTAGGGGTAAGCCGTGCAGATGGAAGATGTGTTGAATGAAGAGGTCAGCCAATCGCGTAGCAGACGGCAGACCGGTTAAGGGAACGAAATGGGCCATCTTAGAAAATCGATCCACCACCACCCAGATCACACTGCAACCCGCAGAAGGAGGAAGGTCCGTGACAAAGTCCATTGCGACATGCTGCTAGGGAGCAATGGACACAGGCAGTGGTTGGAGCAGGCCAGCAGGTCTGGAGTGAGCAACTTTATTTGCTGTGCATATCGTACATGAGGAGACAAAGTCCATAACGTCTTTGAGTAGCGTGGGCCACCAGAACTGACGGGCGATTAGATCTTGGGTCTTACGAGCACCCGCGTGCCCTGCCAGCTTAGAACTGTGACCCCAGCGAAGAATTCTTCCCCTGTCTGCCAGACGCACAAAAGTCCTTCCCAGAGGAATGTCTCTAACTTGCAGGGAGTTCACAGAAAAAATTCAGGACGGATCAATAATATTCTGGGAGGACTCCACAGTGCCCTCAGTTTCAAAAGACCTAGACAAGGGGTCAGCCCTCACATTCTTTTCGGTAGTGGAGTTCGAACCGGAACCGAGCAAAGAACAACGGCACCTGGCTTGATGAGGATTCAACTGCTGGGCCGTCTGTAGGTAGGTCAAGTTCTTGTGATCCATGAAGACCAGGATAGGATGAACTGCGCCCTCCAGTAGATGTCTCCACTCCTGCAGAGCCAGCTTGATGGCCAGTAACTTCGATCCCCAATCGAGTAGTTGCGCTCTGCGGAAGAAAATAGCTTGGAATAGTAGCCACATACCAGAGCCTTGCCTTTCGAACCTCTTTGGAACAACAGTGCACCAGCACCAACAGAGGAAGCGTCCACCTCTAACGAAAACTGTAGGGATACATCAGGGTGCTGCAGAATAGAGGCTGACGTGAAGGCTTTCTTTAAGAATTCAAATGCGGCTTCTGCCTCCGGAGTCCACACTTTGGCATTCATACCCTTTTAGTGAGGGTGGAGATAGGAGCAGTCAAAGATGAGAAGTTGGGGATGAACAGCCAGTAGAAGTTGGCGAATCGCAGGAAGCGTTGTATGACCCTTAAGCCTTGGGGCCTTTACCTTCTGAGGGTCCATCTTGAGGCCCTGATCGGAGATGATATAGCACAGGAAGGATAGAGACCTCTTCTCCAACACACACTTCTCTAGCTTGGCATAAAGACAATTCTCCCTTAGATGAAACAACACATGGCGGACATGACTTTGATGAGTTACTGGATCTGGGGAAAAGAACAAAATGTCATCGAGATACACCACAACACAAACATAAAGGAGATCACGAAAAATGTAATTGACAAATTCTTGAAACACTACGGGGGCGTTACACAGACCGAAGGGCATAACTAGATATTCGTAGTTCCCATCACGAGTATTAAAAGCAGTCTTCCACTCATCACCTCGACGAATCCATATCAGATTGTAGGCCCCCTGCAGGTCCAGTTTAGAAAAAAATTTTGCCCCCCGTATGTGGTCAAACAGTTCAGAAATACCTGTTCTTCACCGTGATCTGATTCAGGCCTTGGTAGTCAATGCAAGGTCGTAGCGATCCATCTTTCTTTTTGACAAAGAAGAACCCCGCTCCGGCCGGGGATGAGGATTTACGAATGAAGCCCCTCTATAGATTAATGTAGGCCGACATAGACTGGGTCTCTGGCAAGGAGAGAGGGTACACTCTACCACGAGGAGGAGACAACTCAGGAACCAGGTCGATCGGACAATCATAAGCCCGCTGTGGCGGCAAGGTCTCAGCCTCCCTTTTATTGAAGAAATCGGAGAACATGGAGGAACAAGAAGGCAACCCTGCCAATGACTGAAGCGGAGAATGCTGTAGTGACTGGATATGACCCAGACAGCGGTCAAGACACTTTGGGCCCAACTGAGGAACCTCTCCAAAATTCCAATCCAGGACAGGGGCGTGCAGACGGAGTCAAGGCAAACCCAGCAGCATGGGGTTGACGGACTTGGACAGGACAAACAGGGAGATGAGCTCAGCATGAAGAGCTCCCACTTGGAGTCTCAACGGCTTGGTCACAGACACAACTGGGTCAGGCAATGGCAGTCCATCCACCGAGGCAACGATCAACGGCCTTTGTAGCTGGACTGTAGGCAACTGAAGAAGATCCACAAGGTCTTGGCAGAGGAAGTTGGCTGCAGAGCCAGAGTCCAGGTAGGCAGAGACCGGATGGGACCTCTCGCCAGCAATGATGGTTACAGGAAAGAATAGTTTGGAAGAGAGTTCTCGATTAAATGCAGTGACACCAAGGGCTGTCTCTCCCACCAAACCTAGGCGCTGGTTTTTTTTGGCTTCTGAGGACACTGACGCACGACATGGCCAGCGAGCCCACAATATAAACAGAGTCCAGAGGTGCGCCTGTGCTGTTTCTCCTGGACCGCTAATTTTAGCCGGTCCATTTGCATCGGAACCTCGGGCAAAGCAATAGCAGCAGGCAAGAGGGGTTGCTGGAAGTTGGGCGCCAGTCTAGGAAGCCATCTTTCATGACGAACTTCATGAGATCTCTCCTTCAGCCTTATGTCTACCCGAGTGGCAAGCAGAATTAAGTCGTCCAAGGCAGGTGGCAGATCTCGGGCAACCAGTTCGTCCCTGATCTCTGACAACAGACCATGCCAAAAGGATGCCACCAAGGCCTCATTGTTCCATGATAGCTCTCCTGCCAGGGTCCGGAGCTGGATGGTATATTCGCCCATGGAGGTGTCCTCTTGGCGAAGGTTGAAGATAGCAGTGGCTGCCGACGAGACTCGCCCTGGCTCCTCGAAAACAGTCCAGAATAATCACACGAACCCCTAGAAGTCTTGGGTCTGGGGTCCTTGACGTTCCCATATAGGGTTTGCCCACGCCAGGGCCTTGCCGGCAAGTAGGGAATGATGAATGCGATCTTGGTTCCGTCCGACGGAAATGCTCGGGTGTGCAGGGTAAAATGAATAAAGCATTGGTTCAGAAACCCCCGACACGTACTGGCATCTCCATAGAATCGAGAGGGCAATGGCAGCGAGAACCGAGGGTCCGGGCCGGAACTGCCAGGTGGTGTAGCAGGAGGGTCGACCTGAGGAGTTTGCATAGAGGCAGGAAGAGAAGCAACTAGCGTCCCTAGCTGCTGTCCCATAGAGTCCACTGCCACAAGAAGTTGATCTTGTCTAGCTCGGAGATCCAGAAGGTCCGCCTGCATGGCTTGGGAAGGTGACATACCTTTGAATTGACCAGTGGAGTCCATGGCCAGTGCGTACTGTCACAATGTAGGGTGTGGACGCACTGGGCCGTACCGCGTAGCGGGATGGCAGCTGGCCAAACAGGTAAAGTACAGAGTCAATAGTTCAGAGAGGATACCTGAGGCAACGTAGTCAGTAGCAAAGCAGGCACGCCTGGGACCAGGCAGTGGATAGACATCAGGTGTGGCGCAGCAGAACAGGTGTGGAACACGAACACAGCACAATACGGCAACAGCTCAGCACAACACTAGAACAGGTTAGCACGGAAGCAGGATACAGGAACAGAGTACACTGGGAAACTGGAAGACATTAGGAGACCATTAGCACGACAAACTTCGGGAAACAAATAACGCTCTGGCAAGTAACAAGAGGGCAGAGCCCCACTTATAGCCCAGAGCATCCTGGGCTAGATTGCAGACTTCCTGCAAAATGCGCGCACTGGCCCTTAAAGACCGTGCACGCGCGGATGCCCTCCGGAGACAGTTTCGGTATCCGGAAGTGAGTGCCGGCGTCTCACAGGAGGACGACACTGCACACAAGTCAGATGTCCATGGCCACGGCCGTCGAAGGGTAAATCAGAACGACGGGCCGTGGCCATAGACGTTACAGATATGAACTAAAAATATGGCAATCCATCCAAGGAAGTTGATTTATAAAAAGCTTTTTGTATAAGTCTAGAAGATCCACAGCATATAATGCTCATCTCCATTGTCAATACTGCTGGAGAATTCTTCTGAGATTGTTGCATGGTGGACTCCCAAAAGAAATACCTCAGAATGTTCAGACTTAAATTGAACACATGACATAGTGGATAATGTTGTTATCAATAATAAAATCAATTTCTTGTGGGCAATTTCGAATGGGCAATTTGAAAATTTAAGAGCACCTCCAGCCATCTGTACACAAATAGCATTACTAAAAATATCGGAATTATATACAATATAGCACAGATAGCAACTTCCTTCAGAAAATACAGAAGGAAAATATGTGATCATCAGTCTGTATTCTGAAGATCAAGTGAAATTGGGTAGCAAGATAACTATCCACAGCAGAAAAAAAAGTTCACCTGTCTTGAATGTCTCAAAAAAAAGTTTGAAGTGGATTAGCCAAAGTTCTGATTTGAACCTTTTTAAAACCTTTTTAAGACCTTAAACTGGCAATTAAAGGCGACCCATTTTTAAATTGAAGCTAGGTCTGGCTTCTCTAAACCCCATCTTGGTCACCAGAGAGGGAGCTGCTTTTATAAAATCTGGTGTATAGAGGGGGATCCCTAGTGGGGAATCACTTTAAAATGTCTGTTTGCCCCAACAAGTCATATAGACAGGGTTATCTTTAAGAGACAACCCTTTTAATGCTTGAAAGCACTCAAATGTGTCTGAATGAAAGACCTGCAAAGAAGAAGGGCTATAATCCCTCCCGAACAATGAGTAAGACAGAGTAAAGAAATATTCGGCACGCAAAGTGATGATTTTAGCAAATCTTTCGGTTTTATTTTATCAAAAATTGCTAAAATCATCACTTTGTGTGCCGAATATTTCTTTACTACGTAATTGGGTTGGGACCCTATTCGTGCACCTACCGGATCTTGTACGCTCTGAACCACTACATATGAGAAAGACAGATCTGTACTTATTAGAATTTGATTGCAGTTGTTGCTGATGGCTCAACCAGGTATACAATTTAGGGGAGCATTTAGTTTTTCACACAGGCCAGTTTTTTTAGGTAACTTTTTTCCATTAGTCTCGATTGTTTTTATACGTATATGTTTTCATGTGTATAGTGTCATATGCTTTTAAGGTTATCCAGAGATAGGACAAGCACTCCAGATAGTACTACAATGCTTCTCTTATTAATCTCTTTTATGGTGCCAGTTACAGGTTTTGACTAGTAAACTCTAGTATGACTAACTACATCAGAATAAATTATGCAATCTCTAAGGGCATGACCACACATGGCGGAATTCCTCCGCAACTGTCCGCATCAATGCCGCACCTAATCCGGGTTGCGGATTACGGCTGCGGATCTGCACAAAATGTGCAGAAAATTGATGCGGACTGGCCGCTGCGGACTGCAGGAAAAGTGCTTCCCTTCTCCCTATCAGTGCAGGATAGAGAGAAGGGACAGCACTTTCCCTAGTGAAAGTAAAAGAAATTCATACTTACCGCCCGTTGTCTTGATGACGCGTCCCTCCTTCGGCATCCAGCCCGACCTCCCTGGATGACGCGCCAGTCCATGTGACCGCTGCAGCCTGTGCTTGGCCTGTGATTGGCTGCAGCCGTCACTTCCACTGAAACGTCATCCTGGGAGGCCGGACTGGAGACAGACACAGGGAGTTCTCGGTAAGTATGAACTTATATGTTTTTTTACAGATACATGTATATTGGGATCGGTAGTCACTGTCCCGGGTGCAGAAACAGTTACTGCCGATCGCTTAACTCTTTCAGCACCCTGGACAGTGACTATTTACTGACGTCTCCTAGCAACGCTCCCGTCATTACGGGAGCCCCATTGACTTCCTCAGTCTGGCTGTAGACCTAGAAATACATAGGTCCAGCCAGAATGAAGAAATGTCATGTTAAAAAACCAATACGCTCCGCACCACACATAACATGTGCATGACAGCTGCGGACTTCATTGCGGAACTTAGAATCTCCATTGAAGTCAATGGAGAAATTCCGCCATGAGTCCGCAACCAGTCCGCCACTGCTCCGCAACAGACAGAGCATGCTGCGGACACCACATTCCGCTCCGCAGCCTATGCTCCGCAGCGGAATTGTACGCATCGTGTAAACGAACACTGCGAAATTAAAGTGAAAGTCAATGGAGAAACGGCTCCGCTGCGGATTAACGCTGCGGAGTGTCCGCAGCGGAATTTAAGTGAAAATCCGCCATGTGTGAACCCGCCCTTATAGTGTCAATTAATAATCAATTGATGAGATTATTTCACAAAAATCCTAATCTTTATGAAGTGGTCAACAAAAGCTATATTTGTTTTTTATCCTAAAGTTTATCCTAAAATTATAGTTAATGTAACAATAAGTCCAATTGTCCCAATCAAATTTACTGTTAAGATTTTGTTCACATCTGCGTCGGGACTCAGTTCATGGGTTCTGTCTGAGCTTTCCGTCAGGAGAACCCATGAACGGAATCCAAACTGAAACAAACCCTTACACAATAGTGACAAACGAAAACCATTTGCACCGGAGTCGTCACCATTCAAATCAATGGGGATACAAAGCGTAACCTATGGTTTCCGTTTGTTTCAGTTTGGATTCTGTTCATGGGATCCCCTGACAGAATGCTCTGACGGAACCCATGAACGGAGTCCCGACGCAGATGTGAACAAAGCCTAAATGGGTCTTCAGTCTATAACAACTTATCACCTATACAAGGGATAAGTGATAAGTGTTGAATCGCTGGGAATCCCACCACTGGAACCCCCACTGATCACAAGACCGGAGTCTCAATTCCCCTGTTTGAACATAATCGTTGCTTCGTTTAAACAGGGGACTCAGGACCACATTCTCGTGATTGGTGGGGGTCCCAGTGGTGGGCCCCCCAGCGATCAAACAACTATCACCCATCCACAGGATAGGTGATAAGTTGTTATGGTGTGACAACCCCTTTAAACAACAATCAAAAATGTATACAGTTGGATGTTACAGTTAACCCCTTCAGGACACAGCCTGTTTTGGCCTTGTGGACACAGATGATTTTTTCAAATCTGACATGTGTCACTTTATGTGGTAATAACTCCGGAATGCTTTTACCTATACAGGCGATTCTGAGATTGTTTTCTCGTGACATATTGTACTTTATGTTAGTGAAAAAATTTGGTCGATAAATTAAATATTTATTTGTGAAAAACTTCAAATTTTAGCAAAAATTTGCAAAAATTTGCATTTTTCTAAATTTAAATGTATTTGCTTGTGAAACAGATAGTAATACCACACAAAATAGTTACTAGTTAACATCCCCCATATGTCTACTTTATGTTTGCATCATTTTTTTCACGTACTTTTATTTTTCTAGGACGTTACGAGGCTTAGAACTTTAGCAGCAATTTCTCATATTTTCAATAAAATTTCAAAAGGCTATTTTTTCAGGGACCAGTTCAGTTCTGAAGTGGCTTTGAGGGCCTTATATATTAGAAAGTCCACATAAATCACCCCATTTTGAAAACTGTACCCCTCAAGGTATTCAAAACCACACTCAGAAAATATTTTAACCCTTTAGGCGTTTCACAGGAATTAAGGCAAAGTAGAGGTGAAATTTACGAATTTCATTTTTTTTGCCGAAATTCATTTGTAATAAAAAAAAATCTGTAACACAGAAGGTTTTACCAGAGAAACGCAACTCAATATTTGTTGCCCAGATTCTGCAAATTTTAGAAATATCCAACATGTGGCCCATGTGCGGTAATGGACTGAAATACCGGCCTCAGAAGCAAAGGAGCAACTAGTGGATTTTGGGGCCTCCTTTTTTTAGGAATATATTTTAGGCACCATGTCAGGTTTGAGGAGGTCTTGTGGTACCGAAACAGTTGAAACCCCCCCAAAGTGACCCCATTTTGGAAACTACACCCCTCAAGGCATTTTTCTAGGGGTATAGTTAGCATATTAACCCCACAGTTTTTTTGCAGAATTTAGTGGAATTAGTCTGTGAAGATGAAAATCACCTATTTTTCTGTGGAAACATAGATTTTTTTCATTTTTACAAGGAATAAAGGAGAAAAAGCACCCCAAAATGTGTAAAGCAATTTCTCCCGATTACGGCAATACCCCATATGTGGTCGTAAACTGATGTTTGGACCCACAGCAAGGCTCAGAAGGGAGGGAGCGCCTTTTGGATTTTGGAGCGCAGATTTTGCTGGATTGGTTTTCAGTGCCATGTCGGGTTTGCAACGCCCCGGAGGGACCAAAACAGTGGAAACCCCCCAAAAGTGACCCCATTTTGGAATCTACACCCCTCAAGGAATTTTTCTAGGGGTATAGTGAGCATTTTGGCCCCTCAGGATCTTTTTTAGAGCTAAGGTGACCAAAAAACAGCGATTTTGGCGCTTTAAATTCTTTATTTATTACAGCGTTCACCGTGCGCAATAAATTACCTTTTAATTTATTCTGCTGGTCGGTACGATTATGGCGATACCATATGTGTATAGATTTTTTTAAGTTTTGCAGCGTTTGCACTATAAAATTAAGTTTCTATAAAATTATTTATTTTCTGGGACACGCTATTTTGAGCCGTAACGTTTTTATTTTTTCGTCAAAAAAGCTGTGGGAGGTCTTGTTTTTTGCGGGATGGGTTGTAGTTTTTAATGGTACCATTTTGGGGTAAATGCGACTTTTTGATCACTTTTTATTCTCTATCTTGGGAGGGGTGGTGACCAAAAAATAGCGATGCTGACAGTTTTCCGTTTATTTTGTTTGCGGCGTTCACCGTGCGGAAAAATTAACATTATAGTTTCATAGATTGGGTCGTTACGAACGCGGCGATACCAAATATGTGTACTTTTTTTAACGTTTTCATTTTTTCCCTATAATAAATGACTTATTATTGGAAAACAAAACCTTTTATTTTTACACTTTTATAAAACATTTTTATTAAGTTTTTTTTACTTTTTACACTTTATATTTTTGTTTATGAACTTTTTTTTTTACTTTTTACACTTTCTTTTTTTGACCTGCAGCTTTGATCGCTGCTAGAATACATTACACTACCTAGGTAGTGTAATGTATTCCAACTGTCAGTGTGACGTCACAGTCACTCTGACAGTTGGTCTACGAGGATCAGCAGAGGCTGATCCTCATAGGCTGACATACATGGCAGACCTGGGGGCCGCTGTCTGGCCCCCGGGTGCCATCACAAGCATCAGAAGACCCCACGATTGCATGGGGGCTGCTGATGCGCTACAAACCCGCTACATGCGGAGATCGCAATCGAGCCCCGCATGTAACGGGTTAATTGCCGAAATCAGCGGCGATGAGCCGCTGATCGGCAACACTGGAGAGTGTCAGCTGTCGGGGACAGCCGATCTCCAAGTTCCCGATGCACACTGTCGCCGACAGTGTGCATCGGGAACGGCACAGTGACTTTCTGTCACTCTGACAGGAAGCCTATCAGGACCAGCCGAAGGTTGGTCCTGATGGGCTTCCGTCCATGGCAGACCCGGAAGCCATTGTTTGGCTTCCGTTTGCCATACTAACTATCGGCAGACCCCGCGATTTCGGACGGGGGTCTGCCGATATGTTAAAAACCCCTAAAATTCGGCGATTGCACCCGATCACCGAATTTAAGGGGTTAATGCGCCGAAATCAGCGGCAAAGGACCGCTGGCCGGCAAGAGGGGAGTGTCAGCTGTCGGCGACAGCTGACCTCCCGATTCCCGGTGCACACTGTCGCCGACAGTGTGCACCGGGATTAACTCAGTAACTGTACGTCCTCGTGCGGGAAGTAACCTCCCGCGAGGACGGACAGTTACGTCCTGGTGCGGATAGGGGTTAATATAAAATAAGCTGCTTATCATGAATGTATATATGGGATGAAAAAAAATGTGTGACCCCCTATTAATCCTCTAAATGATAATGGTTATTGAACATATTGTGAACAGATAACCAATATCTATGTTAGGCTGTGGAAAGCAGTCATGTTCTATGTATGATATCGGTTTAATGAAATTAAACATGTATCCAATCAGATGGTAGGCTCCGGCTATGTATGACAAATGTAAATGCTTTTAGGAACTAAGAAAACCTCACTAAATTTGAGACACAAATAAACTCCTTGTCCACTAATAAAAATCTATTCCTACTCAAGCAGCGACCAACTCCACAACACAGCACCTGCAGAGGGAGTAGCACAACAGTACCCCTACTGCTAGGCTAGATCCCCTGAATCTGGAGGAGGGAGCAGAGAGAGAGAGAGAAAAAAAAAAGACACAGCTACTACCAATAGAAGTCTATGGAGAGGGGAAAGGGTAGCAGGAGGAGATAAAGACACAGAGGCTGCTGCCCATGTAATTCCATGGAGAGGGGAGGGGGTGCAGGAGTCAGGATAGAAAGACACAAACACGCTGCACTGAGAAGTTTATGAAGGGAGAGCAGGAGCAGAGAGTAGACACAGGCTTCTGGTTAGAGATATATGTCCCCTAGTGCTGGATTCATAGCTACCCTGCTCATTACTGCTGTATAATCTCCTCCACGCTGCAGAAGCTTTTATATATATGTGTGTGTGTGTGTGTGTGTGTGATAGACAGAGATAGGAGAGCAGGATTCTTCTCTTCTGTATGTTTGCAGTGTATAGAAGACATAATAGCAGTTAGGCTCCACCCACTAACTCAGAGAAAACTGAGAATTATAAAGAGTGCCTGCAGAGAGGAAAACTTATTAAAAAAAATGCAAAATACAAGTCATATAATGGTCAGGTATTGTGTTATTCTTCATGTACACATGTCAGCTTATTCTGAAAAGTTAGGTACCCAGCTATTAGTGTCCTAAGAGAAGTAAACTTGCTTACTGGATTCCGTATAAAAAGGTGTAACTTTCAGTTCCTAATTCTCAAGGTTATATAGCATCACCTAGCAAGACTAATGCCTCATGCACACGACCGTTGTGCCACTCGGGCCATTTTTGATGTCTTCCGAGCGGCACCCGATCGTCTTCACGGACCCATTCACTTTAGCGGGTGAATCGGGTCCGTGAAAAATGCTCAGAGTCTCCAATCCGAGGAAAGATAGAACATGTCCTATTTGTCCTCGGATCACTGATGGGACTCAGACAGCACACTCAGTCGTGTGCATGAGGCGTAAGACAGTAAAACACATTGACTGCATTTTTACTGGTACAGATGATAGAAATATAAGAAGGTAGGATCATGAAGGTAGAAGATGGTAATGTACTGCTATAAAATACATGAGAAAACAATTGAGAAAACATCAGCATCTGTGGGCCTGAACAATACATTCAAATAGTAAAAGCGATCAAGTATTGGAAACAACTTCCAATGCAGTGTGAAATAATGTGATTTGAATTTTCCATGATACTAAACCAATGAAAGAAAAATAATGTAATATTAAACAGGGAACAACAAATCAAATATGACTTCCAGCAATCTCTCATCATGGTTGTAAAAATACATCTGGCTCCATTCAGTGTCTTATCCTCCAGCTGTTATCACGGGTCAGCACAAATGATGCACTGTTCATAATAGACAGATTTTACAATATTACTCCTCTATGTTGATCGTCACTTTGACTTGTCTGTATCTATTTTCTCTGCTTCTACATTTATATTAGTGCTTTACATCTGGTATATGACAATTGTATTAGGAAGATTTAGTAGAGGTGGGGACTGTGGTTATACTTGAAATTTACCAGCACAGGTTTTCAAAAGACACATTTCTAGTATACTTGTATTTGTTTATACAGTATATTTGTAACAAGCAGACAGTTTCTGAGCCTCATGTGGCTGTTGACCCATTCTACCTGCTCCTGGGCTCCCTCTGCTACCTCATATTGTTCTTAATTCTCAGTCTGGTGGCAAGTCTTTTATCCATCTGGCTGTTATATACATTTAATGGCCAGTGTGCAAGAAATTCCTGTTGATCTCCAGCTTCCCTGGTTTGTACCTAATAACTGCCTAAAAATTTATTCTTCCTCTGTTGATCTGTGTCTGTTACCTCTTTTAGTATCCTTTGACCTTCTGCTTTGTCTTTTTAGGATTCCTTCTGTTGACCTTGCTGCTGTTGGCAACCATTCTGGAGGTGAAGGTGACCTCCAATGGTTGGCTGGTGGGTGTCAGATTGGGAAGGGTACGGAGAGGAAGGAGAGTTGCTATCTCCTAGGCAATCACAGCAAGCCTGAAAACTACCTATTATAACTAATGTAAACTTGGTCTTCGAGATGATAGGACCACTTAGTCTAATCGCTCCAATTCCCACTGGGAGATTTTAACAGCATATAAACCGTAGCACCATAGCACATCATTGGGGGTCCACTTTAAAGGTGTAGAATGGATAATCCCATAAATTGTACACTCTAGCCCTAAACTAAATCCAGTAGCAATCCTGTGTATCCCAGAATTGTAAGAATATTTGTTGTTAAAGTGAACACGCAAATATTTTAAATTGAAAGAATAGTGATGCCCAACTAAGTTATTTGTAACAAATAACATCTTTTTGCAGTATTAGGCATCATTTACACGAGCGTAATATATGCGCGTGCTTTTCACACGTGTCGTACGCACCTATATTAGTCTATGGGGCAGTGGAGACAGTGCGTGAATTTTGCGCAGCGTGAATGCGTTGCGTAAAACTCACGACATGTCCTATATTCGTGCGTTGTTCGCGCATCATGCACCCATTGAAGTCAATGAGTGCGTGAAAATCACGCATGCCACACGGAAGCACCTGCGTTGGATGCGCGTTTTTCACGCATCACTTGTTATGTCCATGCAAATGACTTAATAAAGCTGGTCCAAACAAGCACAAACCAGGAAGTGCTTGAGTTTCCTCTGCGAGTTTGCCACTGCGAAAACTCCACCCAGACAAGTGCAGGCATGCCGCGTGGGATGGACTGGTGCAGGCGAGAGACGAAATATTGGACACCCGTGCGGAGTCCTACCATGACCGCACCGCCAAGGAGGACGCATGGGAGCATATAGCCCAGGCGCTGTTTACCACGGAATGGGAGAGAAGCAGGACCCGCGAGCGCAGTAGAATGGGTGAGTACATGTCTTTATAAACGATGCAATGTCACCCCTATTGAAGTAGTGTGTCCCTGTCTGTGTCTTTTGCTAAATGCCCAACTTTCGTTTTGTGTTGCTGCCGCATCACCGTGTAGAATGTACTTTGCTCTGTAGGGCCCCTCATGTATTTGAGGGCCGATTTCTTTGTGCGTTACCACAATGTGTGACCATGTTTTTGTTGTTCATCCTACAGTCCAGGTTATAAAAACACGCTGGCGGAGCTGCAGGGCCCAGTTCCGGCGTGAGATGGGCGACAGAGACCGAAGTGGGGATGGGGCTTCCCAAAAGCGGCCCTATATGTACACTAAGCACCTCATGTTCCTCAAGGACATCATGGAGATGCGATCGTAAGTAAATGTGCTATTGCATGCGTAAATGTTTATTTGCACATGTCATGGTCGCCATACAGAATTTTTGGGCAATGGTGACTATTGGTTGCTCATTATGTTTTTCGATTACAGAACAACGGACAATTTGAACGACACAGAGGAGGAGAGTGACCAGCCAGAGTCTAGGCCGAATCCTCCCAGCAGTCGACTGGTGACCCTAACCCCGGAGCCAACACCCCAGGACCGGGCCCCAGTAGAGTCGGCCCCTGCCGAACTCTCTCCGCAAGGAAACCCCCCCCCCCCCGACAACCAGCAAGACGCCGACGCAGTCAGCAGGCAGCCGCCGGGGCCCAGGTGGATTCTCGGGTCCTGGAATACCTGCGTCGAGCGGCCGACGAGGACGGGCAGGATTTCGTTGCGAGGGGAATCGTGCCACTGCTGCGGAGGGTCCCAGTGGATAGGGTGGCACGCCTCGACTCTGCCATAATTTCCCTCATAGATAGCGCCACACCCCCCACAATCCGCACCACTGCTTCACAGCTATCGAGCAGTGGCAAGGATTCGCCGTGGCTACCACCACATCAAATTTACCTGCCCCATACCACCCACCAACCCCAGCGCACGGCCACACCCTTATCAACCTGGGTCTGCCCGTTTTTCCCTGGTCCTCTGCCTGCCTGCGAGCAGCATTTGCCGCAATACAGCAGAGGGCCAGAACCCTTCGTTCCCCTTTTCCCTGGACCCAGTTTCCAGGCCCATCATCAGCACCACTATGCTGGAGAGGAACATCCTCAGCAGCTCCATGGCCAGCATAGTGGTGCTGAAATGCCCGCATACTCTTCCCCGGGCCACCAATACCACCACTTATAAAACTGGCTGTTTCGATGAGCGGACCAATGCTCATTTTTGAAGGGCTGCATAGTCTGTGTGTTGGTGTGCTGTTTAATTTGTTGTGTTCTTTTGCACCCCTTGTTTGTTGTGCATTATAAACATTAAAATGAAGGTGTTGACAGTTGCAATTGCGTGGTGTTATTTTTTTCAAACCCCTCCCCAAAATGATTACCTAAAATGTATATTACTGTACACTCACACACTGCTGAGTTTGTCCCAAAATAATTGCACACGTTCAATGAGGTATTAGTTCATCTTTCGGGGTTTGCTATTGTTTGTAAGAGATGTGAATGTTGGCGTGCTGTCATGTGACAATAGCCACAGAAAGGACAGTCGCGATTGGAGGAGAATTAAATTTGGGCGAACATAATTCATTCTCATGCACACAGTTTCAGGACTGGCAAATGGCAAGTACAAACCCCAACAGATGTAAGCTCGCAACCCACGTCAAGGGTCCTCATGTATTGCGAGTCCCTAACACTACATGCCCCTAACCTAAAACAACAAACACTGGCCACTTGGGACCTGTGGACAGAAAAAACAAAGAAATATGCGACCCTTTAAATTACATCAAGCCCCCATGGTGCGGCTCCTGATGGACTCTCAAAATATGCCGCCAAACTTTCCCGCACACGGAGTCCGGATGTGAGAGATCTCCCTAGTGGACTTGCCGGGACAGTGTTGCTGGTGGGTGCATGTGTTAGTATATATTCTGCATCAAACGTAGCCTCATGAATGCGGCAGAAGTTATGCAGAACTACACACGCTTGTATGACACGTGTCACATTCTGCGGCGACAATTGCATTGTAGACAGAAACACCCGCCACCTGTTCGTCATAATGCCAAAGGCACATTCCACACATCTTCGAGCTCGGCATAGGCGGAGATTGAACATGCGTCGAAGCTCATCCAAGCCCCTTCTTGCAAAAGGCCGCATTACTTGCCTTGTCAGTGCAAACCCCTCATCTGCAACTATGACATATGGGATTGGTGGGCCGCTGGAGCCAGGGAGGATGGAAGGTTCGGGCACCGCCAGTTAATTATTCCAAAGTCGTTTCCCCATTCTGGATGAACGGAACATCAGCAGAGCTTCCATACGAGCCTATGTCTACAATCGTGAAACAATAATTAGTGTCCACCAAGGCCAACAATACGATGGAAAAAAACTGTTTGTAGTTAAAGTATCGAGAGCCACCGTGTGGGGGCTTCTACACGAATGTGCTTGCCGTCTAGGGCACCAATACAATTCGGAAATTAAGTTGCTCGAAGAAATACGTCCGAAATTCGGAGCCACTGTTCTGTCGTGGGCTGAGGCATGACCGTGGTCTTTAATCGCTGCCACAGCACAACACAGGTGGATGTCACAATGAAGGAAATGGTGGTCACTCCCAAAAGAAACTCAAAATGTAATGAATGGTAACTATTGCCTGTGGCCAGAAATCTAAAGGCAAGATAAAACCGAAACAATAAACAAGCCATGTTATGGCGTACTTGTAAAACATACAGCGTCGTCGAAGAACTAATTGCAACTGCACACATACCTCAAGGTCACAAGCAGGCGTTCCTCAGGGGAAATTCAAAATGCAGCGTCTCATGTTGGTATTCTGGTAGGTAATTCCAGGGCGAATCTGCGCAAGCAGAAGATCAAAGGTGGACACAGACATGCGGCAGAACGCTCTAAATTTTTCGTCGTGACGCCGTAAGTCCTCATAGAGAGTATGAAAGTGCCCTTTGGAGGTTCGTTGGGCCACAAGTGGATGAACCCAAATCCGACTTCTTCTCCACGGCTGGTGCTGCAGCATGGGTCGCCGTTCGCCAAAACGACGCAAAATCATCCACGCAAGCAGCACACGTGCCAGCGACTGAGAAGGCATAAATGTAGCTTGAAAGTCAAAACACGTGTCAACTGTTTAAACACACACTGGGGTTTCTGCAGAGGCTGCAATAAGGCGCACAACCTGTTCACCCAGCAAGCAGGAGTTGGGCCAGCCTATTTGTAGGCTGGGCTCGCATTAACTACCCCTGCGTTTTTTACGCGCATTTTAAACGCAGGTTGCGCACGCGTTAAAAACGCAACAACGCAGCAACGCGTGTTTTACGCGCGCAAAATGCACACGCTCGTGTAAATCAGGCCTTACAGTGTGTTGTGTGTGTGTTTGCGTGTGTTTGCGTGTGTGTGTGTGTAGTCTAAAATTAAGAAGAAAGCCTTGTTGGAAACACACTTTAATGATGACCACTGGTTCCATTGATCGGTGCGTAAATTTAACGAACTGCAACACTAAAAACTATAAGTTGACTTTTAAAACGTAGGCAGTTTAGACTGGAAGTGTAAGACCTTGTTCACACAGGGCAGATTTGCTGCAGATTTTGCATGCATTTTTTCAGCCCAAACCAGAACTGGATCCTATAAGGCCCACCTTTAAAAAAATATATATGTTTTTGGCTCGAAAATACAGGCAAAATGTGCACCAAAACTGCACTGTGGGAACTAGGCCATAAAAAAATTTACACGGTAAAATTTCTAAATGCAGTTCCTGAGAGAAGATTTTGGGAACTGTGGCTGAGGATGTGCTTAAACCCTTTTTTTTAAAAAAACAACAAAACCTGCTCCTCCACCGTAATAGTTTAGAAAAATAATTAATTATTAAGTTAGCATGACCATTAATGTTGGATTTGCATATGAATACACTCCTTTGGCTCTTCATTTCTATACAGGTGACAATGCCAGACCAATATGTAACTGCCCAGGTCCAGAATTGTCTGAACAACTCTCTGAGGAAGAATTACAATGAGAAAATACCTTTTTTAAAGCAGGTTTTCCTTTTAAATTAAAACTTCCTCTTTAAGGTAGTCATGAATATAAAGATAATTTAGCGAATTTGACACAGTCAAAGCAATAATCACAGAATCTATGGTGACAAAATGAATAGTTCTGGCAAAACTGCCGAGATTGGAGAAAACAGATTCCAGAAATGATCCCTCAGTGCTGAAATCATACATCATATCAGCCCTGTACATGGGAGGGAGCCCCCTTGTGGAAATGATCACCAATCCCAGCAGCTTAAAGAGGCTCTGTAACCACATTATAAGTGGCCTATCTTCTACATAATATGATTGGTCGCTGTAGATAACAGCAGTGTTTTTTATTTAGAAAAACGATGAGTTGTGACCTATTTTAGCTTTATGCTAATGACTTTCTTAATAGACAAATGGGCGTGTTTTACTTTTTGACCAAGTGGGCGTTGTGGAGAGAAGCGTATGACACTGACCAATCAGCGTCATACAGTTCTGTCCATTCATTTACACAGCAGATAGTGATCTAGCTAGATCACTATGTGCAGTCACTTACTCACATATTAACGTTACTGAAGTGTCCTGACAGTGAATAAACATCACTACCAGCCAGAACGTGATGTCTATTCAGAATCCCGACACTTCGGTAACGTTTGTGTGAGATTTACAGCAAGGCAAGCGTAATCTCGCGAGATTACACCGTAAACTGTCATTTAAAACGAGATTACACTTGCTGTGCTGTAAATCTCACACAAACGTTACCGAAATGTCAGGATTCTGAATAGACATCACGTCCTGGCTGGTAGTGATGTCTATTCACTCTCAGGACACTTCAGTAACGTTAATGTGTGAGTATGTGACAGCACATAGTGAACAACGCAGGATCACTATGTGCTGTGTAAATGAATGGAGAGAAGTGTATGACGCTGATTGGTCACTGATTGGTCAGTGTCATACACTTCTCTCCGCAACGTCCACTTGGTCAAAAAGTAAAACACGCCCAGTTGTCTATTAAGAAACTCATTAGCATAAAGCTAAAATAGGTCATAACTCCATCAAATATTATCGTTTTTCTAAATAAAAAAAACACTGCTGTAATCTACATTACAGCGCCAATCACATTATGTACAAGATAGGGCACTTATAATGTGGTGACAGAGCCTCTTTAAAGGGAATGTGTCGCTAGAATTTATTTATTTTTTTTAAAGTTATACTGTTAGTATATAAATGATTACACATTGTTCTAATTTTTTTTTTATTTTTTCACAAGTCAGGAAATATTATAAATTAGATTCTAATTTATAACATTTCCATGTGCTGGTCACTAGAGGGAGCAATTCCCAAAATTGCAGCATTGGCATGTGGTAAAGCAACCTCATTGCTTTATGCTGCAAAATTGGAGAAGACACACTCGCTCTAGTGTCCTCAAACAATCCCCCCTCCTTTATCCTTGCTAGTACCAAGAGAAAGGAGGGGGTTGAATGTTCAAACCTCCTACACTATGTGCCGCCATTTTTTGAGCGAATGCACAGTGTAGGAGGATTAGATACAGTGGTGATAATCACACAGTATAACACACATCACATACACAAACATAACTTACCTGCCGCTGCCTCCGCTCCTAGTCCTTGCTTCTGAACATATGGACGGCTTCCGGTCCACATGAAAATGGCGCCGGATTTCGCTCTGCCAAAGACCTTCCTTTTGGTCTGGGTGGGAGCGGCGCATGCGCCGTTCCCACACAGACGGCGTACGCTGTAATGAATGGAACGGCTCCCGTTCGCATTCTCTATGGGGATGTATGTGCCATATTCCATCTCTGTATGTGTTGTTAATCGATGAAAAAAAAAAATGGCAGCCCCCATAGAGAAGTAAAAGAAAGAAAAAAGGGAAAAAGTACAACACAAAAACACAAATAAATAACATTTATTTTAGGAGGGGTTCACACGACAGGGTCCCGCCCGAGCCCGAGTGTCGGCCGGTAAAATCGGCCATTTTGCCCGGCCGGTTTGCATAAAGTTTTGCATCCGTTCCGGGCAGATCTGGACAGTGACATCAGCGGCAACTCCTGAAGGGGAATCCCCATGTGTTCGGGGATTCCGCTTCAGGAGTTTCCCCTGATGTCACTGCCCAGATATGGACAGAGACATCAAGCACTCTGTCCAGGAGCGGAATCCCCGAAAACACGGGGATTCCGCTCCTTCAAGGAGCTAAAGTGGGGCTAGCACATAACAGAGTGGGGAGATACCTCCCTGCTCTGCTATAGTGGCGTCGCTACAATAGTAGCAGCCGCAGCAGCAGCTGCTAGCGGCGCCATGGAAGGTGTTGCCGGGCCAGGGCGCTTTTAAAACAAGCAGGGGAAGGGAGCCAGCGCAGTGCTCCCTCCACCTGCTGTACACCCCGGCCCTGCCACACAGTGTACAGCGTACAGCCATTCGTCCGAATGGCATAAACTCCTCCTCCTCACATGCACTCTGCGCTGTGAGGAGGAGGAGATAGAGTGCAAGCGACGGAAAACACGGCCATCACTCGGGACACATTCCGGTGATGGCCGTGTATTACCCGGCCCCATAGACTTCTATGGGAGCCGGGCGGCCTGGGTACCCGGCCGAAAATAGAGCATGTCCCATTTTTTGACGGCCGGTTTTCCCGGCCGTCAAAAAATCGGTCGTATGAATAGCCCCATTAGGGGTCTATTATTTCTAATGCAGCCGGGGTCTATTATTTCTAATGCAGCCGATTTATGAACAGCCGGCACCCGGCCGGGAAACCCTGTCGTGTGAATGAAGCCTTAATGACATACTAAAAGCAATAACATATAAAAAAAAATTTGTTTTCGTGATACCTTCCCTTTAATCAACAAAGGTCTCAGGGCAGTCTCTTGTAAATGCCTATTATAGCAGTCAAAGTAATAATTAAAGCATTTATGTTACCCCAAATAAAAGGCACAGAGAAAATCACTCTGATCTACATAAAACTATTCTTGTTTTTTAGTCAAAAGTGAAGGATGAATGTTTCAATATCGGAACATGTGGTTGAGGCCAAAACCTATTGTTATTATAAAGGGTAAAGGGTAAAATAAACAACAATTCTGGTGATCTTGTGGTTAGCTTCACAATCACACCTTATAGGTAACGTAATACAGGTTCACAATACACAACATTCTATTTAAAAAAGTAACAAAATAAAAGTATTTATTAAAAACATGCATTACAAGAAAATATTACTAAGGCCTCATGCACACTTCGAAAAAAACTGAAGTGCGCATGAGGCCTTAATGGGTTCTCCAGGACAGTAATAAGGCTCTATTCACACGACAGGGTCCGAGTGCTGGCCGATAAAAACTACCGTTTTGGTCCATTTTTCTTGGCCGTTTTGCATCCGTTCCATTCCCGGCCGTGTTTACGTTTTTAACGACCGATTTTTAGCCTTTTTACTTCCTTTTTTTTCCCTGTCTGTTTTAAAAATGGATGAATTTCATTTGTACATTTTCTGCCACACACTGCCCTCTGTAGATAATGCCACACCCAGCCCACTGTAGATAATGCCACACACTGCCCTCTGTAGATAATGCCACACACTGCTCTCTGTAGATAATGGCACATACTGCCCTCTGTAGATACTGCCACAGCCCCCCTGTAGGTAATGCCACACAGTCCCCTTTGTAGGTAGTGCCACACATACCCACTTGTAGGTAGTGCCACACAGACCCCCTTGTAGGTAGTGTCACACAGCCCCCCTGTAGGTTTTACCATACAGCCCCCCTGTAGGTAATACCACACAGCCCGCTGTAGGTAATGCCACACAGGGCCCTGTAGGTACATAGACAGCCCTCATAGATGGCACCCCCCACAGATGGCATCCCCTACCTTCCAGTAGGGGACAGCTCCAAGAGAATGGGAGATGAATGTGTGATCGGTGAGGATCTGACCTCCGTGTCTCCCACCGATCACCACAATCATGGTAAATAGGACGAGCTGCAGTACCAGGTGTAACCACTCATACAGCCGCATCCCTTCCTTGTAATGATTGATGGGAAAAGGTTGGCCATGTTAGGGTATGTGGATGTCATCGTGTAGGGGTTGGCCGCTTGAAATCCCCTTCTCACTCACTTTGAGAGTCCAGAATGTCCAAAAGGACAAGGAGTCATGCACTATTGAAAGTAGAAAAAAATCTTTATTATGGCAAAAAGCTAAAACACATATTAAAATACAGGAGATCCAGACAGAATTAACTATATAAGGCTATACAATAGCCGTGTTAAAATGACACCACATGGTCTCAAAACATTTGTATAATCACCAAATGTGATACAAGTAGTTATATAATATAAAATGCTAGGCAGACAACCATCATTTTTCACATAATTTTATATTCAAAAAGTGGGAATAATTACACGAAGGAAAGAGGTATAGGGTCCAAGGTAAAGTCCCCTATAATTATTTTAGTGCAATAAAACCAAAACCCACATCAGTAAGATGTTGGGTTATAGGGAAAAGAAGCCCCAAATTTGGGACACTTAGCCGCACTTTTTAACTCAATAAAGATGTCTTACCCATTGGTGTGGTGAAGGTATGCCAGACAGGCGCCCGACTCGCGTTTCGCGTAAATGGCTTTATCAAGGGGTACCATTAAAGTGTCCCTATCAAGTTTAAAAAGTTAAAATACCGTACTGTTCGTTAGCTGATCGTTAGTGGAGCAATGAAAGTCCCAGTCAACGGCGCATGCTGAGATCACTGTCTCAGGCCGTCAAGCGCTACCACGCATGCATAGCCCCCCAGACGTCACAGAGGAAACAACACACGCGCAGAGCGCTGTTTACGATGGCTGAACGTGAACTCCGCTAGACATGTCACGACGCATGCGCACACCCAGGGAGAGTCATAAAGGAAAAAATTCACCAGAATAAATTAATATATACATTCCTTAGAAAAGGAAGTAAGTAAGCATTGTGACATACCCCTTTCTTCTGTGTATATACAACAAAATATAGTAATCTCAAAATAGAGTGAAAGTAATCAGTGATAAACAGTAAAACACTCCAATTCATAACATGTGTTATTATATTAAACAATAATATAGTGAGTAAACAAAACAAAAATGAAACATTTTGATATATATATAGTGCATGTAGTTTGAAGCCAGCATAGATTCATCAGCGGCCGCCATAAAAGTGAATAATCAGTATTAAGTGCTAATTAATCTCACACCTCTGAAAACTAACTAAAAAGTGAGAAATGTAGAGAAATGGTCAAAAAAGGATTAAGTAGGAAAGGAGGACAGATACAAAAAGAAGATCTCATAATCTTATATGTAATCCCATCACTATGTAGAGTAGTCCCTTCTTTTACATTCCAGGGGGAGGGAAGAAAAAATTGGTCATCCTGTCCTTCAAAGTCCGGAGTTTTCTTACATGAAACATCAGCATAATAGGTAGATAGAAAGGTATATAAAAGTAAAAACTGAACACAAACAGAAATTAGTACAGACACAGTTAAAAGCAATATTTAAAAAAAAAAAAAAAAAAAAGCAAAAGAAGTTACAGAAATGAAGCAAAGCTCAATTTTTCATTGGGACCAATGGGATCCATTGTTCCGAGAGTTACGATCCATTTACACTCTTTTTGAGATAACAGTTTCATCACATCACCACCGCTGACACCGCAGTGTATCCTATCAATCCCCCATGCCCTGAAAGTTTTCAGGTCACATCCATGATGCAATTTAAATGTTTGGGGATTGTTTTAAGGAGGGTTAGATTGTGATGCTTGACGGGAAAAGGTTGGCGGTGTTAGGGTATGTGGATGTCATCAAGTAGGGGGTTGGCTGCTTGAATCCCCCTTCTCACTCACTTTGAGAGTCCAGCATGTAAACCTACATTAACGTATGGCCAGCTGCAGCTTCCCCAGCGATATTACCAAATTGCCAGGATTTCAGAAGCCAGACCCGCATCAGTTTCTATACAGAGTAGTGTCTCCATAACACAACCCCTTTAATGCAACACTTTAAAAAGTGTGACTTTTGCTAGATAGCTTAAAGTACCTTATAAAAATGAATGCCTATGCTTATTTATGTTTAGATAACTTTATAAATGTAAAACATAAAACACAAACACTAATCTTGCTGATTCCCCCTGCTCATCCAGCCATATATAATCACATCCTATTAACCTCTGGTTTCACATTTATCAGCATCATCATAAACATTTCAGAGTTACTGTTTATGTGGAGACATTAGTGTAATTTAAACTAACGCTCATGACTGGGAAACACAAGAAAAATGTTTATAGTGGAACAATATGAGCGATGGAATATAATGTCCGATGACTCAAGCATAAAATACAAGACAAAATACCATAATAAGAGGAGTGTGTTTTACCATGGGATTTCCTGGATTGCTCTTGATGCTAAGTTTCACCAATACAAAACATTTTTTATTTTCAAAGAGAGCTGTTATGATGTGTACTATGAATGTCCTCCTCAGCTGAAGTTTGTATTATGCAGTACCTCGGAAGGTGGAGCTTGCAATAAACACACCAGCTGCTGGAAAACCTCTTTAAGAAGATAAATTTCAATAAATAAAATGAGTTCTGCCATAATCAATATTTATCACCTATGCAAGATAACTGGCTTACCTTGCCGTTCCTGGGAGCCACATAGAAATGGAGCGGTAGTGTGCATGCTCGGCCACCGCTCCATTCATTTCTATGGGGCAGCCGAAGATAGTGCTCAGCAGCCCCATAGAAATGAATGGACCGGTGGACGAGCATGCTCATTACCGCTCCATTTCTATGGGGCTCATAGAAACGGCAAGGTAAGCCAGTTCTTGTCATTGGTAGGGGGCCAAGCAGTCAGACTGCCACCGAGTCGACATTTATCACCTATTCTGTGGATAGGTGATAAATAATTATTATGTGAAAACCCCTTTAATATATCACATACAACTACCCCTACTTCTTTATCTTAAGAGAGTTCTGTTGCAGCATTTGTGATGTCCATTTTAAAGGGCATTGCCCCAGTTGCTGAATAACCTCTTTTATAAGAGACAGTTCTGTTTAAAGGATGAGCCAGGCTGTGGTGGAAATATATAGTGCCAGAACGAGATGAGAAATATAAGGGGAATTCATTGTGGAACCAGTCAGTAAAACTGAGAGCATTGTACTCAATTGACTCATGAATCCCCTAATAGATGTTCTGATGTCAGAATGACACAATTATATAGGTATTATTTATATACACATTAATGGAAAATTTCCAGCTTACATCATCTCTGGTTTGGTGCACATTTCTATCAACTACCCTTAACCTAAAATACAAAACAATAAAAAATTACAATGGCCCCAGCCATCCAACTTGATGATTATATGAGAAATACAACACATGACGAAAATCAGTAATAAGAACCTAGTGGAGATAAAAAGGAAAACAAAACATAATGTAAAGGAATTAAAATCTGTGCATATCTGCATGTTGACCGAAGCGGCCCTCAAAATCCGGTGTACATATATCTGTGATACATAGAGAACCGAGGAGAACCAAGGAGTCAAGAATGCTGCTTCCAAAAGAAATGTCCAGTACATATAATGGAAACAATATTGACAAGCTACCTGCTTCAGTGCTGTTCGGAGTTTTTGTCAAGCCTATGGCTAGTTCTCCCCGGTTCTCTCGGTAAATAACAGTAATATTCATCCAGCTAAATCAGAAACAAATTGAATTGACATCCATGCATAGAAAAACATTAGTGTTCATAGAATGGATGATTGTGTAACAATAGTCAGTGGCTGCAGATATTTTCCCTTAATGTTATCTTATTTGATAGGACATTGGGATCCAGACACTGATTCTAAGATCTGTCTAGTGACATCACAATGACAAAGCCTTTGCCATAGATTAATATCCAACCTGTGTAAATACACTCTATGGTCGCCCTTTGTTAGGACTTGATGTGAAACATGAGGTTTGTTGGGACTTTTATTGCCTTGAGCAATGTGGGAGCCAGTCAGCTTGTTTCTTCTGCTATATTGTGACCTCTCACATTGACCATTTGGAAGAAGAGGATCTGTTGTGCGTCAGTGTAAACATTTGGAGCGCTATCTTCTTCTTTTATGATGATGTACTCCTTCAGATATTTTAGATAACTTTGTAGGAAATTTATAGCCAATTTTCTTTCTGTCTCTAGCAGATACCATTAGAACACAATGACTTGCATTTACTACTGATATGAGCTAAACATGTCAGCAGTCCTAACACATGGATGCTCTTCAGATGATCAAACATCCATTGTGCATATAGAAATACAACAGACATAAATAACAGCCAATGGCAATGTTAACAAGATGGGAATCTTCCACTTTGTTGTTATCTCTGCAGACAAACATTCCCAGAGATCCGTGAACACAGCAGTACCTTTGGAATAGACTATATTAAATTAAGTTAGCATGCTGCTCATATAGAGTATATTTATCATCTATCTATCTATCTATCTATCTATCTATCTATCTATCTATCTATCTATCTATCTATCTATCTATCTATCTATCTATCTATCTATCTATCTATCTATCTATCTATCTATCTATCTATCTATCTAATCTATGTGTCTATAGATATATATATATAAGATAAACTGGTGTAAATACTGTTGAAAATATGGCGTTTGCGACAAATGGCATATTTATAGTGCCCCTGCACCACTTTTTCTGACACATACAAAAATATATGTAGGAGTTTATTGCTTTAATCGCAGTACTACTTGGGTCATGTTGATAAGCATATAAGATATCCCCTTACAAGTACATTTTTTAAATTTAAAACAAAATTAACCCATTATCGTCCAGTTCTGTTTGGGCCATTATAATGAAAAATGTGTTACATTTTTTTATCCTCACATTCCAAAAGCCATAACTTTTTGTTTTTTCATCGATGTTGTTTTGTGAGGGCTTGTTCTTATGTAGGACGAGTTGAACTTTTCAATTACATAATTTTGGGTACATATAATTGATCAATTAGCTTTTATTATTTTTTGGGGGAAAAGAATAAAAAAAAAACAGTTCCCGCCATTGCTTATTTTGTAATCCTTGTTTACCATCCGGTAAAAATAATATGTCAGGTTTATTCTACTGGTCGGTGGAATGTGGTGATACATACATGTGTGTATATATATATATATATATATATATATATGTTTTTTTTTTACGTTTTAGTACTTTTACACGATAAAGACAGTCGCAGGGAGCCTTAACTTTTTAATTTTTCTGTTCATATAGCAGCTATATGATGGCTTTTTTGTGTTAGAATTTGTAGTTTTTATTGGTACAATTTTAGAGCGCATATAATTTTTTTACAAATTTTATTTAAAAAAATTGGCGGAAAATGAAAAAAAACGAAAATTTGTCTTGTTTTATTTAATGCCATGTATCGTGCAGTAAAAATAATAATTGTTTTTTCATTCTACGGGTTTTTACAATTGCGGCAGTACCTAATATGTATTTTTTTCAAGGTGAACCTATGAAAAAAAATATTTAATGAAAAAATCGTATTAACCTTAATATTACATTTATTTTTTGTCCCACTAGGGGACTTGAAGCAGAAAGCCTTTGATCCTTTGATCGCTTGTATAATACTTTGGAATAATTATTATATATAATAAATTAAATTATTCCAAAGCATAATTGCCTGTCAGTGTTACACAGTGTTACACTGGACAGGGCAACCTATTAGGCCATGCCTCTCACAGATACAGATGGCAGAACTGGGGGCCTTTGTTAGCCCCCTCCATCTGTTAAATATATTAGATACGGTGGCATCTAAAGGGTTAAATTGCTGGGATCGGAGATATCTACGATCCAGGCATTTGCGCCAGGATTCTGACTGTGTATAACAGCCGTGCTCCTGCTGCTGATCTTATCGGTACAGTTTCAGTACCCAAAAGATCCTATACATAACTATGGGGTAACTAGCACCCGCTCATGATGGATTTATCCATCATTAGTCGGTAAGGGAGTATTTGGAGAATACTGGCTTGACGTACTGGCTCCTTATTTGAGTGGACCACCCCTCTAGTAGACCATTTTTTCACTGCAATTTTGGGTGGTTGTTTTAAAGAAGTTGTACTGTATATGTAAATTCAATTCTAGTTTGTATGCACAGAAAAAATATACAAAGAAATACACACAGAACTGCAATAAACAATAGAGTACAACATCAGTAAAACATTTACATTGACATGGCTCTTGGAATGTGGTGAAGCAAAAACAGAAAAATATGCCTCATCCGGAAGGCCTAAATGAACCTCTATGTCTCAGGAGCTGCTGCTACACTTAATATAAGCTGCAAAGCAAATAACTGCACCATTGAAAGATGCCATTGTTGCTGCCATTGCTTTCCTCATTCTGTGACAATGACAACATGATCATGCAGTGGTGCCGTCATTTGCCTATAAGGCTTTCCGCTCTCCCAGAAATCTGCTCATTCACAGATGCACATACAGAATCGGAGACCCTGGATGATGAAGACATAGGATCATTGATGACCTTGGACAACAGCCATATAGTTTACATTATGCAGTGGGGATCAGGGGCAGACATAATACTCACATTATATTAATAAGTGCCTTGTGATAAATTTATAGGAAAAAGTTTATGTCTTTATTATTGTTGCATACAAAGATTATGGAACTGTGTTTTAGTTTGTACATATGTTATGACATTGTGATTCTGGTGAGGGTAAGAATATGCATTATATGGAACCATACATGATACACTGGTAAAGTAAACATGGGTAACACACTTAATTCCTTAATCCCTCTTTATTACTAGTGTAGCAGACAGAACAAAATGAGTCAATTCCACCTCCACTGGCACTGACCAAATTACTCTACACGTTGCCAAAAATACAACACGTTGCATAGAAACCAGACTTCATGACATGTTGATTGTCTTAAAGTATACCAAACAAATACAAAAATCTTGTATGTATCATAGAGACAAAATCTAAGAATATGCTTATGTGCGCGTTTACAGCTAACTCAAATGTAGCCATAGTTCTAAAAATGTACGCAAGCCATAATGAATTCTGTTTTATAATGCTCGTGAGAGCTTCTTGCCTCCATCTATCTAGATGTGTTTGACTCCTGGCAGATCTGGCTCCAATTATTGAAATACTACAGTATTAGCCTGGCACACATGGTATAGTTTGTATGCATATTAGTGGACAAATATCTGATGATATATTTATGTTTCCATGTACTAATTCCATAAACTTGCACTATGGGTAATTGCTCAACTCTTAACTTTCTTTAAGGCTATTTGTAACTAGCAACCTTGCAAATAGTTTTTTATTAAAAATAAAAAAAAGACAGCAAAACTTACAAAACAAAAATACAATGACGTAAATAATTTATCGTGCACTCAATTAGTGCACGGTGCTAAATATCCCAAAATACATCAGTAAAAAAGCAATGAAAAACAGTTGGGATAATGGCAGGCACTCAGACCAATAACATTTTTAAAAATATATATGATTTATTGTTTATATTTAAAAAAATATAGAGACATACAAATTCATAAATACTGTGCCCAAGCTTCACAGACCTATCCCCGTCAGTGTCCGCATATTAATCCAAGAAGTAACAATAACAGTGAGAAATAATTAGAAAATAAACATGGATAAATAATGCGTACTGGATAAATAATCGATTGCATAGAGCTGGTAAAAAGTGCATGGACTCACTATTTGGGACCGCGGATGTATGTATCCAAGAGTTAGTTAATAGTTCCGATCAGTTTTAGGATTCCACACGAGTGTGGAGTTAGAGAGCAGGGTATCTGGTATATGGAGAGATAATGGAGATTTCCTCCAGCAGCAACCAAAGAGAAGGGAGTAAAAGCTCCAAATATATACACCTATTAATTCTGGTGCAAATGCCACAAGAAGATGCCACAAGATGCGTTCTGCAATATAGTAGACAAGTCATCCACTTTTACTAACAGGACGTGCATCTGAGCACCTTCAAGCCGTTGTGTCGTTTACTCGTCTGTAACTTCAACAAAGTGGCTGAATTTGACCGGAATCTGGGTCACTTGTATTGGTCACTCTGTAGTCAGTTTCTCCGAGTTGTTTCTGTGAGATTTCCAGCAAGGCAAATGTAATCGCGTTTTAAATGAGTTTAAATCGTAATCTCGCGAGATTACGTTTGCCTTGCTGGAAATCTCACAGAAAAGATTCAGACGTGTCAGGATTCTGAATACACATCACGTCCTGGCTGGAGGTAATGTATATTCATTATCAGGACACTGCAGTAATGTTAGTGTTTGTGTATGAGGCTGCAGATAGCGATATAGCTATATCGCTAGTGCAGTGTAAATGAATGGAGAGAAGTGTATGACGCTGATTGGTCAGCGTCATACACTCCTCTGTACAAAGCCTTAGACTCTGCTGACCTGAGTGGTGAAGGACTTGAGGTAGCTCATTTACCTGCACGCTTGATCCAGACAGTCTTCAGCTGCCTTTGGGGAAATGCTCGTATAGCAATTCCATAAACTTGCACTCTGAGTAATTGCTCACATAGTAGTGATTCCTTGACATAATCACAAGCCTTTAAGTTGGTCTTTTACATTATGGCACCTATGCACGGCCTGGTGGAGAAGATGCACGGTTTAACTCAGCTGGTACAATCTGGCCGAAAGGATTCAACACCATGAAACTGCGCAGGTCCAAGAAGTCTTTCCAGTTGCAAGTTGAACCTAAACTGAACTTAGCTATTTTTCCGGTGATCGTAAGTCTTTCATTAACTTTCGGTAGAGTTGTAAATTGTATTTTCGATTAATGCCTTTTTCCTTTGGAACTGAGCAGCAACGAGTTGGTCTCGTCATTTCTCTACTGCAGGGAGATCCTCAAACCTCGGCCTTTACGTTGAGACCTGATGCCCCTGAATTTTTCTCTGTTGAGAGCTTCTTTGCAGCACTAGGTTTATTATATGGTGAACCAAATATCACTGCAGGGGCTGAGGACAATCCGTTATTCTCCAGCAGGGACGGCATCCTGTTGAGGATTACTGTTAGGAATTTAGACGGTGGTCCGTCTCTTCACAGTGGAATGATGCCGCTCTCCGATATAAATTCCGCCGAGGCCTTTCTGAAACCTTGAAAGATCTTCTGGTATATTACCCTCCGCCCACGACTTTAGAGGATACCATGACTCTCATTGTGTGTCTTGACTGACATCTATGGGAGCACATGTAATGGCGGAAGGAGGTGAAGGGAACAAGTGAGCCAAGGAGAAGGCCCACTCTTGGGGCCCTTCCTGGAGTCGGGATATAATGATTCCCACCCGCTGGTTCTCGGAACCTGAGGAGTGAGGTTTTAGACGGAAGTAAAGTCTGCAACTCTCCCGGAAGGAGAGAAAAGTCTTACGGTCCCCTGAGAACCGGTCAGGTAACTTGAGGTCAGGTTCTAGAGGTGAGGTGAGGGGTACTACTATGGCAGCGACAGACTGGTTGACCCTCTGAGCCAGGGCCTGGACCTGTAGGGAGAGGCCCTGCGTCTGCTGGGTCAGGGTCTCAAGGGGGTCCATGATAGCGTCAGCGTAGGAGAAATGGTAGACTAGGTATGGGCTTGTGATTATGTAATGGCGGAAGGAGGTGAAGGGAACAAGTGAGCCCTAATCTACTCACCGCCCTGTCCCTGCCTACTTGCAATGACCCGCCCTAGGCGACGGGGTACAACTTGGCGACGGTCCCTACGCTGACTAAGTGCAAGGGGATACAAACGGAACAAGCAAGGGAAGGGGCAGTAGCCCACGGAACACCGTGAGGGAACGGAGTGGTAAACGAGCAGACAGGATCAGGATGTAATGAAGTATACAAACGCAGAGCACGGAGCAGGAAGCAAGCCGGGGGCAGAGCGAAGCAGGATAAGCGGGAACTGAAGCAAGGCTGAAGCACGGCAGAAGCAGGCTGGAGCAAGGCAGCAGTGGGGCCAGGAAACCAGGAAGAATCACAAGCAATGAGGAAGAGAAAACGGCAGGTATAAATGGACAGGGGGCGGAGCTAACTCAGACTGACCAGGCCACGATAGGCTCTCCCACTCCTGAGCCTCCCACCCTGATTGGTGGGAGCAGGTGTCAGTCTAAGAGGTCTGGCCTCAGGTGTCGATTGATTAATCCTGGGAGTATCCACAGACGTAGTGCCTGGCAGATCCTTTACAGTACTCACCCTTTTATGAGGGGCCACCGGACCCTTACTAAGAGGACCCGGTTTAGTGGGGAAGAGAAGGTGGAACCTCCTGACCAATACCCCAGCGTGAACATCTCGAGCAGGTACCCAAGTCCTCTCCTCCGGCCCCTGTCCTCTCCAATGGACCAGGTACTGGAGGGAGCCCTGGATCAAGCTACTGTCCACGATCTTGGCCACCTCGAATTCCACCCCCTCAGGGGTGAGAACGGGAACAGGAGGTTTCCTCGAGGGGGACCAGGACGAGGAGCAGCGTTTAAGGAGGGAGGCATGAAAGACGTCGTGTATGCGAAAGGATGGGGGCAGCTCCAGACGGAAGGATACAGGGTTGAGGACTTCAATGACCTTATAAGGCCCAATAAATCGGGGAGCAAACTTCCTGGATGGGACCTTAAGGCGCAAGTTCCTAGACGACAACCACACCAGATCCCCGACGACAAACCGGGGGTTGGCAGAACGTCTTCTATCAGCCTGAATCTTTTGTACGCTCTGGGACGCCTCTAGGTTCTTCTGAACCTGGGCCCAGACTGTGCACAGCTCCCGATGAACGTCCTCTACCTCGGGATTATTGGAACAACCAGGAGAAACGGCGGAGAACCGTGGATTAAACCCGAAATTACAGAAAAACGGGGAGACCCCTGACGAGTTACTGACCCGGTTATTGAGGGAAAATTCGGCGAGGGGAAGGAATGAGACCCAATCAAATTGACACTCAGAGATGAAACACCTTAAATATTGTTCCAGGGATTGATACGTCCTTTCCGTTTGGCCATTAGTTTCGGGATGGAAGGCGGAGGAGAAGGACAGATCAATCTCCAACTTTTTACAAAAAGCTCTCCAAAATAAGGAAACAAATTGTACCCCTCTGTCAGAAACGATATTGACTGGCGCCCCATGGAGACGCAGAATGTGTTTAACAAACAAAGAAGCTAACGTCTTGGCGTTAGGTAGTTTCTTAAGGGGCACAAAGTGGCACATCTTGCTGAAGCGGTCTACTACCACCCACACCACCGACTTGCCCTGAGATGGAGGCAAATCGGTGATAAAATCCATGGAGATATGGGTCCAAGGTCTCTGGGGAATGGGCAAAGAACGTAGTAAGCCCGCAGGTCGGGACCTAGGGGTCTTGGACCTAGCACAAACCTCACAAGCGGCGACGTAAGCCCTAACGTCCTTAGGCAACCCAGGCCACCAATAGTTTCTGGTAATGAGGTGTTTGGTACCCAAGATGACAGGATGACCAGATAGTGCGGAGTCATGGTTTTCCCTGAGTACCCTTAGCCGGTATTGCAGGGGGACAAACAGCTTGTCCCCAGGGAGGTTCCCGGGAGCTGAACCTTGATCAGCCGCAATGTCAGAGGCTAAATCAGAATCAGTGGCAGAAATGATTATACCAGGGGGTAAAATACTAGCAGGATCCTTCTCAGAAGGAGGATTGGCCATGAAACTACGTGACAGTGCATCAGCCTTAATATTTTTGGACCCAGCCCTATAGGTAACCAAGAAGTTAAATCTGGTAAAGAATAGCGCCCATCGAGTTTGTCTAGGATTAAGCCTCCAGGCAGATTCTAGGAAAACCAGATTCTTGTGGTCAGTAAGGACCGTTACCTGGTGTCTGGCCCCCTCCAGGAAGTGACGCCACTCTTCAAAAGCCCATTTAATGGCTAAAAGTTCGCGGTTGCCAATATCATAGTTACTCTCCGTGGGCGAAAACTTCCTAGAGAAGTAAGCACAGGGGCGGAGATGGGTGAGGGAGCTGGTACCCTGGGACAAGACGGCCCCCACTCCCACCTCGGACGCGTCAACCTCCACAATAAATGGCTCCCTTTGGTTGGCCTGAACCAGCACGGGGGCCGAGATAAAGCACTTCTTGAGGGTCTCAAAAGCCTGGACGGCCTCAGGAGGCCTGTGGAGGACATCAGCACCCTTGCGAGTGAGGTCCGTAAGAGGCTTAGCGACGACCGAGAAGTTGGCAATAAATCTCCTGTAATAGTTAGCGAACCCCAAAAAACACTGTAGCGCCTTCAGGGAGGCAGGTTGGACCCATTCCGTTACAGCCTGAACCTTGGCAGGGTCCATGCGGAATTCATGAGGAGTGAGGATTTGACCCAAAAATGGTATCTCCTGTACCCCAAACACACATTTTTCGGTTTTCGCAAACAGATTATTTTCCCGGAGGACCTGGAGGACCTTCCTGACATGCTCCACGTGGGAGGACCAGTCCTTGGAAAACACCAGTATGTCATCAAGGTACACTACAAGAAAATTTCCCAGGTACTCTCTCAGAATTTCATTAATAAAATTCTGGAAGACAGCAGGGGCATTACACAACCCAAAGGGCATGACCAGGTATTCGAAATGACCTTCGGGCGTGTTGAACGCAGTCTTCCACTCATCCCCCTCTTTGATGCGGATAAGGTTATACGCCCCCCGTAGATCGAACTTAGAGAACCATTGGGCCCCCTGAACCTGATTAAAAAGATCCGGAATCAAAGGAAGGGGATACTGGTTCCTTATTGTGACCTTATTCAAGTTCCGATAGTCAATGCACGGCCTAAGACCACCATCCTTCTTCCCCACGAAGAAGAAGCCAGCACCTACAGGAGAAGTCGAGGGGCGAATGAAACCCTTGGCCAGGCATTCTTGGATATACTCCCTCATGGCTTCACGTTCAGGACATGAAAGATTAAATATCCTACCCTTAGGAAGCTTGGCACCTGGTACCAAATCGATGGCGCAATCGTAATCTCTATGAGGGGGCAACACCTCGGAGGCCTCCTTAGAAAAAACATCAGCGAAGTCCTGAACAAACTCAGGTAGCGTGTTTACCTCCTCACGGGGAGAAATAGAGTTAACCGAAAGACATGACGTCAGGCATTCACTACCCCATTTGGTGAGATCCCCAGTATTCCAATCAAACGTGGGATTATGCAGCTGCAACCAGGGAAGACCTAATACCAGATCGGACGATAATCCCTGCATCACCAGTACAGAGCACTGCTCCAAATGCATGGATCCAACAAGGAGTTCAAAAACAGGAGTATGCTGCGTAAAATAACCATTAGCAAGAGGAGTGGAGTCGATACCCACTACCGGGACAGGATAAGGCAAATCAATAAAAGGCATTTTTAGAGACATAGCAAATTCCACAGACATGATATTAGCAGATGAGCCAGAATCCACGAAGGCACTGCCAGTGGCAGACCGGCCAGCAAACGAGACCTGAAAGGGAAGCAAAATTTAATTGCGTTTCATATTAACGGGAAATACCTGTGCGCCCAAGTGACCTCCCCGATGATCACTTAGGCACAGAAGTTTTCCGGCTGCTTATTCTTGCGCCTGGGACAGGTGTTCAGTTGATGCTTGTCATCCCCACAATAGAAGCAGAGACCATTCTTCCTGCGGAACTCTCTACATTATCGAGGGGACATGGAGGCCCCGAGTTGCATAGGTACCTCCGAGTCTTCCGTGGAAGAGCGAGGAGACGGGACCTCGGGGGGGATCGCAGGGAAGTCAGAGGGGAAAACACTGAAACGTTCAAGCTGACGTTCCCTGAGACGTCGGTCAAGTCGTACTGCTAGGGCCATAACCTGGTCTAGGGAGTCAGAAGAGGGGTAGCTAACAAGCAGATCCTTCAGGGCGTCAGATAATCCTAACCTAAACTGGCACCTTAGGGCCGGGTCGTTCCACCGAGAAGCTACGCACCACTTTCTAAAATCAGAACAGTATTCCTCAACAGGTCTCCTACCCTGACGTAAGGTCACCAGCTGACTCTCGGCTAAGGCAGTCCTGTCAGTCTCGTCGTAAATGAGTCCAAGGGCAGAGAAAAAACGATCAACGGAGGAAAGTTCAGGGGCGTCAGGAGCCAAGGAGAAGGCCCACTCTTGGGGCCCTTCCTGGAGTCGGGATATAATGATTCCCACCCGCTGGTTCTCGGAACCTGAAGAGTGAGGTTTTAGACGGAAGTAAAGTCTGCAACTCTCCCGGAAGGAGAGAAAAGTCTTACGGTCCCCTGAGAACCGGTCAGGTAACTTGAGGTCAGGTTCTAGAGGTGAGGTGAGGGGTACTACTATGGCAGCGACAGACTGGTTGACCCTCTGAGCCAGGGCCTGGACCTGTAGGGAGAGGCCCTGCATCTGCTGGGTCAGGGTCTCAAGGGGGTCCATGATAGCGTCAGCGTAGGAGAAATGGTAGACTAGGTATGGGCTTGTGATTATGTAATGGCGGAAGGAGGTGAAGGGAACAAGTGAGCCCTAATCTACTCACCGCCCTGTCCCTGCCTACTTGCAACGACCCGCCCTAGGCGACGGGGTACAACTTGGCGGCGGTCCCTACGCTGACTAAGTGCAAGGTGATAGAAACAGGGAACAAGCAAGGGAAGGGGCAGTAGCCCACGGAACACCGTGAGGGAACGGAGTGGTAAACGAGCAGACAAGATCAGGATGTAATGAAGTATACAAACGCAGAGCACGGAGCAGGAAGCAAGCCGGGGGCAGAGCGAAGCAGGATAAGCAGGAACTGAAGCAAGGCTGAAGCACGGCAGGAGCAGGCTGGAGCAAGGCAGCAGTGGGGCCAGGAAACCAGGAAGAATCACAAGCAATGAGGAAGAGAAAACGGCAGGTATAAATGGACAGGGGTGGAGCTAACTCCGACTGACCAGGCCGCGATAGGCTCTCCCACTCCTGAGCCTGCCACCCTGATTGGTGGGAGCAGGTGTCAATCTAAGAGGTCTGGCCTCAGGTGTCGATTGATTAATCCTGGGAGTATCCACAGACGTAGTGCCTGGCAGATCCTTTACAGCACAAAAAAGAAAGTTCAGGAATGGTCTCTCCTCTTCCCTGTACTGAGATCCCTTCATCTGTCTCACAAGAGCTCATGCAGTTGGGCTCCACAAATGTCTTCTCAAGAACGGAGACTTTTCTGGAAACTCAGAGGGCTGTGTTCTATTGTGGGGATGCTTGTCATATGCTCAAGAACTGTTCCAAACGTCCAGCTCCGGAAAACTTCAGCTTAGATGGCCCCCAGGAATGCCATCTGGGCAGTCAGGTTTTTCCCCAATTTTCTCAAAAAATCCTTTTGCCTGTTAATATATTGTTTAATAATGTATGTATTTCTGGTCAGGCTTTTGTAGGTTGCTGTTCTGCAGCTAATTTTTGGGATTTTCAGGTTGCTCAAAAATTGGCTATTCCCCTCATTCAACTGAGCAGCCCTGTCAAAGTGTCTGCTATAGATAATTACCCCTCTCTCTCAGGGGTCAGTCAAGTTCTCCACTAGTGGGTACCTTGCATACTGAACTAATCTCTTTCTTTATCCTAGAAAATTTGCCTTCTGAGGTAATATTTGGTATTCCATGGTTGCAGACACATAATCCTGTTATTGATTGGGTAAAAGCAGATCTGATTAAGTGGAATTCGAAATGAATCTTGCATGTCTCTGTCTACTACTAATGTACAATGCACCATTGTTGCCTGAGTGTATTTGTAATGTCCGTGGCTGCCGGCTGTCAGCTCCGTTCCCCTCCTGACAGCCGCAGCCACGAGTCGGCAAGCACTGGCCCCAGCCTCCTCCTCAGGAGACGCCAGCGCTCGCGTCCACTCACCTCAGCCGGATCCTGTAGGGTGTGCACGCACACTCGTGCCCAATCTTAAAGGGGCAGCACACGCACCAGACCTTTTGACGAACTTTGACCCGTGAGTACCCTGGACTATAAGAGGGGTCCAGCCCCCTGCTTCGATGCCTGAGCGTTGTTGTGTTCCCTAGTTTGTCTATGTGATGGCCTCCTAGTGTGTTACCTGTTCCTGTACCTGTTCCAGTTCCTAGCATTCCATTCCTTCCTGGTCTAGCACTGTGCTGTGCCAAAGTCATGCCGTGCTGTATCCACGTCTGACCTGCTTCACCTCGCCTGAAGTCTGCCTGCTGCCTAGTCCCAGCCGAGCCTCTCCTGCTGCTGTCTGAGCTGCCAATATACGAACTATAGACTTTCACCTGCTCCCTGTTGGCCAGCTGCCTTACCGCCAAGGCGGTACGGCCCAGTGGGTCCACAGACCCTTCGTGACTGTACGCTCAGGCCATGGACCCCGCTGGTCGATCGGATCCACTTCAGCCTGTATAGTAGGACATTTTCGTCTGATGGCGCAAGGGTCGCTTTCATCATTTCTCTCCTCACCGGCAAGGCTCTTGCATGGGCAAACCCTATCTGGGAGAGACAAGGTCCAGAGACCTGTGACTTCCAAGCCTTCCTCCGAACTTTTCGCATGGTGTTTAAGGAGCCTGGACGATTCTCATCTGCAGCGGCATCTTTGATTAACCTACGCCAAGGAGACACCTCCGTGAGTGAGTACGCCATCCACTTCCGCACCCTGGCGGGAGAGCTGTTATGGAACAATGAGGCTCTGGTGGCTGCATTCTGGCATGGACTGGCTTCTAGAATTAAGGACGAACTTGCCGCTCGAGATCTGCTGTCTACCCTGGACGACCTCATCCTTCTGTCTGCCCGGATTGATATACGGATCCGAGAACGCCTCCAAGAGGTTCGACGGGAGGGAGCCCTCTCCAGTTTGGCTCCTACTTTGCAGCAACCCCTGCTGTCCTCAGATGTCGATCCTCCTAAGGAGTCTGTGATAATGGACCAGTATAAGTTATCCACCCCGGAAAGGCAACGCAGACCCATGTCTGGACTTTATTTCGGCCTCGGTGGCCATCTTGTGCTCCTGTGTCCCAAAAGATCCCAAAACCTAGGGTTGCTAGGAGTGACAACCTTGGGTAAGAATGGACTTCCATCTAGATTGTCCATACCTGTGACCATAGTGTCCGGCGAGAGAACGCATCAGGTCTCTGCGTATCTGGACTCTGGATCTGCTGCAAATTTCATCCGTAGAGACCAGGTGGATCTTCTGCAATTACCCACCACCCCTCTGGAGAACTCGTTGACAGTTGCTTCAGTGAATGGACTACCTCTGCCGGACCCAGTTATAGCTGTGACCAAGCCGCTGAGGCTCCAAGTGGGAGCCCTTCACTACGAACTTCTGCCTTTCTATGTGCTATCCAAAGCTGTTAGCCCTGTGTTGCTGGGCCTGCCTTGGCTCCGACTGCATGCCCCAGTTCTGGACTGGAATTCTGGAGAGGTTCTCCAGTGGGGCCCTGAGTGTCAAGGTCGTTGCCTGGTGCAGATTCGGTCAGCTCAGCCTTCACTGCCTCGGTCATTGGCAGGATTGCCGAGTCATTATGCAGCATTTTCGGACGTCTTCAGCAAGAGGGAGGCGGAGATATTGCCTCCACATCGGGGATATGACTGTCCTATTGAGCTGATGCCTGGTGCATCCCTTCACTGTTGTAAGGTATATCCTCTCTCTCAATTCTAAATGTTATGAATCTTGCATGTCTCTGTCTACTACTAATGTACAATGCACCTTCGTTGCCTGAGTGTATTTGTGATGTCCGTGGCTGCCGGCTGTCAGCTCCGTTCCCCTCCTGACAGCCGCAGCCACAGGTCGGCAAGCGCTGGCCCCAGCCTCCTCCTCAGGAGACACCAGCGCTCGCGTGCACTCACCTCAGCCAGATCCCGTAGGGTGCGAGCGCCCGCTCGTGCCCGCTCTTAAAGGGGCAGCGTGCGCACCGGACCTCTTGACGAACTTTGACCCGTGAGTACCCTGGACTATAAGAGGGGTCCAGCCCCCTGCTTTGATGCCTGAGCGTTGTTGTGTTCCCTAGTTTGTCTATGTGATGGCCTCCTAGTGTGTTACCTGTTCCTGTACCTGTTCCAGTTCCTGTTCCTGCTCCTAGCTTTCCATTCCTTCCTGATCTAGCACTGTGCTGTGCCAAAGTCGTGCCGTGCTGTATCCACGTCTGACCTGCTTCACCTCGTCTGCCTGCTGCCTAGTCCCAGCCGAGCCTGCCCTGCTGCTGTCTGAGCTGCCACAGGTACCTATACGAACTATAGACTTTCTACAATGCACACTGAAAAACTGGAAGAAAAAAAAAACCGATGGAAGTCTTACTGCTCACAAATGTGAAATTAGGGTTGAGATATTTTTTATTAAGCCATTCAATGAATATAAGCAAATCCGTCCACACAACCAGTTTATCATCAATATTCTGCAGCCACAGGATGACAAATCAATCACACCAGCGGCACAAGTGGTATTATATACATAATAGTGGACAAATATATATATATATATATATATATATATATATATATATATATACTTGATAAAAGTCCTATAGCAGGACGGAAACGTTGCAGCTTGTGCTGGCTTAATAAAACCACTATTTTTTTCACTAACACGGAGTGTTGTGGGACTTTCTTCAATATTGATCTACATCCCCTGGATCGAGATTACCTGCTTGCACCTGAGGCCATCTTGGAATGGCATTGTGAGTGCTGCTGCTTTTCCATTGTGTGTGTGTATATATATATATATATATATATATATATATATATATATATATATATATTCATGTTTCCAACCAATCATAGTCTTTTTTTTTTTTCAGGCAAAACTTTCTTAACCCCTTAAGGACGCAGCCTAGTTTGGGCCTTAAGGCTCAGAGCCCATTTTTCAAATCTGACATATTTCACTTTATGTGGTAATAACGTCGGAATGCTTAAACCTATCCAAGCGATTCTGAGACTGTTCTCTCGTGAGACATTAGGCTTTATGTTAGTGGTGAAATTTGGACGATATATTCAGTGTTTATTGGTGAAAAATTGCAAAATTTAGAGAAAACTTATAAAAATAGCATTTTTCAGAATTTAAATGCATCTGCTTGTGAAACAGATGGTTATACCCCCAAAATAGTTACTAGTTCACATTTCCCATATGTCTACTTTAGATTGGCATCGTTTTTTGTAACATAAACAGCAATTTCTCATATTTTTAAGAAAATTTCAAAAGCCTTTTTTTTAAGGTACCTGTTCGGTTCCGAAGTGGCTTTGAGGGGCCTATGTATTAGAAACCCCCATAAAACACCCCATTTTGAAAACTAGACCCCTCAAAGTATTCAAAACAGCACATTTCTTCAAAATTTCTTATTTTCACAGGGAACAAAAAACGCCATTTTATTGCCCAATTTCTCCTGAGTGCAGCAATACCCCATTTGTGGCGATAAACTGCCGTTTGGGCCCATGGGAGGCCTCAGAAGGGAAGGAGCGCTGTGTGTTCTTTGGAGTGCAGATTTTGCTGGATTGGTTTTTGGGTGCCATGTCGCATTTGCAGAGCCCCAGAGGTATCAAAGCAATGGAAACCCACCAGAAGTGACCCCATTTTGGAAACTACACTCCTCAAGGAATTCATTTATGTGTAATGTGACCATTTAGAACCCATAGTTTCTTCACAGAACTTATTTGAATTGGGCTGGGAATTAAAATAATTTTTTTTTTTTCCAATAATATGTAGTTTTAGCTCAAAATTTCTTATTTACACAAGAAATAAAATACTCCATTTTATTGCCCAATTTCTCCTGAGTGCAGAAATACCCCATATGTGGTGATAAACTGCTGTTTGGGCCCATGGGAGGGCTTAGAAGGAAAGGAGCGCTATTTGTTCTTTGGAGTCCAGATTTTGCTGGATTGGTTTTCGGGTGCCATGTCGCATTTGCAGAGCCCCAGAGATATCAAAGCAATGGAAACCCACTAGAAGTGACCCCATTTTGGAAACTACACCCCTCAGGAAATTGATTTATGGTTGTTGTTACCATTTTGACCGCACAGGTTTTTGACAGCACGTATTTGAATTTGGCTGTGAAATTAAAAAAATGTCATTTTTTACAATAAGATGTAATTTCTGATCAAAATTTCTTATTTACACAAGAAATAAAATACTCCATTTTATTGCCCAATTTCTCCTGAGTGCAGAAATACCCCATATGTGGTGATAAACTGCCGATTGGGCCCATAAAAGGGCTCAGAAGGAAAGGAGCGCTATTTGTTCTTTGGAGTCCAGATTTTGCTGGATTGGTTTTCGGGTGGCATGTCACATTTGCAGAGTCCCAGAGGTATCAAAGCAATGGAAACCCACCAGAGGTGACCCCATTTTGGGAACTACACCCCTCAAGGAATTCATTTATGGGTATTGTGACCATTTTGACCCCATAGTTTTTTCACAGAACTTATTTGAATTGGGCTGGGAATTAAAACAAAATTAATTTTTTCCAATAATATGTCGTTTTAGCTAAAAATGTCTTATTTTCACAAGCAATAAAATGCTCCATTTTGTTGCCCAATTTGTTCTGAGTGCCACAATACCCCATTTGTGGTGATAAACTGCCGTTTGGGCCCATGGGAGGGCTCAGAAGGAAAGGACCACCATTTGACCTACTGGGGATTTTCTGGTGCGAAGTCATATATGCAGAAGCCCCTGAGGTACCAGTACAGTTGAAACCCCCGAGAAGTGACCCCGTTTTAAAACTATACCCCTTAAGGCATTCATCTAGAGGTGTAGTGAGCATTTTGACCGGAGACATACACCCCATAAACTGTAGTGTGGCTTAGAACATAAACAGCAATTTCTCATATTTTTTAAAAAATTTCAAAAGCCTTACCTGTTCGGGTCCGAAGTGGCTTTGAGGGGCCTATGTTTTAGAAACCCCCATAAAACACCCCATTTTGAAAACTAGACCCCTCAAAGTATTCAAAACAGCACTTAGAAAGTTTATTAACCCTTTAGGCATTTCACAGGAATTAAAGCAAAGTGGAGGTGAAATTTGCAAAATTCATTTTTCTTGCTGAATTTCAATTGTTATAATTTTTTTTCTGTAATACAGAACATTTTACCAGAGAAAAACTACTAAATATGTATTGTCCAGATTCTGAAGTTTTTAGAAATGTCCCACATGTGGCTCTACTGCGCTCGTGGACTAAAACACAAGCCCCAGAAGCAAAGAAGCACCTAGTGCATTTTGAGGCCTCTTTTTTTATTAGAATATATTTTAGGCAGCATGCCAGGTTTGAAGAGGTGTTGAGGTGCCAAAACAGTAGGAATCCCCCAAAAGTGACCCCATTTCGGAAACTACACGCCTCAAGGAATTAATTTATGGTTATTGTTACCATTTTGACCATACAGTTTTTACACGGCACGTATTTGAATTGGGCTGTGAAATTTAGAAAATTAATTTTTTTCTAATAAAATTTCATTTTTCATCAAAATTTCTTATTTTCACAGGGAACAAAAAATGGCATTTTATTGCCCAATTTCTCCTGAGTGCAGCAATACCCCATGTGTGGTGATAAACTGCCATTTGGGCCCATGGGAGGGCTTAGAAGGAAAGGAGCGCTATTTGTTCTTTGGAGTCCAGATTTTGCTGGATTGGTTTTCGGGTGCCATGTTGCATTTGCAGAGCGCCAGAGGTATCAAAGCAATGGAAACCCACTAGAAGTGACCCCATTTTGGAAACTACACCCCTCAGGGAATTGATTTATGGTTGTTGTTACCATTTTGACCGCACAGGTTTTTGACAGCACGTATTTGAATTGGGCTGTGAAATTAAAAAAATGAAATTTTTTACAATAAGATGTAATTTCTGATCAAAATGTCTTATTTGCACAGGGAACAAAATACCCCATTTTATTGCCCAATTTGTCCTGAGTGCAGCAATACCCCATTTGTGGTGATAAACTGCCGTTTGGGCCCATGGGAGGGCTCAGAAGGAAAGGAGCGCTATTTGTTCTTTGGAGTTCAGATTTTGCTGGATTGGTTTTCGGGTGACATGTCACATTTGCAGAGCCCCAGAGGTACCAAAGCAATGGAAACCCACCAGAAGTAACCACATTTTGGAAACTACACCCCTCAAGGAATTTATTTATGGGTATTGTGACCATTTTGACGCCATAGTTTTTTCACAGAACTAATTTGAATTGGGCTGGGAATTAAAACAAAATTAATTTTTTCCAATAATATGTAGTTTTAGCTCAAAATGTCTTATTTTCACAAGCAATAAAATGCTCCATTTTGTTGCCCAATTTGTTCTGAGTGCCGCAATACCCCATTTGTGGTGATAAACTGCCGTTTGGGCCCATGGGAGGGCTCAGAAGGAACGGACCACCATTTGACCTACTGACCATTTTCTGGTGCGAAGTCATGTATGCAGAAGCCCCTGAGGTACCAGTACATTTGAAACCCCCAAGAAGTGACCCCGTTTTAAAACTAAACCCCTTAAGGCATTCATCTAGAGGTGTAGTGAGCATTTTGACCGGAGACATACACCCCATAAACTGTAATGTGGGTTCTCCTGGGTATGGCAATACCCTACATGTGGCTGTTATCAGCTGCCTGGGCACGCAGCAGGGCTCAGAAGGGAAAGATGAGAGATAAGCTGTGCGGAGTGCATCAGGGTAAGTAAAACTGGGGTAGATTAAAAATCAAGGGATGTATGATACATTTTAAAACACTCTTTCATACAGAGCCTTAGTTTTTCAGGACACGTGTCACATTGATATATTGAGTCCTTCTTTACCCCCCTCTTATAACAGACTTTGCACCTCTTGACTTTTTCTCTTCTTGCCAGTTTGGGGAACTTCTCCTGGAAAGTGTTGCCCTAGTGCGATGCGTGTGGCCTCGCTTCCAGAAGTACTGGGCCCCCCCCCTTCCTGGTCCCTAAAAATTAGTTTCTTGATAACCACCTCTTGAAATTTTAGGAAAGTACCCCTCTGGCCTGTACATCGATGTAGCACGTACGCATTGTATATTGCCATCTGTTTGATGTGCACGGCCAGCTTCTTATACCACACCGCATGGCGCTGTAGGGCTTCAGGGCTTGATCTGACAAGTCCACCCCTCCCATGTACCTATTGTAGTCCAGGATGCAGTCTGGTTTGGGGGTCTCTGTACTGGTACCTCGTACAGGTACATGGGTACTGGTGTGGCCATGTACTGTTGTCAATACAAGGACATCTCTCTTGTCTTGTACTTGACATACAATATGTTGCTGCCCTGCTCTCACCCCTTCTGGGTGTTTGCCCAAGCAGAGTCTTAGGGAGGCCTCTCAGATTTTTTCTAGCAGTGCCGCATGCCACAGTACTTCTGGAAGCGAGGCACTTGAAGAGTGGGAAGCTGGTATAAAAATGATCTAGGTAGGGGTGGTAACCCTGGCGAAGCAGTGGGTGCACCAAATCCCAAGCAATTTTTGCATTAGCTCCCAGTGAGGGGGGGGGGGTGCATTCTGGGGGCTGAATACTGGTGTCCTTCCCTTCATATATCCTAAATTTGTAGGTATACCCTGATGCACTCTCACACAGTTTATACATCTTCACACCATACCTTGCCCTCTTACCTGGCAGGTACTGACGGAATTGAAGCCTCCCTTTAAAATGTACCAAGGAGACATCAATAGAAATACAATTCTCGGGGGTGAATGCTTGGGAAAACCGGGCACTGAAACAGTCTAATAGGGGTCTTTGTTTATACAAACGGTCCAAACTGGGGTCATCTCGGGGTGGGTACGGCTCATTATCAGTATAATGTAAGAAGCAAAGTATTGCCTCATTTTTATTTTTTTTTAGGTTCCAGTTCAGTTCCGAAGTTGCTTTGAGGGGCCTATATATTAGAAACGCCTATCAAACACCCCATTTTAGAAACTAGACCCCTCAAAGTATTCACAACAGTATTTAGAAAGTTTATGAACCCTTTAGGTGTTTCACAGGAATTTAGAGCAAAGTAGAGGTGACATTTTAATTTATTTATTTTTTGTCAGAAATCCTTTTTATACCATTTTTTTTTATAAAACAAAAGGTTTTACCAGAGAAACGCAACTCAATACTTATTGCCCCGATTCTGCAGTTTTGAGAAATATCCCACATGTGGTCCTAGTGCGGTAATGGACTGAAAAATCGGCCTCCGAAGCAAAGGAGCACCTAGTGGATTTTGAGGCCTCCTTTTTATTAGGCACCATGTCCGGTTTGAAGAGGTCTTGTGGTGCCAAAACAGTGGAAACCCCCCAAAAGTCACCCCATTTTGGAAACTAGACCCCTTGAGGAATTCATTGCAGTCTTCTTGGGGTGCATGCGACTTTTTGATCAGTTTTTATTCTATTTTTAAGTGGCGTGGTGACTAAAAAACAGCAATTCTACTATTGTTTTTTCATTCTATTTTTTTACAGCGTTCACCGTGTGCTATAAATGACATATTCACTTCATTCTGCGGGGTGATACGATTACGGCAATACCATATGTTTATATTTTTTTTTTATGTCTTATGGCGTTTTTTTACAAAAAGTATTTTATTGTGCAATCACTCACTTTTTGTGTTACCTTATTCTAAGAGCCATAACTTTTTTATTTTTCCATCAATAAAGCCGTGCTTATGTTTTGCGTAACAAACTGTAGTTTCGTTCAGGACCATTTTTAGGTACATGCGACTTTTTGATCTCTTTTTATTCAATATTTTGGGAGGTGAAGTGACCAAACAATTGTGATTGTGGTACGGTTTATTATTATTTTCTTTTACGGCGTTCACCGCACGGGATAAATAACTAGATGATTTTGTCGTTCAGGCCGTTACGGACGTGGCAATACCAATTATGTATAGTTTATTTGTTTGTTTATGTATTTTTATTAATAATAAAGGACTGATAAGGGTAAAAGGGGGATTTTACTTTTATTACTTTTAAAACTTTTATTTTCTTATTTTTACACATCTTTTTTTTTAACTTTATTACTTTGTCCCACTAGGGGACTTGAGAGCAGGAGGCCCTGATCGCTATTCTAATACACTGCACTACATGCGTAGTGCAGTGTATCAGAGCTGTCAGCTACTCACTGACAGCAAGCATAGTGGGTCCTTACTTTGTCAGGACCCACTAGGCTTCCGTCGATGGCATAGCCGGACGCCATTGTTAGGTGTCCGGTTGCCATAGTCACCATCGCCGGCCGCTATCGTGTAACAGGCCGGCGATGGTAGCTTAACCCCTAGAATAGCCGCGTTCGGTATTGAACGCTGCTTTTAAGGGGTTAATCAGCGGGGACACAGCGATCGGACACAGCTATAGGAGCTGCGGCAGCTGCTGTACGAGACAGCAGCTGTCACAGCTCCTATATGTGTCGGGAAGTCGGCCGAAATGGCCGTTACTCCCGCGACATAATATTCCGTCGCTGAGCGCAAACGTCATGTTCAGCGCGAAGGAATATTATGTCGCTGAGTGTTAAGGGGTTAAAGGCTACTTGTACTTTTGCAATAATTTTTAGTTGCTCTAGTGCATCTAATATAAAGAATGGAGTATCTTTGCAAATGTGATATTATATTATTTACCTGCCATGATCAATCACAGTACAGATGAAATCTAATGTGGGCCTAGATGGGGATGGTGTCTCTTTGTCCCTATTGTTGTTATTGCAGGCTATGCATTGTGATTTGAACCAAACGAATGCATAGCTGTCAGAATTATTATTAAAATTGGGCTTAGTTCAGGCTTTCTTGGGCTTCCTGGTAGTGGAAGCCCCAGGGCAATTGCTCCATTTACCCTTACTGTAGTCAAACCCTTCGTGTTAAGCCAGAGTCATCTGCTCCTGACCATAGTCTACACTCTCTGTAGAGATGGGGATGGTAAACAAGCAATTAAAACTGGCAAAAAGAAAACACGCATGGATGAAAGTAACAATACAATATAAAAAAATTATATGGACAGAAAAACTAATAAGCTCAAAATAGCAATCAATGGCTCTATGTGGATGAAAAGACCCCATGGGATTGCCACAATACCTGGGAAATGAAAACAGGAGGGATAAGATTAACCCCTACGTAAGATAGAGATGTTCTCACAAGCTCTGCGTGATACAAATAAGACGGCACATGTCTGAGTAGTAGACAACAAATCAGATGTTAAATCAACAATGCACAAGTGTCTATTTAGCAAACTCGGTGTAAATGCTGATGAAAAGGTGCATGCCCCATTAGCAAATTGCATGTTACATTGTAATACACATGCGTTCAAACTCACATAAAATCTTCACCATTATGCAGCGCTACCAGCTGCCTACTTCACTATCCAACATAAATCTGACTTTAAATAACATATATATATATATATATATATATATATATATATATATACATACAGGGTGGGCCATTTATATGGATACACCTAAATAAAATGGGAATGGTTGGTGATATTAACTTCCTGTTTGTGGCACATTAGTATATGGGAGGGGGGAAACTTTTCAAGCTGGGTGTTGACCATGGCGGCCATTTTGAAGTTGGCCATTTTGTATCCAATTTTAGTTTTTTCAATGGGAAGAGGGTCATGTGACACATCAAACTTATCGAGAATTTCACAAGAAAAACAATGGTGTGCTTGGTTTTAACGTTACTTTATTCTTTCATGAGTTATTTACAAGCTTCTCTTTGTTTACAGCCATTGACATGTCACAGAGGTTAACACGTGAGGAGCGGATAGAAATTGTGTTGATGTCTGGTGAACGCAGTACCCAGGTCATTGCAGCAGATTTCAACACAAGACACCCTACGAGACCACCCATCTCCCATGCTACAGTTTGCAAACTGCTTGCCAAGTTTCGTGAAACTGGTTCAGTGTTGGATTTGCCCAAATGTGGACGCATGAAAACTGTCACTAATGAAGAAACATCAGTGGCTGTCCTAGCTTCATTCAGCAAGAGCCCACAGCGTAGCACTCGCCGCATGTCACTGGAGAGTGGCATCAGTCGAACATCCCTTCGGCGGATATTAGCTACTCACAAATGGCACCCTTACAAACTCCAGCTGCTGCAGCATCTCAACGAGGATGACCCAGAGAGTAGTCAGTAAGCCAGGGTCAGTATGAAGCAGGGTCAAATAGTTAAGAAGCTGCAGCAGGGCCAGGAAACCACACGAGAAGAATCACAAGCAAGGAGGAACAGGAAAGGCAGGTATAAATAGACAGAGGGCGGGAGCTAGCTCCGTCTGGCCAGGCTGTGATAGGCTCTCCCACTCCTAAGCCTGCCATCCTGAGTGGTGGAAATGGAGTCTGTCTCACAGACATAGAAGCAGGTGCAGACTGATTACCTATGGGCGTATACACAGAAGCTGTGCCTGGCAGATCCTTTACAGCCAGGCTGCAAGCTGCTCGTGCTACTGTGAGCAGCCTGTGTGGCCCAAACGTGTTACCATGGCCTGCAGCATCTCTGGACTTGTCTCCCATCGAGCACATCTGGGACGTCATTGGTCGGCAATTGCAAAGGGAGCTGCCAGCAGCCAATCTTGATGAGTTGTGTGCCCAAGTGCATTCAGCGTGGCAAAACATTCCTCAGACAACCATTAATAACCTCATTGATAGCATGCCAAGGCGTGTAAGTGTGTGTATTTCTGTGCGTGGTGCTTATACTCAATACTGAATAAATCAAGATGTTCGGAATATTTTGTTTCCATTTTTTTTATCATTTGCATACTTAACATGTCGAACCTATGATTTCCACAACTCCAAAACTTTTCTTTGGTGCTGAATTGAGTTTAAAATGAATTACCGTATTTTTCGGACTATAAGACGCAGTTTTTAGAAAGAATAAATCTTGCTAAAAAGTCCCTGCGTCTTATAGTCCGCAGTCAAGGGACCCGGCAGCGCCGGGCGCCATGACCGCTTCATTACTTAACCCCTTCCCGACCCATGACGTGTCGGCACATCATGGAGCTGGAGGGGGATGATGTATGGAGTGGGCTCACGCACTGAGCCCGCTCCATACACTGCAGGTGTCAGCTTCTGACAAGCTGCTCTAACGGCCAGGAACAGAAATTTTTCTGTTCCTGGCAGTTTAAAGGGGTTGTGCAATAAAACACATGTATTCCCTATCCACAGGATGGGGGATACATGTGTGATCGATAAGGAGAACGGGGACCGAAAGTTACCAGGAGCGCTGCAAGAGAAGCTGTGTTCTGTGTCCGGCAGCTTCATAGAGATCAATGGCATTCTTCTGCGCGAGCGGCTCTCCATTGATCTCTATGGAGCTGCGGAACAGATAAGCCGGACACAGAACCCGGAAGTCCAGGCTTCTCATGTAGTGCTCTTGGTAACTTTCGGTCCCCTGTTCTCCTTATCGCTGGGGGTCCCAGCCGTCGGACCCTCAGCGATCTTACATGTAGCCCCTATCCTGTGGATAGGGGATAAATGTGTTTTATGGCAAACCCCTTTAACTAGTTAAATGCCATGGTCAATAAATGTCAGGTAGATGCAGGTCCCACCTCTGGGACCGGCACCAATCAATAGAACGGGGTCCCTCTAAACCCTGTTCTAGCTTTCTGTGCTCTCCTGGCCACTTGATTACATGTGGAGTTACTGAAACAGCGTAACTCGTGCTGCTGCGCTGTTTCCATAACTTCCATAGAACTGAACAGTTGTTACGGAAACAGCATAGCTCGCATGCTACGCTTCTGCTGTAACTGCCGTTCAAGTCCCCTAGGGGATCTAATAAAATGTGTAAAAAAAAAAAAAACGTTAGATAAATTTTTAGGAGTGTAAAAAAAAATTATAATAAGAGTTTAAAAAAAACAACCTTTTCCCATTTTTCGCCAAGCACATGTAAAAAATACAATAATTTGGTATCGCTGTGTCCTTAAAAGTCCGATCTATTGCAATATACCATTATTTAACTCGCACGGTGAGTTTAACAATTTAAAACATCAAAATAGTTTTTTGGTCACCTTAGTGCTTAAAATATGAAATAAAAAAAAAGTGCTAAAAAAATTGTATGTACCAAAAAATGGTGCCAATAAAAGTACCAGCTTGTCCCGCAAAAAGTAAGCCCTCACACCGCTCAATCGATGAAAAAAAAATAGAAAAAATTTGGCTCTCAGAATGTGGTGAAACAGAATAAATTATTTTTTAACAAATAATTTTCTTCCTATTCTCTGTTGTCTAAAACCTGGGTGCGTCTTATGGTCAGGTGCGTCTTATAGTCCGAAAAATACGGCATATAATTATTTTATGGCATAAAGAGGCAATTGCTTAAAAGAAATCATCCCTTTTCTTTATATAGTGCGTAGGGTAATTGTGACTATCATGTTTTTTTGTCACTGTGATGATGTCTTTATAATATTGTGTCATGGCTTGTTTTTACAATCGGGGCTTCTTTAATTATAGGGTGAACAATGCCCCATGGCAACTGAGCCCCCTGGCAGCGGCACCATATTCAACTGTATCCGGATCCTCAGTATACAATAGAAGAATATGGCAGCGCAGGGAGCCATTGGCTCTTTGCACTGCCATTCTTGACGGGACACCATTCTTGATTGGGATTACAATGGTGGTTAAGGAAGCTGTAAGCTCTATGTGACTCCTGCCGTAAGCAGCCTTGCGCAGACCGGTTCCAATGCAGTGACGTCATTGTGCCTATTTGCTCTGAGCAACACATCACACAGCCTGGAGAAGATCTGCAGAAGGATCTTTTCCATATGTCCTGGAAATGGGGCTAGGTGAATATCTATTTATTACTTTTAGGATACACTATGAGTGCATTACAGTGTGTGAGGGTGTACTATGGGGGCATTAAACTGTGTGGGGAGGCACTATGGGGGCATTATACTCTGCGTGGGGTACTATAAGGGCATTAACCGGTGTAAGGAGGCACTAGGGGGTCATTATACTTTGTGATGAGGCACTGTGTGTGGGCGCACAATGTGGGCATTTTACTTTCTGGGGAATGATGGGAGCATTATACTGTGTGAGGGGCACTATAGAGGCATTATACTGTGGAGGGGATTTATGGGGCATTGTACAGTGTGGGAAGGCAGTATGAGGGCATGATACTGTGTGAGGGGCACTATGGGGGAAATGATACTGTGTGAGAAGGCACTATAGGAGCATTATACTGCTTGGGGCACTACTGGGTGCATGACACTGTGTGGGGAAATGATACTGTGTGGGGGCACTATAGGGGCATATTACTGTTTGTGTGTGGGGGGCACTATGGGGGCTTGATACTTTATGTGTGGGGCACTATGGGGCATTATACTGTATGTAGGGGGTGCTATGGGGGTATTATACTGTGTGGGAGGCACTATGGGGGCATTATTTTACCTCTTGCCGGAAGATGGGGCCCACTCATGGTATCTTTGCACTGGGCCCACCATTGTGTTAAAACAGCCCTGTATCATGTGGTAATCATGTGGTGAAAGTAAATCATTGATATGCACAACTATTTATTCACTTACTGTCACGAAGCGGGTTAGTGGACCCACTAGGCCGTACCGCCGCAGCGGGGAGGCAGCTGGCCAAACAACAGGACACCCCAGAAATACAATGTCCCGCACAAGGGTACCTGAATAGTCCAGATGGTGGCCGCAGCTCTGGCACAGATGAGATGGGTGCAGCAGATGGCGCCAAACGTGGCGGATGACACAGGAGCCGCAAGTTGCGCCAGACGTGGCGGATTCCTCCGGATGTGGCAGATAACACAGGACGTGGTGGATTCCTCTGGACGTGGCGGATTCCTCCGGACGTGGCAGATGACACAGGACGTGGCGGATTCCTCCGGACGTGGCAGATGACACAGGACGTGGCAGATTCCTCCAGACGTGGCAGATGACACAGAAAGTAGCGGATTCCTCCGGACGTGGCAGATGACACAGGACGTGGCAGATTCCTCTGGACGTGGCAGATGACACAGGACGTGGCACGGCTAGATACTAGGGCAAAGCACGGGAAACAGGAACGGGGAACAAGGTACGGGTAACAACAGGAATGGGAAACACTAAGGGACCATTTGCAAGACAGACTGGGAAAACTAACAACGCTCAGGCATCGAACTAGGGGGCTGGACCCCTCTTATAGCCCAGGGTACTCACGGGTCAAAGGTCGTTCAAGATGTCCGGTGCGCGCGCTGCCCCTTTAAGAGCGGGGACGAGAGCGGACTGAAGGTAAGTGAGGTTCTTGTGGTCGGTGAAGATCAGGATGGGGTGAGCAGCGCCCTCCAGAAGATGTCTCCACTCCTCTAGGGCCAATTTGATGGCCAGCAGCTCCCGATCTCCAATGGAATAATTGCGCTCAGCAGAAGAAAACAGTCTAGAGTAGTAGCCACATACTACAGCCTTTCCTTTGGAGCTCCTCTGGAACAGAAGTGCACCTGCACCGACAGAGGAAGCGTACACTTCCAGTGAGAACTGCCGAGATACGTCAGGATGATGGAGGATCGAGGCTGAAGTGAAGGCACTCTTCAGGCTATTAAATGCAGACTCTGCCTCTGGAGTCCACACTTTGGCGTTCACACCCTTCTTGGTAAGGGTCGAGATGGGAGACGTCAGAGAAGAGAAGTTAGGAATAAACTGCCGGTAGAAATTGGCGAATCCCAGGAACCGCTGTATGGCCCTTAAGCCTTGGGGACGTGGCCACTCCAGGACAGCCTTTACTTTCTCAGGATCCATCTTGAGGCCTTGATCCGAGATGATGTAGCCCAGGAAGGGCAGAGAACTCTTCTCAAAGACGCACTTCTCCAGCTTGGCGTATAACTGATTCTCCCTCAATCGTAGTAGAACCTGACGAACATGCCTCCGATGAGTCGTCTGATCTGGGGAGAAAATCAAAATATCATCGAGATAAACAACAACACAGACATAGAGTAGATCTCGGAAGATGTCGTTAACGAACTCCTGAAACAATGCTGGAGCGTTACACAGTCCGAAGGGCATCACCAGGTATTCGTAGTGCCCGTCCCGGGTGTTAAATGCCGTCTTCCATTCGTCACCCCGGCGAATCCGGACTAGATTGTAAGCCCCACGCAGGTCTAGCTTAGAAAAAATTTTGGCCCCTCGTATGCGATCAAATAGCTCAGAGATGAGTGGCAACGGGTATTTGTTTTTGACTGTGATCAGGTTGAGGCCCCTGTAGTCAATGCAGGGACGAAGGAATCCATCCTTCTTTTTAACGAAGAAGAATCCAGCCCCGGCCGGGGAGGAAGATTTTCGTATAAAACCCCTCTCCAGATTATCCTTTATATAGGCCGACATGGATAGAGACTCAGGCAAGGAGAGAGGATATACCCGTCCACGGGGAAGAGAGGCATTAGGAACCAGTTCAATGGGGCAGTCATAGGTGCGATGTGGAGGCAGCGTCTCAGCCTCCTTTTTGCTGAAAACATCTGCATACTGAGCAAAATGGGGAGGCAGTCCCGACAGCGACTGAGGCAGAGAAGGCTTGACAGGATGGATCTGCAACAGACAACGACCATGGCACTTGGAGCCCCATTGGAGAACCTCTCCAGAATTCCAGTCCAGGACAGGGGCATGAAGTCGAAGCCAAGGCAGGCCCAGCAGAACAGGATTGATGGCCTTGGGCAAAACAAGGAACAAAATAAATTCAGAGTGAAGTACTCCAACCTGGAGTTTCAGCGGCTTGGTTTTAGAGATAATGGGATCAGGCACAGGCAGTCCATTAACTGAGGGCACAGCCAAAGATGTCTCCAGGGGAACTGTGGGCAGCTGAAGATGATCCACAAGCTCTTTCTGGATGAAATTTGCAGCAGAGCCAGAGTCAAGATAGGCAGAGACTTGATGCGTCCTGTCACCGGATACCAGGGTCACAGGAATAGTCAGTTTGGAAGCGAATCCTCTGTTAGATTCTGTTCCACCTAGTGTTGTCTCTCCAACCAATCCTAGGCAATGGGGTCTCTCCGGCCTCTGGGGGCACAGACGCACAATATGGCCTCCATGGCCGGAATACAAACAAAGTCCAGAAGTGCGTCTGTGTTGTTTCTCCTGGGTAGACAATTTAATATAATTACTCTGCATCGGGTACTCCGGTGGGACGACTGAGGAGGATTGCGGGACAGCAGAATCCAGCCTAGGAAGTTCTCTCTCCCGGAGAACCTCTTGGGAACGTTCCCGGATCCTCATGTCGACACGGGAGGCGAGTAGGATAAGATCGTCCAGAGTAGATGGCAGATCGCGAGCAGCCACCTCGTCCTTGATCCCTGAAGACAGTCCCTGCCAGAATGTAGCCACCAAAGCCTCGTTGTTCCAGGTCAATTCAGCAGCCAGGATACGGAACTGAATGGCATACTCGCCCATGGAGAGGTCTCCCTGGTGTAGGGTCAGCAAGGATGCAGCAGCCGAAGAAACTCTCCCAGGTTCCTCAAAGATCGAGCGGAAGGTCCGTAAGAAGTACTGCAAGTCCCGGGTCTCAGGTCCCTGATGTTCCCACAGAGGATTGGCCCATGCCAGGGCTTTGCCGGTAAGGAGAGAGATGATAAAGGCGATCCGGACGTCATCCGAGCAGAAGGACCTGGCATGTAGTCTGAAATGGATCAGGCACTGATTCAAAAATCCCCTGCAGGACCTCGGATCTCCGTCATAGCGTGGAGGTAGTGGCAAGAAACACAGGGGGTTGGTACCGGTACAGACAGGAGGTGTAGCAGGCGGAACCGCAGGAACGGGTGCGGTGATGACTGTGGACGGAGCAAGCAGCCGATGGGCTATGGCGTTCACCAACAGGTGGAGCTGGTCTTGTCGTGACTGGAGATCCTCCATCTCAGCCAGCATGGCTTGTGTAGTCAACGTCTTAGGTTGACCAGCGGGGTCCATGGCCTGAGTGTACTGTCACGAAGCGGGTTAGTGGACCCACTAGGCCGTACCGCCGCAGCGGGGAGGCAGCTGGCCAAACAACAGGACACCCCAGAAATACAATGTCCCGCACAAGGGTACCTGAATAGTCCAGATGGTGGCCGCAGCTCTGGCACAGATGAGATGGGTGCAGCAGATGGCGCCAAACGTGGCGGATGACACAGGAGCCGCAAGATGCGCCAGACGTGGCGGATTCCTCCGGATGTGGCAGATAACACAGGACGTGGTGGATTCCTCCGGACGTGGCGGATTCCTCCGGACGTGGCAGATGACACAGGACGTGGCGGATTCCTCCGGACGTGGCAGATTCCTCCGGACGTGGCAGATGACACAGAAAGTAGCGGATTCCTCCGGACGTGGCAGATGACACAGGATGTGGCAGATTCCTCTGGACGTGGCAGATGACACAGGACGTGGCACGGCTAGATACTAGGGCAAAGCACGGGAAACAGGAACGGGGAACAAGGTACGGGTAACAACAGGAACGGGAAACACTAAGGGACCATTTGCAAGACAGACTGGGAAAACTAACAACGCTCAGGCATTGAACTAGGGGGCTGGACCCCTCTTATAGCCCAGGGTACTCACGGGTCAAAGGTCGTTCAAGATGTCCGGTGCGCGCGCTGCCCCTTTAAGAGCGGGGACGAGCGTGCGCGTGCACCCTGCGGGCTCCGGCGGAGGTGAGTGGATGCAAGCGCTGGCGTCTCCTGAGGAGGAGGCTGGGGCCAGCGCTTGCCGACTCGTGGCTGCGGCTGTCAGCGGGAGGCTGGAGTTGACAGCCCGCAGCCACGGACATTACACTTACTATATTTATTGTTGATATTATTGGCTATAATTTATATATATTATTTGAAAGTCAGATTTATTATGTTGGATAGTAAAGTAGACAGTTGGTAGAGCTGCATAATGGTGGGGCTTTTATATGGGTGTAAACTTATGTGTATAATGTTGTCAAATTAAATTCATGTAGAGCGCTTACATGCTATATTGCTTCGTCCTATTTGTACTAAGCCATACTTGTGAGAACATCTCAATCTTAGGTCTTGATCTCTAATTATTCCTGCTTTAATTTCCCAGGAATTGGTGCGATTCCAAAAGTAAATGGGGGGGGGGGGGGTGTTCTGGGAATGAGACTGACATTCATTAGTGGACTTCCTCATATTGTTTGCCTTATTTATGATTTTACTTTGCATATGTTAGTATTTAAACAGCCACTATTGTATTAGGACCCTGTCCCAGATGAAGCCGGTAACAGGGTGATACTTTTGGGGTCTTTTCATCAACATGGATCCAAAGACATATTAATTGCTATTGTGAGATCATTCATTCTTCTATCAATGTATTTTTGATATTGCATTGTTACTTCCAAATGCCATGCTTTCATATTAAATATAAATGTCTTAATTATATATATTTTTTTTTCCTCTTTACCTTCTACCTTATTTTTATGTTGTTATATTCTCATTTTATTGTTGGCCTGTACTGTTGTTATATTCACAGTGTAGGATACCTTACTGTCAGACTGAAAGGCCATTATAATGTCTTAGTACTTTAAATTGTTTCTAAGAATAAAAAAAAGTTATATTTTTAGTCTTGCTTCTGGAATGTGCGAGGTGTAAAATGGGTAATCAAAACAATGTGCATACATTATTTTATATTAAAGAAAAAAAACATGTTCGCAATTTATTGCTTGCTCAGCTAAATGTATTATGCCTCCCTGGTGTAAGGGATTTGCCGGAGGAGAGAAGTGACAGTTTTGGGGAAGGTGGTGACAGAATGCTGCACACACAAGGTACAGTTACTGCCTCTGCACAGTGACTGCTATTGACTGCTCAGCCCACTGCTAGGAGCAGCAATGTGTGCGCTGATCCCATCTCAAGAGGAAAACAGAGCAGTGTGATAAGGGGATATAAAACTCATTTATTTAAGGTTAAGGTGGATATGTTGTGGATGTTTTGTGCTTTGTGCTGTCATCAACTTTATATCACACTGTCAACTTTGTGTGATTTATGGCATTTCCAAGCTATTGTCTCCCTGCCTTACTACCTTATATAAGCACTGCTCACCCGTTTTGAATAAAATAACCGAAAGAAAAGTATAATAGAATAAAAATAAGTTCAAAGTAAATATAAGACATCTACTATTCTATACATGTTTATTTAAAGTGTACTTGAAAGGTTTCACTTTGTAATCTAAGTAAATCGTACATTCTGTGATGATCAATGTCATAAAATATCTTTATAGAGGTCGGAGCTCTATGAAGATCTGCATCAAAAAGCCTAGAGATAAATGTTAAAATTTTGGCTGCCTGCAGTCACCACTAGGGTGAGTTTACTGAAGACAGAACTATAAGGCATAGTTTTTTTTAGAAGTTTTGGACGTGGAAACCACGTCGAATTGGGAGGTCAGAGGCAGTGGAAAAAAACGCTCGCAGGAAAAAAAAGCGACATGCTCTTTTTCCACGCGGTTCCATCTCTGACCTGCCATTGAAATCAATGGGAGGCAGAGAAAGCGTTTTTGCTGCATTTTTTGCCCGTGGCTCTCAATGGCCACTGCCGAAATATGCTGCGAAAACTGCGAAAGTGAAGGCAGGTCAAAATGTGCCTAAAAATTCCTGAAGGAATTTTGAAGCAGATTTTTCTGCCTGCAAAAAACTCAGTGTGAACATAAAGCTCCCATTAAATTCAATAGTAATTCCATTCAACCTAAATGTTATCACCAATTAATAGGTTTGTATGACGGGAAGCATGGAATTTGAAGCTGAGTAAATGAAAAATGACACTCCAACCCCTATAAAAATATATTATTAAATTAATCAGAACATCATTTCGATAAGAACAGAGAACAATAGGTAACCTTCTTCATATTTTGCGTGACAGATTCTGTAATATTGAAAATGTTGTATATAAACACTTTGTAAGAAATGATATGGCGTTATCGCTGACTTCTCTTACTGCTGCTAGAATATGAATACGTTGACAGCTTGAGTCTGCCGGAGTGGAAGCTGCCCTTACAATAGAGGGCCCCGAGTGTGTCAAACCCCCTCTATGATGTCCTTAACACACTAGTGAATTGGTTGTCACTGGGGTCAAATGGTGGTTTTCTTTCTCTTACTAATTAAAATAGTTGTTCTGTGAGTCATTGAAAGTATTTATCAAAACGAGTGCAACGGAAAAAAAGAGCAGTTGCTTATAGTAACCAATCAGATTGCTTCTTAAATTTTAAAGGGACCTCTGAAAAGTGAGAGCTCAAATCTGATTGTTGCGATTAGCAACTGACCCAATGGTTCGCTAGTTAGACACCAGCAACTTTCCAGTTCAGTGACTATGCCACCTGGACTCTTGCGAGCAAAGAAAGAGCCAAGGGTATTCTGGGTAAACATGCTTTATGCGTGTCAAGTTGATCGTGGGGTAGACAAAGTAGGCAGAGAATGACTAAAGAGGTGACTGCCCATGTTACATATTTTGAAAAAAGAGACAAGTCCATCAAGTTCAACCTTTCTGAGATTAATTATACATCATTTAATGCTAGATTATTTAGAACCCTTAATGTCAGTTGTCATTGAATAAGCATCTAGTCCTTTTCTGAATGCTATCATTGTTACTGTTATTATAACCTCTTGAGTTAGGACATTCCATAGTTTAATTACTCTAACTGTAAAGAACCCTTTCCAATATTGATGCCTGAATCGCCTTTCCTCCATAAACAATGAATGTCCCCTGGTCCTTTGAAAGAATAAATCATGTGCCAGTTTTTTGTGTTGCACACAAGCTTTTTTTCAAGCTGAACAAGCCTAGTTTGTTCTAGTCTTTCATTGTAAGAGAGACCTCCCATCCCATTTACCAATCTAGTAGCCCGTCTTTGAAACCTCTCCAATTTCCTTTTTACAAGGTGGAGCCCAAAACTGAATCTCATATTAATTCTGTAGGTAGATGAAAGCATTAGAGACCAGGTAGGATCCACTGTAAGAAAGCGACACCATCCTGGCCCAAAACCTCTACGAATCAATCGGATGTTTGGTAAAAGTTATTCAATGTATACGAACAATAAAACATAATAGAAAAAGAGTCTCTTTTTTATTATGTTTTATGGTTCGTATACAATAAATAACTTTTACCAATCATCCTAGGGATACCGACACTGGCAGTATCCTTCCTAATTATCTCACTCTGAAATAGTGTTGTGCCTATCCATGGACAACCACTTATCGTGAGCCTCCATTTACTACGCTTATCAGAGAAAGCTTTGACCTGACACACTCACACTCATGTGGCATATTTTTGTTCTCTCTGTTCTAATTTTTTTAGCCTCCGTATATGCCATATTCATTCTGTGGCATTTAAATGGTATTTATAGAGGGCTAATATTAAATCGGAATCACAGGTTTTAATCTCTATTTTTATACACTCTATAATCTTTTTTGCTTTTGCAGCTGCTACTTGACATTGAGTACTGCTTCTTAGTTTGCTTGTACCCAGAATACCCAGGTCCTTCTCTTGTTCTGTTATCCCCAGTTATATTCCGTTTAATGTATATGAATTAATACTATTACTGTGGCCTAGGTGTATTATTTTACAGTTATCAACATTAAAATTCTTCTGCCATGTTTTTGCCCATGCTGCCAGCTTATCTGGGTCTATCTGTAATAGTTTAGAATCCAGCTTTTTAGTTTTAAGTATCCTGCAAAGTTTTGTATCATCAGCAAATACTGACACTTTACTATCAATCTTATCCAAAAGGTAATGTGCACGGCTTTCTTAATTTTCTTCTGTGGGAGTTACAGAAACAGCTGACAACTGATCAACTTCTATGGAAGTTGCGGAAATAGCCGAGCACTGCTCCCTTACTAAGTGACTTTTCTAGTCATTCTCTGCCCTCATACGGCCACAAGCAGCCTTCTTACTAGGCAGGAAGGGAGTTGGAGGACCCCTGTTCTCCAAATAGGTGCTGGTCCCAGAGGTGAATATGCCATAATGACTGAGATGGGAATCGTACTTTAAATGGAACATAGAAAAAACTAACTGCAAGGTTCCACCATACATAAAGTGAAATGGACCAGTTGTATTTGCAGGATAACAGAACAGTGTTTCGGGGATGCGATTGATTTTAAATTACTTAAAGGGGTTAAGTAGGTAAAGCAATTCAACTACATAGGGATTAATGTTCATGTCCTTATGTTTTTATATTTTGAGTACTGACAGGGTGTTTTTTTGTTGTAACTTGGAATGCTGTTCATTTGCTAACGTACTATTGACTTTACTAACAGGTCACTTGTCTATCATCGCTGGCTACAAAGCAAACATCAGCTATACAGTAATGCATAACAGCTCTTTCTTGTAGACACACCTGGTTCAAACATTTCAGACAAATGGGAGTGACTCTTAAACTCTCCTGTGCATAGTTGCACGATACTGTTTTCTTTTACTCTCCCCTTTTCACTTTCCAGTTCGGGAGGAACGGCAGTTCTGGCGTATGCACAGACCAAATAAATATACATATATATATACACGTGTATATATATATATATATATATATATGTGTGTGTGTGTGTGTGTGTGTGTGTGTGTGTGTGTGTGTGTGTGTGTGTCTGTGTTCCAAGAAACTCGCAGCACTCTCAAATGAAGTTAAAAAGGATGTGCTGGGAGTTTCTTGGAATATACATTTGGATCCTCGATCTTGGACTGGATCGCTGGCACAACTTATGTTTCGACACAGTGCTGCTTTTCTCTTCAACTATATATTCGGCAAAGCATTAAAAATACTAAACAAAGTTCAGTACATGTTTCTAATGTATTTAAATGCACAAAAGTCTCTTTCCTTCTGAGATTTTAAACCAGGGTTATTTTTACAGAATGAAGTAGAAAGATATATTATAAACATATAGAAGCTCCTACAAAATGTATCTCCAACGGAAATTCATGACAGGAACACAGAAGGTGTGTGGGGAGTGTAGAGGGGTAATGCTTAGTTCACATCACGTTTTGGCTCTACGTTTAGTGTGTACGTTGGGAAAGTTCCCAGTGTGCATGCAAAACGAGTCCATTGGCTCTATTAGCCTGACAAAGGCCAAAAGAGTGTCCTTTTGGCCTCTGTCAGGCTAATATGCAATAGTAGATCCTTCTTTTAGATATGGAATAGTGACTATGCTATTCCATCCCCCAAGATCCAGTAAACTAAAGTAATATGAGTTTTTTTTTTTTACCATGGGAGCCTCTGGGGGACCTATGCCACAGGCATACATTTAACGTATATATCACAAGCTTTTAAATAGATTTTCATGACATAAAAGTTAAATCTATACCATTATAGTCTATGGGTGACGGATGCCTGTGACGTGTATCTAATAGTGGCATCTGTCATATGACATGACATGACTTATCCGTTTAACTGATACTATTATAGTCTGTAGTGACCGATGCAATTGTTAGGGCATTCAGCATGTTTAACGTCTACATCGGGAGCTTTTCTCGGTGTGTACGTCAATCGTAGGCAAATAAACGTGGTGTGAAGTAGGCCTAAGATGTTACTTACCTGATAAAACTACATGCACGGTGTTCGTACAGAGGTCCACGGGGTCCCTGCTACTACGTATTACAGAAGTGTAAGCACTCTGTGTGCTGCCCATGGTGCATCCTTACGACACTGTATGACAGAGATATTTGACAGTTAAATAGAAAAAATATATATATATGCTCACCGTACCACTCCTCCAGGTCACCTCAGTATGACACGGCCCATACAACGTTCTGACACTTGGCAATGTCTCATATAAAGCCCTGACGCTGCTTGGCATCAAGACCTTGTATGATCCATGCTGGAATGATGAGGGGAAGAGGAGCGGTGAAGTAAGCATCATTTTTCTTTCTCATTTTATTACTATTTTTTTTGTGGTGCGCGACCCGGCCGAAAGATGCAAAACATTTATTTATTAAGAGGCTCTTGCCCTTTTAATAAATGTTTTGCATTTTACTTCAACTTTTCTTTCTATTAAGACTGGCGTATTTTCTTCCACATAAAACGTAGCCTTAAACAGCCATGTCAATGAAAGAAATTAAAATTTATGGCTGCTGAAATGCGGAGAGGCAAAAACAAAAAAAATTAGGCCCTTTCAAGCCTAGTCATTAAGGGGCTAAAGTATCATTATCACTACATTTTGAATACAAATAAAGGTTCCAGTTTACACAGCTTAACCCCTTCCCACCGCAGCCAGTTGTTTTCCCATTCCGCCTTCCAATAGCCATAACATTTTAATTTTTCAGCCGACGTAGCTGTATGAGAAGTTGTATTTTACAATAAAACCATGTAATGAAACATATAATGTACTGAGAAACTATTAAAAATTATTTTGTGGAATGAAATAGAAAAAACCGAGCAATTCCTCTGTTTTTTATGGTAAAAATTACATGACTTGATTCTTTGGGTGAATACAATTACGGTGATACCAAACAAGCATCGTTTTTTTTAATGTTTCCGTCGATGTAGCTGTTGAGCACAAGTATTTTTGGGACCATTTTGAGTTACCGTATTTTTCAGACTATAAGACACACCTGACTATAAGACGCACCGAGGTTTTAGACAACAGAAAATAGGAAAAAAATATTTCATATTTTACTACTTTTACAAAAAAAAAAACTATTTGTTTAAAAAAAAATTGTTTGGTTTCACCACATTCTGGGAGCCATAATTGTTTGATTTTTTTCATTGATTGAGCGGTGTGAGAGTTTATTTTTTGCGGGACGAGCTGTTGTTTTTATTGGCACCATTTTTGGGTACATACGATTTTTTGATCACATTTCATTAAAAAAAATTTAGCGCTGAGGTGACCAAAAAACAACGATTTTGGTGTTTTCATTTTTTTTTTTTACGCCGTTCACCTTGTGAGTTAAATAATGGTATATTGTAATAGATCAGACTTTTACGGACGCAATACCAATTTTTTATTTGTAATTTTTTTTTTACCTTGTGCTTGGGGAAAAATGGGAATTTTTTTTGAACTTTTAATATTTTTTTTATTTTTTTTACGTTTCCGAAAAATACTCTTTTTACACATTTTATTAGATCCCCTAGGGGACTTGAACCAGTGATCACTAGATCGCTGGTAAAATACACTGCAATACATGGATCAGTTACGGAAACAGCGTAACTAGCTGAGCTACGCTGATTCCGTAACTCCCATAGTAGTGAATGGCAGTTATGGAAGCAGCTACTGTGTTTCCAGAAGTGGGACTTGCATCTATCTGACATTTATGCCATATCCTGTGCATATGTCATAAATGTCCTTCATGGAAAAAACCCTATAAGTGCCGCGGTCGCTATTGACCACGGCATTTAACTAGCCTCTTCCCTCCTTTTTTTCGGATTTTCACTTTTATTTTTTCCTCCCCACATTCCAAAAGTTATAATTTTTTTTTTTTTCCCGTCTATATAGACATATGAGGGCTTGTTTTTTTGTGGGACAAGTTGTAGTTTTTCATGGCACCATTTATTGTACCACATAATGCTGAAAAAAAATATTTGTGGGGTAATATGGGCAAAAAACAGCGATTACGCAATTTTTTTGGGGGCTTTGTTTTTACGGCGTCCATCAGGCGGTAAAAACTACATATTCACCTTATTCTACAGGTTGATACGATTACGGCGATACTAAATTTATATGTTTTGTTTTATGTTTTACCACTTTTAAAAAAAACTATTTGCTAAATTAAAGAAATCTTTTGTGTTGCCATATTCTGAGAGCCATAACTTTTTAATTTTTCCATCAATTTAGCGATATGAGAGCTTAAATTTTGCAGGGTGAGCTGTAGTTTTCACCGATGACATTTTGAGGTATATGCAACTTTTTTTTATCACTTTTTATTTCATTTATTTGGAGCGCTAACGTGACCAAAAAACAGCAATTTGCGTGTTTTATATATATTTTTACGGCATTCACCGAGCGGGTTAAACAATGCTATATTGTGATAGTTTGGACTTTTATGAACGCGGCGATATCAGTTATGTTAACTTTGATTTTTTTCAACATATTGCAGTATATCGTGTTAAACGTATTGCAGTATATCGTGATTCTAACAGTCTCCTTTGAAGCCCTGCCGGGGGCAGAGCTTTAAAGGAGTACAAAGATGGCGGACCTGGGAGCCTTTGTTTGGCCCCCCACGCTGCCATAACAACCACTGTTACCGGCCGATTGTGATGCGGGGGGGGCACGATGGATTGTTTGTGGGGGCGCCCCCCTGATTCTAGCACTTTAAGTGCTGCGGTCACGATTGACCGCTGCATTTAAGGTGTTAAACGGGCGGAATCAAAGTGAACTTTGATTCCGCCCGTTGCAGTGAGGTGTCGGCTGTGTAACACAACCGTCACCCGCTGTGTATGGAGCGATCTCAGCCTGTGAGCTCGCTCCATACTTCCCCTTAACCCTTATCATGTACAGTTACGTGATAATGCGTTAAGGGGCTAGTTAAATTGCCATGAACAGCGTGATCGCTGTTTCTGGCCGTTCGAGCAGTGTGTCAGCTGTAAAACACAGCTGACACCTGCAGTGTATTGAGCGGGCTCAGCTCTTGAGCCTGCTCAAAACATCACCTCCCCCTGCTCCATGATGTGCCGGCACGCCATGGGTTGGGAAGGACTTAAGTAAGAAGCGGTCAGGGGGCCCAGCGCAGCCGAGTCCCTTGACTGCCGACTATAAGACACAGGGACTTTTTAGCAAGATTTATTCTTGCTAAAAACTGCGTCTTATAGTCCAAATACTACAGTACAGATAACTTTTTTCTTTTTTTATGCCATTTTTGGGGGAGATGAGTCGTACAAAAACAGCAATTATTATTTTTTAAAAGGCATTCGCCCTGCGGGATAAATGATGTTATATTTTAAAAGTTTGTTACATATGTGAACGTTACAAATTATGTTTATTTTTTTTATTACTTATTAATTATTTTACAGAAAAAAATGAGAAAAGTTTTTTTATTACCCTTTTGATGTTTTTTTTATTATATTCTTAAACCTTTATTCTTCTTTTTACAATCTTTTAGTTCCACTACGGGATGTGAGCATGCGATTGTTGGATCGCTTGTACAATAAACTACAATACTTCTGTATTGCAGTGTTGTGCCTTTTGCATCCTCCTTTTAAGCCCTTCATTTTTACTTTCATGTATTAGTGTAATTGAGACACATGGCTGTAAAGTTTACATGTAATTTATTACTTGGTATTCATACACTTTGCTGCATCTGATATGCCAAGTCCTTCTTTCCTGTAATCCTCAGCCGTTCCTATGTCAACTCTTAGTGATCTCAGGACATTAAGACATCCTGCTCTCTTACAGACATATAATAAGCAGTGGCGTAGCTATAGGGGTCGCAGCGGTCGCAATTACGACCGGGCCCATAAGCCTTCGGGGCCCGCAGCCCCCCGCACCACATCAATGAAAAGTTACTATAGTAACTGGGGCCTATGTAATGAACTACATGGGCCCCTGTTACTATAGTAACTGACAGTACTTACCCTCCTCTTCCTGGAGCGCATCAAAGGTTCTGACGTCACAGCGCTATGCGCAATGCATAACGTCACGATGCTATGCGCTGTGCACAGCATCCCGACACTTGATGGAGTGAGGACCTGCGGCCAAAAAGGAGGTAAGTGTCATTTTAGTGTCTTGCTGATGGGTTGGGGGTCAGACACCCGGGTCCCCCGCCAATCAGCTGTTTTGAAGGGATGGCAGCGGCTCGTACGAGTGCTACTTCCCCTTCATTCCGGTCACTTTCTCACACTGAATTGCCGACACGGACGTGTCAGCGATTCACAGTGTGAGCAAGTGAGGGAAATGAAGGGGAAGCAGTGCTCGTACGAGCTCTACACACCCTACTAGACAGCTGATTGGCGGGGGTCCCGGGAGTCTGACCCCAACCCATCAGCTATTGATAGCCTATACTGAAGATAGGCCATCAATGTTTAGGGACTGGACAATCTTTAAAGCCTACCGTGTGTTAGGCTTAGATACAGGGCCCCAGCTTATACCGCATAAGAATACTGTCTGCTGGACCCTGTATCTAAGCCTACATTGGGCTTAGATACAGGGTCCAACAAACAGTATCACACATGCACATGGGCCCTGTTCACATAACCGCTGCCCGTCCGTCTGGTTAACCCCTCAACGTAAAGGCAAACGGAAACCTTAGCTTCCGTTTGTATCACCATTGATCTCAATGGTGATGGAAACTTTGCTAATGGTTTCCGTTTGTCACCGTTGTGAACGGGTTCCGTTGTTTTGGCGGAATCAATAGCGCAGTCGACAATGCAAAACAACGGAACCCTGTCACAACGGTCACAAACAGAAATCTTTAGCAACGTTTCCGTCACCATTGAGATCAATGGTGAGGGAAACTGAAGCGGAGGTTTCAGTTTGTCTTTCTGTTGAGGGGTTAACCCGATGGAACCCATCAACGGAAGAGCAGACCCTTACTAATCTTTTTTTTTGAGTTTTTTTGCAGATTCGGCTGTTGGACTACGTCGTATTCCAGGACTACTTTGATGACGGCTTTTTTATTCTCAATAAAGTGGTTAATGAGGGTTGTGTGGGGGTGTTTTATTTCAATAAATCTATTTTTTCTATGTCTTTTTTTTTTTTAACTTTATTGCTGCCAACTTACTAATGGCCACTGACAGATTGACAGCGTCCATTACTAAGGTGGGGCTTAGTGTTAGCCGGTGAAAAGGCTAACACTAACCCCCATTATTACCCTGGTACCCACCGCCACCAGGGGTGCCAGGAAGAGCCGGGTACGATCCAGTACCCAACCATCTGTAGCGATTGTCGGGCACTGAGGTGACCGCAGGCTGGTATTATTAGGCTGGGAAAGGCCAAAAACAGTGGCCCTTCCCACCCTGGTAATGCTAGCCTGCTGCTGCTGTGTTGTATCTTGCTGGTTATGAAAAATGGGGGGGACCCCACGTCATTTTTTTTATAAATAATTGGACAGCACGATGTGGGGTTCCCCCATTTTTTTAACAAGCCAGATACAACATAGCAGCAGTAGCCTAGCATTAACAGGGTGGGAAGGGTCACAGTTTTTGGCCTTTCCCAGCCTAATAATACCAGACTGCGGCCGCCCCAGTGCCCCTCTGCCACTACAGATGGTCAGGTACTAGAACATACCTGGCTCTTCCTGGTGGCGCTGGGTACCAGGGTAATAATGGGGATTAGTGTTAACCTCTTCTTGTCTAACATTAAGCCCCCCCCCTTAGTAATGGGCGTTGTGAATCAGCCAGCGACAATTACTAGGGCGGTAGTTATAAAGTTTAAACAAATACAAAGACATAGATAAAATATTTAATTGAAATAAAAATTCCACACAACCCTCGTTATCCTTTTTATTGAGAATAAAAAAAAATGCAGTTATCGAAGTCGTCCTCGAATCTGAAGTAGTCCAACAACCGAGCTTGTAAAAAGATAAACACACAAAAATAATTAGTATCACGTCAAAAAGGAAAATAATTATTATTCTGACCTTTCCTGGGTCCAGCGCTGGAGCTGCAATGTCAGCGAGCTGGGCCCCATATCTAATCCAGTCATGTGTGATACTGTCTGCTGGGCCCTATATTTAATCCTATCATGTGTGATACTGTTTGTTGAGCCAGAGTATCTAATCCTATAATGTGTGATACTGTCTGCTAAGCCACTGTATCTAATCTTATCCATAGCTTTACGGTCGTAGTGCTATAGATATGCTGTCTATATATATATATATGCACATATTCATAAACGCACACATTTTTTTTTTGGGGGGGGGGGCACATATGTATTGGGACTATTCCCTCAGATGTTTTAAGTCCTTAGTGACACCCCTGCCTGCTAGTGCTGCATTTTTGGGTCACTTAGGAGACCCAGTGATGCAGCTGATAGCTGCAGGCCATCGGCCCTGAGAAGTTTGGGGGGGGGGGGGGGCCCAAGAAGAACCTTTGCATCGGGGCCCATGAGCCTTTAGCTACGCCCCTGATAATAAGTGTTATAATTGAAAATATATTTATCTCATCAGTCCTTAATACTATAGCCCTTCAGAATTTACTATTTCAGGTTGCAGAGCAAATGGCTTGATGCGATAGGGAAATTACTAAAAACTATAGCTATTAGAGGGGGAGAATATAATAGGTAACAAGAAATATGTGAAAATTACAATATAGTAATAAAAACTTAAACTACTTGTCCTGTTTCTTCATCACACCCTTTTCTAAAAGCTTTGACCTAACTCTATAAAATCAAATGTATGGCATGTCCACCCACTCACTGTATACTTTTTAGACACGACATTAATACCCGTAGATTTGTACTTGTTTGCTCATGTCAACCACTGAAGCTCTACAAGTGCTATACAAGTACAACAGCTTTTAAAGGGGATGTATGGTAACTAAGCCTGTTCATTTATGCAAGATTCTATGCTAAGTTTTTAAAGTTCTCAATTGTTCAGTGAAACTTGTGCCATAAGAAAGTTATACTACATGAAGAAACATACTCAGGGGAGGAACGAAGCACATATCTCTCCATCTCTACAGCAGGGACTGTTGTTCGCACTTGGCTATAAGGCTTGCAGGACTTGTAGTTCTATATTGATTGGAGTTCTGAATTAATGAAAGAGTTGTCGTTATATACACAATGCAGTGCACACATTGTCAAGTGAAAAGTAAATACACCCCATCTAAAAAAAATAGAAAATTCTATCATATGTGGACATACTAATATTTGATCTTTATTCAAACAGCATATAAATATAAAGCTAATATAAGTGAATAAATAACAATAACACTTTGACTTTATTAAACTAAAATTTCTCAGTTATGCATTTCTGCCATAAACCAGAGTTTAAATTCATTAATATTAAGTAGAGATGAGTGAATTTGCCAAAATTAATTTCAAGTCGATTCAGTCAAACTGGCTGACAAATTTAGTCCGAATAAATTTGTCACGAATCGAAAGCTGCCATTTTGCGCAACTCATGCAACACGAACTTCAAACATTTTTGAATTCACGGAATACAAAACTTTTGGAAAAAAAATCGATTAATTCGCTCATCTCTAATATTAGGCAATACAATTTTTAGTGTGTGTATATATACTGTATATGTTCATAAATCACAAGACCGGTTACCAATGACCTTTTTATTCAAATGATCTGTGCTACCCTGGCAGCCTTTTGGCAATAAGTCCGAAAAAATCTATTTATAAAACATAAGAAAATGGAAAAATCTACTTATATACAAATGTGATGAAAAAGATAACCAGCACTTTGCTGCATTGCTTGCTTTGAGTGACAATGAAAAATGTTAAGATTGACACTGTAGGGGGAACATGACAGGTGGACGTCTAGCAGATCAGAGCATGGATAATTCAGGTCAGAGAGGAAACACAACATAGCTGGGATTAAGTAGGATTCAACCAAATACACTTTAGATAGACGATGGAGCAAAAAAAGATATATTGATGGCGTCAAATAGAAAAGTGTCAAGAAAACAATGTCATAAGATCCCATGAGGAAGAACATTGCATTCGATTATACAAAGTGTCATATTGTTATTTTTCCTATTGTTTTAAGCAGAAAGTAGGGACAGAAAAATAGCATGCATGAAGGCATCTTAGTCACCCATACCCTGCTCTGTAACACTAATGTAATACCGCTCAAAATGCAGCTTTAGAAAAAAAATGCTACAAATGGCCTGAGAAATGCTCTATATATTATACACAGTGCTGTACAGCATACAGCACTACCGCAGCATTTAAGGGGCACTTGCAGCCACCACCAGAGAGAGGGAAGGAGCTTACTGAATAAAATGTATACATTAAAATAAATAAAACAGTATGCAGTGAGCTCATGAGCTCCCTCTAGTGCTGGCTGCAGGTAGACAGAATTCTATCATTGAACTCTGTAGGGGAATTTATCAACTTTTCTACTCCAGTTTTCTGGCATAAAACATGCAGAAATATCTCGGAAGAAATGTGACTTTTGGGTTGTTTCTGCTGCTCACAATACTTCCTAAAAAGTTGGCAAAGCTTAGTGGAAGGGGGCAAGGGCACCCGCGGTCCGACACATTTACTATATTGTACACCAAAACTGGCATAAATTATAGCGGAAATCTTCGCCAGCTCCACTGGCGCACAGACAGCCAAAGATGTGCCAAATTTATTAAGAGGCACGCACCGCTTCATAAATTTGTTGCATCTTTCTCCAGCTTGTTTTCTATAAGAATGGCATATGCAATGCCAGTCCTAATAAATCTTCCCCTGTGTCTATAAAAGGAATTTGGAATATTGTAACAGCAAAGATTAGATTTTTTATTTGAAGACTTTGACAATGTTAGTCAAAAGTGAAGCTTTACTATAAAGGTAGTGTCTGGTTAAGAATACTGAGTGGGGGCATTAGGGGGCACCATTACTGAGTGGAGGCTGCAATTACTGCGTGGAGGGCACTAAGTTGGCACCAGTACTGAGGGGGGCTTTACGTGTTTGGGGGCATTATTACTGGGGGGATGACGAAGGAGACACCATTACTTTGTGTGGGAAACCATTACTGTGTAGGGGCACACAGGGAGAATCATTATTGTGTGGGGGCCACAGACGGGACACCATTACTGCACGATGGGCAGACATGGGGGCACTATTACTATGTGGGGGGCACAAAAGGAACACTTACTGTAAGGGAGCACACAGGGGCACCTTTACTGTGTAAGGGTCACACAAAAGGAGGCACTGCTACAATGTACAATGCCACTATATTTGTGTGGGGCACTAAGATAGCCACTATTACTGTGTGGTGCACTAAAGGGGGCAGCATACTCTACAGAAACAAGTAGTGGTCAAGAGAAGTTGTCATGGTGGTCTGGGTCGGATGGAGAAGTAAAAGGAAAGTGAACGAGTCTAATCAGAGAAGACGTCACTTGATATAACTTTACTGTATAAGGTCTGCGGGGTGTCTGTTTAGAACTGGTATATGACCACTGCCACTGTATGGGCACTTAATGGTGATTTTGTTGGTTGTATAGGTGTGGAGAGATTATATTGGTATTATTTGGTAAATGCATGACTGAATTATTTAGAGATATGCTATTATATATACATTAGTGCTTATTACGGGGTAACTTTTTGGGGAACAGGCCTGACATGTCTATGGGTACAGGTTTCCTTATGAAGTAATATCCAGTGACAATGTACTGCTGTGGTGGTGTATTTAAGCCTATCAAGTGTTCTAGCAGTTGTTAAACTATGCTGTCTTCAATATATATTTGGGGACGGGGGGGGGGGGGGGGGGGGGACAAAGCATATGCCTTGGGCCTAGCAATGCCCCTGATGAGCATAATATATAATTTCATGCAGTGCCACTGTAGGAGAATTGATCACTTGTTTCCAGTTTTGCCAAAAGAATTCTAAAAAGCAGCAGCGTATTTCTCCCTCTCCCCAATTTAACATAAACATGTCATAGAGGACTGACTGGTATGTTTATGGGGTGCGCAGAGATAGCTATCGCCCAAATTAGCATTTAGCTGACTGCTATCTCATATGTATGGCCTGCTGAAAGAGGTTTTTTGAGCGCTCTCAGTTGGCTGTTTCCGTATTTTCCATGGAGTTGTATGGAGCAGCAGTGTGTATGTTCAAGCACCACTCCATATGACTCCTCTTCAGTGTGGACATGGTGGAGAGGAGGAATGGGGTGAGGAGGATGGGTACTCCTGTAAATCAGCAGTGGTCCCAATGGTGTGCCTTTCAACTGTGTTGCTCACTTTCAGTAAAAACATGGTTGCTAAACCTGCAGCGATCTATTTAAAATTGTGTTGTACCTGTTGAAATGACAAAAGAGATGCAATGGTTTTCTCAATGGAACTAATGTAGTACTGCGACCAAGTCCCATTGCATTGTGACATAGGATTTGCAATATAGCTGAATTCTAAAAATAACAAGATCCATGATTGTTTCTTGGTATAAGATGTTGGAAGCAGATAACAAAAAACATACGCTACTTATGATATGTTCTTGTTTTTCTTTGACTGATATGTGAAAAAAACAATGTTTCAGAGGCTATCATGCATTGAAACTATGAAAGCAAAAAAGGCTACAACTGATGACAGGCTCATGACAAGTATTATTGTATTATTTTATCACGTATGTCCATGAGAACTTTATACACTGTTCAGTCTTTCTCTCTATTAACTTGTGTTTATTTTAACTCCTTCATGTCCATCTTTCACAAGATTGTAATGTGTCCTAGCGATACGTATCACTTTACTAGATGGGAATACCCCTTTAAAATATATATTTTTTTAAATACCCATCTTGTCTCTGTTCTCATTTGACTCCTCTTCAGTCCATCAGCTTCAGAATGCAGCTGCCTCATTGCTCAATTCACTGCTTCCTCCCATATTGCCACTAAAGGGCAGTGCCATGACTACTATAGTGATCACGGTAGTGGCTAATGGCTGCTACTCCAATCCTAGTGAAAAAAACAATGTCGGGCTAAATATAGCTATTCAGCCCTAACGTCACATCTAAAGTAACTGTCCCACCATATCTATTTGTATATTATACTAAAAGGAAAAACTAATTTCACCCATGTGAAAAGTTACTGCTCTTTTTTATCTGTATAACTGGTTTCACTACATGTAGCAGCAATAACTGCAACAAAAATTCCGTCTATAACTTAGAATCAGTCTTCATCATCGCTGTTGAGGAATTTTAGCCCACACTTTGCAGAACTCCAAAAATTCAGACACTTGAGGTTTAAAAGCGTGAATTTCTCAAATCAGGTCCAGAAGAGATAAAACAGGTTTGGAAATATATCAGGGTCATTGCTAAGGAGCCAAGAGTCCATTGTTCTATAGCAGTGGTGTATATAGAAGAGAGGTGCCCCGTAGCACAATGAGCTCCCCATTATAGTCTCAGGTTATACAATGCAGGACATAAAGGCCTAGATTTTATTTCCCTTCCATGCCTTTTGGGCCAATTCTCCATCACCTTGCTTGCTAACAGTGCAGTTCCTCTAGAGAGGGAAGTCCTGCACAGGCCCTCGCCATCCACTAGGAAAGGGAATAAGACCAACCACGGCATATCTAAGAGCATACAGATGTAGCAATCCTTATCTTGACTCTGATAACTTGCTGCAACGTAATAACTTATCACTTAAGCCATTGAAAACCTTTGAAAAAGTCAAGTTAAAGTTTGTTGCCATAGTATAAAATTCAAGGTAAAGACTGCTACATCTGTAGGATAGTGAATTTTAATGATAGAAAACTATATTTCTCCGAACTCAGTATCTTCCGCTCTATGAGCAAATCTCCCAAAATTAGTTTAGGGTCCAATTTAGTCAAACCGATTGTCTGATTCAGTTCAAATACATTTCTCGTAAATCGCTAGTGTCCAAATTGCCCTGAATATTCGTGTTTAATATCTTCTAGGACTGTACCCAACCCCTTTCAATCTCTCTAACTCCAAGTCAGCATTAGTTATGTCAAAGTGACAGCAACATATATTGGTATGGGGAGGGAAAATCACAATGCATTTCGGGAAGGCTGTCTTCAAGGTATTATGGGGAAGCCAGCCCAAAGTGATGTGATCCTTTTTCTAGTCTGTAAAATGGTGGCCGGCAGCTGGTATTTTTATTGCGATTCGTGCCCTGTGAATCCTAAAAGTTTCAAAATATGCCAGATCCAAAAAATCCAAACTCAATTTGTGTAGAACCGCTTCGCTCATCTCTAGTTGCAAGGACTGATAAAGAAACAAAGAGAAAAAAATAGAACAAAGCACACATAGTGCATGAAACAATAAAAAACAATTGATGTGAGGATAATCAATTATGCCGATCTGGTGTGGTTATGCTGGGAGCATAACGTCCAATGTAGCATACTCCAGTCGTCCACCTAGGTGGAATGATTGGGGTAGGTTTTCAGCCTAAGTTCCGGTCCGAGAGCCATAACAGCCTCGATGTATATACACTGGAGATCAATGAGAGAAAAGCGGAATATTCTCGGGCACAGCTGTAGGTAATTTTCAAACCATGAAGAGCAGAGTCAGATGGGGTTAAAGGGAGATTTATTTGTACTGAATAAAACAACGCATTTCAAGGCCGAACTGGCCTCTTCATCAGGTTAGTACAAATCTACAAATTTTCGTTTGTGTGGGTTCATATATAGCGAGGCCTATCAATCACTCCATGACGGGTGTTACGAATTACGCTTGCAGATATATTTCTGGTACGTTCCTATTATTTTAGCATATATTTATTAAAAGTGATGTTTTAATTATTGTATATATATATCGAAAAAACACCGAAAAAGGCCATACTTACAAATGGACACAGCCAGGTCAGAAACGCTGATGAAGGCGAGTGAGCAGGTGCTTTAAATAATAATAGCCACTCCCACTAGTCTTGAGGGGAGTGGTATGTGGTGCATGGGATGTGTAGTAAGAAATAATAAATGAATAGTGTATGTGCAAGTGTAATAATGTAAGTGAAATATAGGGGGCAGTAATGAGTAAAGTGCCTAAAAAATAAATGAATAATGGGATGCAAGTGTGTGAAACATGGAGGGATAGTGTGTAAGTCATGAGGCGCAACGTGTCTAGCCAGGTAGAAGCCTATTTGTGACGCCTTGATAATTCATAGAGCGGGCTACCCTGCTTGCTAGGCCAAACAACAACACACCATGCTCTCACAGCATCAAAGACCTGGCTGTGTCCAAAAGAAGCGAATATAAGTAATAATGAAAAATACCTGGGGTATTAGTGATCATTTTGGCCAAAAGAACGCAAGCTCGCAATCCACGACAAGGATCCCCAGACTTGCGAGTCCCTAACTGGAGCGAAAAGCTCCTGATGTACAGACAAAACAGATAAAAACAAGGACATTTATGCAAAAACACCGAAAAAGGCCATACTTACAAATGGACACAGCCAGGTCAGAAACGCTGATGAAGGCGAGTGAGCAGGTGCTTTAAATAAAAATAGAACAAAGCACACATAGTGCATGAAACAATAAAAAACAATTGATGTGAGGATAATCAATTATGCCGATCTGGTGTGGTTATGCTGGGAGCATAACGTCCAATGTAGCATACTCCAGTCGTCCACCTAGGTGGAATGATTGGGGTAGGTTTTCAGCCTAAGTTCCGGTCCGAGAGCCATAACAGCCTCGATGTATATACACTGGAGATCAATGAGAGAAAAGCGGAATATTCTCGGGCACAGCTGTAGGTAATTTTCAAACCATGAAGAGCAGAGTCAGATGGGGTTAAAGGGAGATTTATTTGTACTGAATAAAACAATGCATTTCAAGGCCGAACTGGCCTCTTCATCAGGTTAGTACAAATCTACAAATTTTCGTTTGTGTGCGTTCATATATAGCGAGGCCTATCAATCACTCCATGACGGGTGTTACGAATTACGCTTGCAGATATATTTCTGGTACGTTCCTATTATTTTAGCATATATTTATTAAAAGTGATGTTTTAATTATTGTATATATATATCGACCAGGGATCTCTAGTAAATTCTTAAATCTTAATATAGGTCATCAGTCCTAAGAAACAACAGTGCCAGACAGTGCAAATATAGTGATTGCAAAACGGCATTTGACCTGCTTAATCTGTATTAAATTGTAGTGTTAGGTTCTTATAACCTATTATATAATATTGTGCAATGCACATTATTACCAAAATCAGATGGTACTCTCATCATAAAAGTAAATTGCACTCGAACGACACTGTGACCAGCTTGTTTTTCTTCCTATATAAGCAACATATATTTTAAAAAAGTACCAAGATAATGTGTGTTTTTAAGGCACTGATAATGTCTGCTGTGAATGAGACTGAGGTGAAGACCACATTTTTTTGTTAAATGGAGCGATAAAAACATTTAGGGTTATTTCCTTTTCCTTAGTGATGTTTTCATCAGTGTTAATTCTGTTTTTGTCTGTTGATAAATAGGAAGCATACATTAAAGGACTAATAGAACTTGTGGTGACATGAGAAGAGTTTACTACAAAGTATGCAGCCATAATGGTATGTAATGTTAATATTGCAGATTTGGACCAGAAGGAAAAATGTGAATCATTATTGTTACAGACAAATGGAGAGTGATGAAAGACTTGAACAGTATTTGCACATACTATGCTACTGCACATTTAATTTCCATGGATTGCAGAATTTTTGCAAATTAGCTATGCGGAAGTTGTAGTTTTTATAGTCACAATGTGCCATATATAATGTATACAAATGAGTGCAATTAAAACTACTGGACATAAGAACCAATCAGATTAAAGCTGTCATTTTGCTAGTGTCTGATTTGTTATCATTGGCACAACCACTGTACTTTCTTTCAATTCTCTTTAATCCACGACGCTCAATGTCTTCCAGCATTTTAAACACATATACTCATTATAATTATACTTTTCAATACATGAATATGTATGAACAGTAAATGTTTTGTTTTTCATATATACCTTACTTTGTATGAACAAGGTTGTACTCAGTGGCGTAACTACCGCTGTAGCAGCCGTAGCGGCTGCTACGGGGCCCGCAGCATGAGCTGGAGGCTCCGCTATGGCTGCTACAGCGCGACGCCACTGAAGGGGTTGTTCCTACAAAAGACATGCATCCCCTATCCACAGGATAGGGGATTCATGCGTGATCGATGGGACACCCAGCGATAAGGGACCGAAAGTCCCCCGAAGTTCTCCATGACAAACCTCGGACTTCTGGGGTCTGTCGGCAGCTCCATAGAAATTAATTGTGCACCCGTCGCGCTTGTGTGCATGCGTGACCAGCGCTCCTTTCATTTTTATTGAACTGCACAGACCCCGGAAGTCAGAGGTTTCTCATGGAGAACTTTGGGGGACTTTCGGTCCCCTGTTCTCCTTATCGCTGCCAGCGATCACACATGTATCCCCTATCCTGTGAATAGGGGGATACATCTCTTTTGTAGGACAAACTATAGGCCGTTTTTTTGGGGGGAGGGGTTGGGGGCTGTATGGCGTTATCTGCAGGGGGGGGCTGTATGGCGTTATCTACAGTGGAGGCTGTATGGCGTTAGCTACAAGGGGGGGCTGTATGGCGTTATCTACAGGGGGGCTGTATGGCGTTATCTACAGGGGGCTGTATGGCGTTATCTACAGGGGGGTTTGGGGCTGTATGGCGTTATCTACATAGGGGGGCTGTATGTCGTTATCTACAGGGGAGTTTGGGGCTGTATGGCGTTATTTACAGGGGGGCTGCATGGCGTTATCTACAGGGGGTTGGGGCTGTATGGCGTTATCTACAGGGGGGCTGTATGGCGTTATATACAGGGGGGCTGTATGGTGTTATCTACAGGGGGAGGGCTGTATGGCGTTATCTACAGGGGGGCTGTATGGCGTTATCTACAGGGGGCTGTATGATGTTATCTACAGGGGGAGGTCTGTATGGCATTATCTTCAGAGGGGCTGTATGGCGTTATCTACAGGAGGACTGTATGGCGTTATTGTAATGGCAGGAAGGAGGTGAAGGGAAAGTGAGCCCTAATCTACCCACCGCCCTGTCCCTGCCTACTTGCAACGACCCGCCCTAGGCGACGAGGTACAACTGGGCGGCGGTCCCTACGCTGGCTAAGTGCACAGGAAGACAAACAGGGAACACGCAAGGGAAGGGGCAGTAGCCACGGAACGCCACGAGGAAACGGGGCGGCGAACGAACAGTCAGGACCAGGACGAAGTGAGTACACCCGAGCGGGCACGGAGACAGAAGCAAGCCAGGGCAAGCAAGCAGGTCAAGCAGAACTGCAGCAAGGCAGAAGCACGGCAGAAGCAGGCTGGGGCAAGCAGCAGTGGGGCCAGGAATCCAAAAGAATTACAAGCACTGAGGGAGAGCACAGGGCAGGTAATAAAGGGCAGGGGGCGGAGCTAACTCCGAGAGACCAGGCCGCGATAGGCTCTCCCACTCCTGAGCCTGCCACCCTGGTTGGTGGGAGATGGTGTCAGTCGAACAGGTCTGGCCTCAGGTGTGGATTGATTAATCCCAGGAGTATAGCTAGATGAAGTACCTGGCAGATCCCTAACAGTACTCCCCCTTTTATGAGGGGCCACCGGACCCTTACTAAGGGGACCCGGTTTAGTGGGGAAGAGGAGGTGGAACCTCCTGATCAATACCCCAGCGTGAACATCACGGGCAGGTACCCAAGTCCTCTCCTCCGGCCCGTATCCTCTCCAATGGACCAGGTACTGGAGGGAGCCCTGGACCATCCTACTGTCCATAATCTTGGCCACCTCGAATTCCACCCCCTCAGGGGTGAGAACGGGAACAGGAGGTATCCTCGAGGGGGACCAGGACGGGGAGCAGCGTTTAAGGAGGGAGGCATGGAAGACGTCATGTATGCGAAAGGATGGGGGGAGCTCCAGACGGAAGGATACAGGGTTGAGGACTTCAATGATCTTATAAGGTCCAATAAATCGGGGAGCAAACTTCCTGGACGGGACCTTAAGGCGCAAGTTCCTGGACGACAACCAGACCAAATCCCCGACGACAAACCGGGGGTTAGCAGAACGTCTACTATCCGCCTGAATCTTTTGTGCGCTCTGGGACGCCTCTAGGTTCTTCTGAACCTGGGCCCAGACAGTGCACAGTTCCCGATGAACCTCCTCTACCTCAGGATTATTGGAACAACCAGGGGAGACGGAGGAGAACCTTGGGTTAAACCCGAAATTACAGAAAAACGGGGAGACCCCTGACGAGTTACTGACCCGGTTATTCAGGGAAAATTCAGCAAGGGGAAGGAATGAGACCCAATCGAATTGACAGTCAGAGATGAAACACCTTAAATATTGTTCCAGGGATTGGTTGGTCCTTTCCGTTTGGCCATTAGTTTCGGGATGGAAGGCGGAGGAGAAGGACAGATCAATCTCCAACTTTTTACAAAAAGCTCTCCAAAATAAGGAAACAAATTGTACCCCTCTGTCAGAAACGATATTGACTGGGGCCCCATGGAGACGCAGGATGTGTTTCACAAACAAAGAAGCTAACGTCTTGGCGTTAGGTAGCTTCTTAAGGGGCACAAAGTGGCACATCTTGCTGAAGCGGTCGACTACCACCCACACCACCGACTTGCCCTGAGATGGAGGCAAATCGGTGATAAAATCCATGGAGATATGGGTCCAAGGTCTCTGGGGAATGGGCAAGGAACGTAGTAGGCCCGCAGGTCGGGACCTAGGGGTTTTGGACCTAGCGCAGACCTCACAAGCGGCGACGTAAGCCCTAACATCTTTAGGCAACCCAGGCCACCAATAGTTTCTGGTAATGAGGTGTTTGGTGCCCAAGATGCCAGGATGACCAGATAGAGCGGAGTCATGGTTTTCCCTGAGTACCCTCAGCCGGTATTGCAGGGGAACAAACAGTTTGTCCCCAGGGACGTTCCCGGGAGCTGCACCCTGATCAGCCGCGATATCAGAAGCTAAATCAGAATCCGTGGCAGAGACGATTATACCAGGGGGTAAAATACAAGCGGGATCCTTCTCGGAAGGAGGATTGGCCATGAAACTACGTGACAGAGCGTCAGCCTTAATATTCTTGGACCCAGCCCTATAGGTAACCAAGAAATTAAATCTGGTAAAGAATAGTGCCCACCGAGCTTGTCTAGGATTAAGCCTCCGGGCCGATTCTAGGAAAACCAGATTCTTGTGATCCGTAAGGACCGTTACCTGGTGTCTGGCCCCCTCCAGGAAGTGCCGCCACTCCTCAAAAGCCGATTTAATGGCTAGAAGTTCGCGGTTGCCAATATCATAGTTACTCTCCGTGGGCGAAAACTTCCTAGAGAAGTAAGCACAGGGGCGGAGATGGGTGAGGGAGCTGGTACCCTGGGACAAGACGGCCCCCACTCCCACCTCGGAAGCGTCAACCTCCACAATAAATGGCTCCTCTTGGTTGGGCTGAATCAGCACGGGGGCCGAGATAAAGCACTTCTTGAGAGTCTCAAAGGCCTGGACGGCCTCAGGGGGCCAATGGAGGACATCGGCACCCTTGCGGGTAAGGTCCGTAAGAGGCTTAGCGACGACCGAGAAGTTGGCAATAAATCTCCTGTAATAGTTGGCGAACCCTAAAAAACACTGTAACGCCTTAAGGGAGGCAGGTTGGACCCATTCCGCCACAGCTTGAACCTTGGCAGGGTCCATGCGGAATTCATGAGGAGTGAGGATTTGCCCTAAAAATGGTATCTCCTGTACCCCAAAGACACATTTTTCAGTCTTAGCAAACAGATTATTCTCCCGAAGGACCTGGAGCACCTTCCTGACATGCTCCACGTGGGAGGACCAGTCCTTGGAAAACACCAGTATGTCATCAAGGTACACAACAAGAAAATTACCCAGGTACTCTCTCAGGATTTCATTAATAAAATTCTGGAAGACAGCAGGGGCATTACACAACCCAAAGGGCATGACCAGGTATTCGAAATGACCCTCGGGTGTTTTGAACGCAGTTTTCCACTCATCCCCCTCTTTGATGCGGATAAGGTTATATGCCCCCCGTAGATCGAACTTAGAAAACCATTGGGCTCCCTGAACCTGATTAAAAAGATCCGGAATCAAAGGAAGTGGGTACTGGTTCCTTACGGTGACCTTATTCAGGTTACGATAATCAATGCACGGCCTAAGACCACCATCCTTCTTCCCCACGAAGAAGAAGCCAGCACCTACAGGAGAAGTCGAGGGGCGAATGAAACCCTTGGCCAGGCATTCTTGGATATACACCCTCATCGCTTCACGTTCAGGACATGAAAGATTAAATATCCTACCCTTAGGAAGCTTGGCACCAGGCACCAAATCGATGGCGCAATCGTAATCTCTATGGGGGGGCAACACCTTGGAGGCCTCCTTAGAAAACACATCGGCGAAGTCCTGAACAAACTCAGGAAGCGTGTTTACCTCCTCCCGGGGAGAAATAGAGTTAACAGAAAGACATGACATAAGACATTCATTACCCCATTTGGTGAGATCCCCAGTATTCCAATCAAATGTGGGATTATGCAACTGCAACCAGGGAAGGCCTAAAACCAGATCAGACGATAATCCCTGCATCACCAGTACAGAGCACTGCTCCAAATGCATGGAGCCAACCAGGAGTTCAAAAACAGGAGTATGCTGAGTAAAATAACCATTAGCAAGGGGGGTTGAGTCGATTCCTACTACAGGGATAGGATAAGGTAAATCAATACAAGGCATCTTTAGAGACATAGCAAATTCCACAGACATGATATTAGCAGATGAGCCAGAATCCACGAAAGCACTGCCCGTGGCAGACCGGCCAGCAAACGAGACCTGAAAGGGAAGCAAAATTTTATTGCGTTTCACATTAACGGGAAATACCTGTGCGCCCAAGTGACCTCCCCGATGATCACTTAGGCGCGGAAGTTTTCCGGCTTCTTATTCTTGCGCCTGGGACAGGTGTTCAGTAGATGCTTGTCGTCCCCACAGTAGAAGCAGAAACCATTCATTCTGCGAAACTCCCTACGTTGTCGAGGGGACATGGAGGCCCCGAGTTGCATAGGTACCTCCGAGTCCTCCGTGGAGGGGCGAGGAGACGGGACCTCGGGGGGAATCGCAGAAAAGTCAGAGGGGAGCACACTGAAGCGTTCTAGCTGACGTTCCCTGAGGCGTCGGTCAAGTCGTACTGCTAGGGCCATAACCTGGTCAAGGGAGTCAGGCGAGGGGTAGCTAACCAGCAGATCCTTCAGGGCGTCAGATAATCCTAACCTAAACTGGCACCTTAGGGCCGGATCGTTCCACTGAGAAGCTACGCACCACTTCCTAAAATCAGAACAGTATTCCTCAACCGGTCTCCTACCCTGACGTAAGGTTACCAGCTGACTCTCGGCTAAAGCAGTCCTGTCAGTCTCGTCGTAAATGAGTCCGAGGGCAGAGAAAAAACGATCAACAGAGGAAAGTTCAGGGGCGTCAGGAGCCAAGGAGAAGGCCCACTCTTGGGGCCCTTCCTGGAGTCGGGATATGATGATACCCACCCGCTGGTTCTCGGAACCTGAGGAGTGGGGCTTTAGGCGGAAATACAGTCTGCAACTCTCCCGGAAGGAGAGAAACGTCTTACGGTCCCCTGAAAACCGGTCAGGTAACTTGAGGTCGGGTTCTAGAGGTGAGGTGAGGGGTACTACTAAAGCAGCGTCACCCTGATTGACCCTTTGGGCCAGGGCCTGGACCTGTAGGGAGAGGCCATGCATGTGCTGGGTCAGGGTCTCAAGGGGGTCCATGATAGCGTCAGCGTAGGAGAAATGGTAGACTAGGTAAGGGCTTGTAATTATGTAATGGCAGGAAGGAGGTGAAGGGAAAGTGAGCCCTAATCTACCCACCGCCCTGTCCCTGCCTACTTGCAACGACCCGCCCTAGGCGACGAGGTACAACTGGGCGGCGGTCCCTACGCTGGCTAAGTGCACAGGAAGACAAACAGGGAACACGCAAGGGAAGGGGCAGTAGCCACGGAACGCCACGAGGAAACGGGGCGGCGAACGAACAGTCAGGACCAGGACGAAGTGAGTACACCCGAGCGGGCACGGAGACAGAAGCAAGCCAGGGCAAGCAAGCAGGTCAAGCAGAACTGCAGCAAGGCAGAAGCACGGCAGAAGCAGGCTGGGGCAAGCAGCAGTGGGGCCAGGAATCCAAAAGAATTACAAGCACTGAGGGAGAGCACAGGGCAGGTAATAAAGGGCAGGGGGCGGAGCTAACTCCGAGAGACCAGGCCGCGATAGGCTCTCCCACTCCTGAGCCTGCCACCCTGGTTGGTGGGAGATGGTGTCAGTCGAACAGGTCTGGCCTCAGGTGTGGATTGATTAATCCCAGGAGTATAGCTAGATGAAGTACCTGGCAGATCCCTAACAGTTATCTACAGGGGGCTGTATGGCGTTATCTACAGGGGGAGGGCTGTATGGCGTTATCTACAGGGGGGCTGTATGGCGTTATCTACAGTGGGCTGTATGATGTTATCTACAGGGGGAGGTCTGTATGGCATTATCTTCAGAGGGGCTGTATGGCGTTATCTACAGGAGGACTGTATGGCGTTATCTACAGGGGGCTGTATGGCGTTATCCACAGGGGGAGGGCTGTATAGCGTTATCTACAGGGGGCTGTGTATGGCGCTATCTACAGGGGGGCTATATGGTGCTATCTATAGGGGCCGCTTTGTGGTGCAATCTATAGGGAGGCACTATCTACAATGGGGTTGTGTAATACCAAAGGGAGGGGGGCCCCAGTCAAAAGTTTGCTATGGGGCCCAGTCTTTACTAGTTACGCCCCTGGTTGTACTGACCCACCAGAGCACCAGAAGAGCCTCCAGTTGGCCCAGACTCTGCCACAACAATGGGCCCCAATGGTCAGGCAAAATACAACCCTGTTTGGAGCTGACTTTGGAGCATCTCACTTCTCACTAGGTTCTATTTCATATGAGTTAATTAACAAAGATCGTATTGAGGCTATGTCCTGTTTGTGCAATACTAACAACAAAGATTACAATGCAATTAACCCTTTAACCCCTTCAGGACTGAGCCTGTTTTGGCCTTAAAAAGGCTCTGTCACCAGATTTTGCAACCCCTATCTGCTATTGCAGCAGATAGGCGCTGCAATGTAGATTACAGTAACGTTTTTATTTTTAAAAAACGAGCATTTTTGGCCAAGTTATGACCATTTTTGTATTTATGCAAATGAGGCTTGCAAAAGTCCAAGTGGGCGTGTTTAAAGTAAAAGTCCAAGTGGGCGTGTATTATGTGCGTACATCGGGGAGTTTTTACTACTTTTACTAGCTGGGCGTTCTGACGAGAAGTATCATCCACTTCTCTTCAGAACGCCCAGCTTCTGGCAGTGCACAGACACACAGCGTGTTCTCGAGAGATCACGCTGTGACGTCACTCACAGGTCCTGCATCGTGTCGGCCACATCGGCACCAGAGGCTACAGTTGATTCTGCAGCAGCATCAGCGTTTGCAGGTAAGTCGATGTAGATATATATATGTCAGGTTTGAAGAGGTTTTGTGGTGCCAAAAAGGTAAAAAAACAAAACAAAAGTGACCCCATTTTGGAAACTACACCCCACAATGAATTTATCTAGGGGTATAGTTAGCATTTTGACCCCACAGTTTTTCCTCCATAGTTTTTTGGGTTTTGGTTTTACTGCTTTCACCGTGCAGTAAAAATGACAACTTAAATTTTTTCTGCAACTGAATACAGTTACGGTGATACCAAATTGCTTTATATTTTTTAATATATTTGACTATTTTACAAAGTAAAAACGATTTGTTACACCATATTCCGAGAAACATCACTTTTTTTTATTTTTCAGCCGATTGAGATGTATGAGGGTTATTATTTGCGGGACAAGCTGTAGTTTTTATTGGTACCATTTTTTGGTACATACAACTTTTTGAGCACTTTTTGTTAACTTTTTTAGAGCTAACGTGACCAAAAAACAGTGATTTTGGCGGTTTAAATTCTTTATTATGTACGTCGTTCACCGTGTGAGTTAAATAATGGTATATTGTAATAGTTCAGACTTTTACGGATGCAGCGATATCAATTTTGTGTATTTTTTTATTTTTTACATTGCTTTAGCGTAAAAATGGGAAAAGGGTTTTCTTTTGGACTTTAAATATTTATTACATTTTTGCACTAATATTATTACTTTTTTTTTTACACACATTTTATTACTCCCCCTACGGGACTTGAACCAGCGATCTACTAATGTATTGCAATATGTTGTAATTTTTACACACTCCTGTACTAGCACAATCGCTGTTCCTGTCCGTTAGTCCTGGGTGTCAGCTGTAATACACAGCTGACACCTGCAACGTATGGCACGGGCTCAGTGCGTGAGCATGCTCCATACATCCCCCTCATACCGCAACATGCTATTAAGTTGTGGCGCATGAATGGGTTAATGCGCAACGGATGGTGCGGAGTGAAAATTACAATTTCCACTGATATGCCATTTTAGTGCACAATATGCTGTGCCCAGTTTGTGCCACTGAAGACAAATGCATTATAAAATATTAATTGGGTTCTCCCGGGTATGGCGATGCCATATCTGTGGATGTAAACTGCTGTTTTGGCACGCTGTAGGGCTCATAAGAGAGGGAGCGCCATTGGGCTTTGAAGCCCATATTTACCTTGGTAGAACTTCTGTTTGGGGTTTTACTTGTATTTCAGTTTATAATGTGGGGGCATATGTAATCTGTGCTGAGTACATAAGGGCATATGTAAGCTGTGCAGGGCACAGTACATCAGGGGCATAATAACAGGGTACAATAATGGGGTAAATAAATAATCTGCAGATATGTGGCCGGTGTCGCACTGGCGCACAAACTTATCAGCTTTTCGAACACTCTGCATATTTTGCATCGCCATGTTCTGGGAGCCATAACTTTTTTCGTTTTTCTCCACCGGAGCTGTGTGAGGGCTTATTTGTGGCAGGACAATCTGTAGTTTTCATTGGTACCATTTTGGGGTACATGCGTTTTTTTTCCGGTCATTTTTAATAAAAAATTTTGGCAAGCAAGGTGACCAAAAACCATCAATTCTGACAATGTTTTTTATTCTTTTTTTTTACGCCATTCACCCTGGGCTATAGATGCCAATTTTACTTTATTCTGCAGGTCAATACGATTATGGCGATACCATATGTATATAGTTTTTTTCATGTTTTGCAGCGTTTGCGCAATAAAATCACTTTTTTTTTTAATAATTTTTTTTTGGCACCATATTCTGAGAGCCATAACTTTTTTATTTTTCTGTCAAAATAGCTGTGTATGGGCTTGTTTTTTGCGGGACGGATTGTAGTTTTTATTGCTATTATTTTGGGGTACACGTGACTTTTTGATCAGTTTTTATTGCATATTTTGGGAGGGGAGGTGACCAAAAAAGTGATTCTGGTATAGTTGTTTCCTTTTTTTTTTTGCGGTGTTCACCGTGCAGGAAAAATAACATTATAGTTTTATAGTTTGGGTCGTTATGAACGTGGTGATACCAAATATGTGTACTTTTTTAACGTGTTCATTCTTTTCCTATTATAAAATATTTATTATAGGAAAAAAAGCATATTTTGTTTATGTATTTTCTAACGTTTATTTGTACACTTTTTTAAAACATTTTTATTAACTTTTTTTTTTACTTTTCCCACTAGGGAACTACGAGACTTGCAGCTCTGATCACTGCTAGAATACATTACACTACCTACGTAGTGTAATGTATTCTAACTCTCAATGTGACGTGACAGTCACTCTGACAGGAAGCCTACGAGGACCAGCCTCCGGCTGGTCCTCGTAGGCTTCTGTATATGGCAGCCCGGAAGCCATTGTCTGGCTTCCGGTTGCCATGGCAACCATCAGCAGCTCCCCTGATTTGATTTGGGGGTTTCCGATCTGCTCTAAACTCCTTTAATGTGTCGATCAAAATCGACAACCGCATCTAAGGGGTTAACTGCCGAAATCAGCGGCGATGGGCCGCAGATCGGCAACAGGGAATGCAGGGCAGACACAGTTAACCGCCGCTGCGGTGTAGCGCCGAGCGCCGGTTAACTGTCAAAGTACAGACGTAACTGGTCGTCAAGGTGCGCGAATGTACTGCTCACCTTGACATGCAGTTACATCAAGGTGCGGGTAGGGGTTAAGCACCGGGCAAATTTTGGCCTTGCGGACCAGAACATTTTCTTGATTTTTCCTCTTGCATTCCTGGCGCACATAACTTTTACATTTTTTGTTCGACGTAGCTATATGAGACTTTGTGTTTTGCAGGATGAGTTCTATTTTATTTTGGTGCCATTTTTTGGTACATTTAAATTATCTTTTCATTTATATTAACTTTTATTTTGGCAAAAAATGCAGAATAAAGTCTGTTTTTCTGCAGATTTTTTTTTACAGCATACACCGGTCATCATAAATGATGCTATAAATTTGTTGTACAGGTTGTTATGATCATGACGATACCAAATATGTGTATATTATTTTACGTTTTGGGACTTAGAATTAATAAAGTTTGTTTATTGTAAAAAAAAAACTTGCATTTCAGTGTAATTTTATTTTCATGATGAGCAAACTCATCAAACGGTTAAAAGTGGATGTGCACATGTTCTGTATAGCTGGGTAAAACTCACGACATGTCCTATATTTGGCGGTTTTTCGCGCAGCACACACCCATTGAAGTCAATGGGTGCGTGCAAATCGTGCACGGCACACGGAAGCACTTCCGGGTGCCGCGCGTGATGCGCTCTACAGTAGTAAAATAAATGAATGAAAACAGAAAAGCACCACGTGCTTTTCTGTTTGTAAACATAAAACCAGAGTGTCATAATGATGCCGGCTGCGCGACAATCACGCAGCCGCGCACCATATGCTGATGTCACACAGACCTTTTGCGCGCGCAAAACGCTGCGTTTTTTGCGCACGCAAAATGGACATGTTCGTGTGAATAAGGCCTAACTCTGTATATGAATGTATCTGGATTAAAACCAAGAGCTAGGTTTTAAAAAGCCTGCAGATAGTCCACAAAATCAGGGTAGAATGGGTCCAACCTGAGCTGTTACATCCCTTTATATCGGGTCCAATAGCACTCACAAGGGCTGTCTCTATGGTAAGAATGCTCTTGCTAATACCTAGATTGAGTTTATTTGGCGTCATGCATAAAAACTAGTTCAGATAAAGAAATGTCAGAGTTGGTTATAAAATGAAAGCAGTGATTGGATTACTTGCAATGAATGATGCTGACATTTTATGTCTGCACTAGTTTTATGCAGGAGGCCCTCCTTGTTTGTAGTTTTATTGTGAGTTTCTAGGCTTGTATATTAACATATGGCTTCCTAAAATGATTACCACATATTAAGACAAGTCCTTATTAAGGGGGTTAAGCTATTGTCATAGAAAATCACATCAGGCCAAACATATCCTCTGCTGTAGTTGCTGCATGGGAAATGTAGTATTACTTGCCTGCCATAGTTGCAATCCATTATGGGTTATAGATGTGGTCCCAAGCACCTGATGCCCCTCTATGAAGTCCTTGTGACATTACGTGCTTGAAAGCCCCTTTGATGGTACATTACATATGCAGTGTTTACTAATAATGGAGTGTGGGCTTCCATTTTCATTGGAATTGGGCATAGAGGAAAATACATGGAGTTATTATTTTCACCATGGAAAGTGTTTAGACAGCCTAGTTTGCATTAGGTTGCTTTTTTGGTCCCCAAGGTGAAATCTCAGTGTCCAAGTTCTTTGAAGTTTGTTTACTTTCGAATGCATGTTCATACACCAGGTCTGCTGCACACATTGGATGGATTTTGTCCACAATGGTCATAATATATGGTAAAACCATTGATCTATAAGGAACTGTCCTTAAAATTTCTAGGCCTTAGAACTTCCCCTGTCCTGCCCTGTACTGGTCATTGAGATCAGTGCAGGGGTGGGGTGTAAAGGATTTGCCAGACACAGGTTCTGTGTCGACGCCCGTGGGCAATCAGTCTGCACCTGCTCCTATGTCTGTGAGACTGACTCCATCTTCCACCACTCAGGATGGCAGGCTTAGGAGTGGGAGAGCCTATCACAGCCTGGCCAGATGGAGCTAGTTCCCGCCCACTGTCTATTTATACCTGCCTTTCCTGTTCCTCCTTTGCCTGTGATTCTTCTATGCTTGTTTCCTGGCTTGCTGCTGCTGCTGCTTGTACTACTGATCCTCTGCTTGTTATTGACCTTGGCTTTACCTCGCTCTCTCCTGGTTTTACTCGGCTCGTTCACCACTTTTGTTGCTCACGGTGTCTCCGTGGGCAGCTGCCCCGTTTCCCTGCTTCTGTGTACCCCTGTCTGGTTTGTCTGTCTTGCACTAACTGAGCGTAGGGACCGTCGCCCAGTTGTACCCCGTCGCTTAGGACGGGTCGTTGCAAGTAGGCAGGGACTGAGTGGCAGGTAGATTAGGGCTCACCTGTCTGTCTCCCTACCCTGTCATTACAGGGGATCTGGTGTGACTATCTTCTAAAAATTTGCGCCTTAAAGTCCCGTCTAAGAAATTTGCTCCCCGGTTTATAGGGCCGTACAAGGTCATTGAAGTCCTTAACCCTGTCTCCTTCCGACTGGAGTTGCTCCCGTCTTTTCGAGTGCACAACGTCTTTAATGCCTCCCTCCTTAAACGCTGCTCCCCGTCCTTGGCTCCCTCGAGGAAACCTCCGGTCCCTGTTCTCACTCCTGAGGGGGTAGAATTCGAGGTGGCCAAGATTGTGGACAGCAGGATGGTCCAAGGCTCCCTCCAGTACCTGGTCCATTGGAGAGGATACGGGCCTGAGGAGAGGACTTGGGTACCCGTCCGGGATGTTCACACTGGGGTATTGCTCAAGAGGTTCCACCTTCGTTTCCCCAATAAACCAGGTCCACCTAGAAAGGGTCCGGTGGCCCCTCATAAAAGGGGGGGTACTGTAAAGGATTTGCCAGACACAGGTTCTGTGTCGACGCCCGTGGGCAATCAGTCTGCACCTGCTCCTATGTCTGTGAGACTGACTCCATCTTCCACCACTCAGGATGGCAGGCTTAGGAGTGGGAGAGCCTATCACAGCCTGGCCAGACGGAGCTAGTTCCCGCCCACTGTCTATTTATACCTGCCTTTCCTGTTCCTCCTTTGCCTGTGATTCTTCTATGCTTGTTTCCTGGCTTGCTGCTGCTGCTTGTACTACTGATCCTCTGCTTGTTATTGACCTTGGCTTTCTGACCACTCTCCTGCTCAGCGTTTTGTACCTCGCTCTCTCCTGGTTTTACTCGGCTCGTTCACCACTCTTGTTGCTCACGGTGTCTCCGTGGGCAGCTGCCCCGTTTCCCTGCTTCTGTGTACCCCTGTCTGTTTTGTCTGTCTTGCACTTACTGAGCGTAGGGACCGTCGCCCAGTTGTACCCCGTCGCTTAGGACGGGTCGTTGCAAGTAGGCTGGGACTGAGTGGTGGGTGGATTAGGGCTCACCTGTCTGTCTCCCTACCCTGTCATTACATGGGGTTATAGAAATGCTGTGCGGCTACGATGTCCCAGTCACACAGGTGTAATTTCATGAGTACTTTACTGAATCACTAAGGAAGTGATCTGGCCGATCTGGAGTAGCTGGGCCCCCTTGACTGTTGACCCCCATCCCTCATGCAAACCCTCTCCCCCCTCTTCCCTTGGGCATCCGTGTCTGTAGGCATCTGTCTGGCAAAATACCAGCTAAAATGTATTCGGCGAGAGCATAGTATTAGTAACTTTTTATCTGTTGAACTATATTTTAAAGCACATATTGCTTATACTCCATTATCTCAAGTAAGCTGAAATTCAGATTTATTGTATACTCAGTTATTTTTTATTATTCTATTATAAAGAGAAAACAGAGTATGTTTCAAATGTAATTATCACAAATTCCTTCAGACTGCCTAAAAAAAACTTTTTGTTTTTTTCTTGTATGCACTTTTTCCTAAGCAATGTCCCAAATATATGTGGACTATGGCTTTGCAGCAGACAATGCTATGAACAGCTGACAATTCAGGATCTCAACCCTCCTCTATTGATATACAGTATGTTACCAGCACTTCTGGACTCCAGTAGCCAGAAGAGGTACATACGAGCCGAATCCTAGTGTTAGGACCATGGATTTTTATGTAAAAAAAACAAAATTATGTTTTTTTTGAAGAGGGCCAGAAGAGGGATCTGTTGCGGGACTTTTTTGTAACGTGTTTTTATAGTCTATAGTGTTTAGCTATTGTTTTTGGAGATCTTTTTCTTGTGCCGTACAAGAATTAATCTATTGTCCTTATCTGACTTTTGGCCTCTATATCTGGAGCTGTGCCTGCTTATTACTCGTATATTTATGCATGGATATGCGAAAAGTGGTATATACACTAATCTAGACAGTTCAAAAGGATATAATGGACAGAAAGGAAAAGAAGGCCTGTTTAAACGGCATTCAACTGTATTCATTTTCACGAAAAATAGATAATTTATGTAAATATGTACAAGAGTACGTGGAAGATACTGGGTGTAACCAGTTTAATTTGAGCCTGAGTGGCAGATGAGAATGACATATAATTTCATGCTGAGCTAATGTTAATATCAAAACAGGCAAATGCAGTTAACTCTCAGGTCTAGCTATGAGGCTGATTTTCTATTTCCTATATCTACATTTGTTACTGCCGCAGGGCCTGTCTGTAGTCAATTGCCTAATTATTTTTGATGTACATGTAAAAAATGTTTCCAATTTCTGAATTAATTTTGTTTAGCATTGACATGCAAAACCATAGTGGGTGTGTTTGTTCAAGGCAAAGCCATTTTTATTATTAAGGATTAAGGATAATAGGTTGCTCATTTCACAGTAGAATGGCACGTATGAAATGTATGCAAAATATGTTTGTAGTTTATTGCATATGAGCGTTGTTATTTTAAATCAATAGCTCCTGGAGTATACAGGCTTACATTAGCTATGTTCCTACATACAGTGCAGGTAACAGTTCAGCCATTTACATTGACTGGCCATGTGATACTTTTCTGTTTGTGTGTAGTGGACATTGGAGTAAACAGCTCTCTAGGAAATTTTTATATACCCATAAATCATTTTCCTACTATTAGAATCCTGAAATGCTGGTAACAGGTTTTTTTTGTTGTTTTTTTTTAAACTAATTTGCACAGTTTCCAGCATACAGAAATACTCTTTTTTTTAAATTATTGTTTCCTTTAAAGGAACAGTGTCACGAAAATTTATTTTTTTACATCAGTTTGATTTTAGTGTTTTATTAAAAACTTTTATATTTATTTGTGTGTTTGTGTTTTACATTTTTTTATTTTTTAACTTTTTCTTCCCTATGGGGGCTGCCATTTTTTTTTCCATTTCTGTATGTGTCGATTAACGACACATACAGACATGGAATACGGCACATACAGTCCCATAGTGAATGCGAACGGGGCCCGTTCCATCCACTATGCTGTACGCCGTCTGTGTGGGAACGGCGCATGTGCCGCTCCCACACAGTCCAAGTTGAACTGTGCGACGTCCGGCGCCATTTTCCTGTGGATCGGAAGTCGCGGCCGGACAGTAAGATTACTACTTCCGGTCGCGGCTTCCGGACTTGTGTACTTGGAGCGGGAGGTAGCAGACGGAGCGGACGGACCGGAGGGAGCGGCGGCGGCTGGAGCAGGTAAGTTATTTCTGTGTATGTAAGTGTTTTACTGTGTGTTTACAAGTGTATGTAAACCTACTACACTGTGTGTTAGCTCAAAAAATTGCGACACACAGTGTAGGAGGTTTGACCGTTCAATCCCCTCGTTTCTCCCGGCACTAGCCAGGATAAAGGAGGGGGGGATTCTGAGAGCTCACTAGAGCGAGTGAGTTTTCTCAAATTTTGCAGCATAAAGCAATATGGTTGCTTTACCACATGCAATGCTGCAATTTTGGGAATTGCTCCATCTAGTGACCAGCACTGGGAAATATAATAAATTAGAATCTAATTTATAATATTTCCTGACAATGTTTAATCACCTATACACTAATTGTTTAACTAAAAAAAAAATATAATTTTTTTTCTAGCGTCACATTCCCTTTAATATGACCCCCTTGGTGCTGCTGCTGATCTGTGCTGCTGGGGGTAAGCTCTGAGCAGAATTAGCATTCTTTCCCCTCTGGTAGATGACTACTCTTCTTACTATAGTGCCATGTCACTGCAGAGGCTCTGCTCCTTCCCTGACAAGCAGGGCATATCACTATTTAGATACGATAAATATGATATAGGGGACAACCCTTTTAATAATATACTAAAGAAAAAACCACCTCCTGATTTTGTGGTCAAATTGTAAACATTCTGATCCAGTTCTTAGATCCATGGATATATATTTTGGAAACAAGCCAAAACAAAGATAGCAAATCAGCCCACCAACCCAAAAGTATACATCCTTAGAAGTTAGAGGGGATAGATGAGAAAAACATGTTTACAGGCTGTGTCTAGTATTGCAACTGAGCCCCATTCACCCCATGTCAGTTTGTAGATTAACATCCTACATGGAATCTTCCAGTGTGCAGAGGACATTGATTTATGTCATGCGTTTGAAGTCAAATTGTGTTCATTTGCATGCCGCTATCAATACGTCACAGGTATGCTCCCATAATGTGCCAAGAAAATCACGTCTCCTGTCGCTAGATTAGAAATACAAGAATTTGGATGGTTCCGTGAAAACTTTTGAAATCATATTTATGTCAATTGACTTACAATGTCAGAGGTAGGCACTGGCAGTGGGTTGTAAAGAAGACAACAACTGTGTCTTATAAATTTTTCCTTATGCACAGTTCACCTGCCCGAGATCATATATTCCTTGACATAAACAAAACACACAAACAATGTAAAAAACGCAGGAAGGAAGTAAGCAGAATTTTGAAAACAGCTTATAAAACAACATATAAATGGCATAAGTCATTATATAACTTAGAATCAGAATATGCAAAATAAAGCACTTTTTTAAAAATTATTATTCATTTCTTAACTTGTAATATTGAAATGTTTTAGTTATTTTTTAGGAAGCAATACTCCTCTTTGGATCAGCAGATGTTGAGTGTTTCCGGGCCACTGGCATGGTAAGATTGAAGCTATATAAGGGGTCGTCCCTCAAGGATAAGCCTCCTTTATAAGTACATCAGCTAGTAACTGGGTGCTGCCTGGTGAAAACCGATCAATCAGCTGATGTTGCTAGGAAAAAATTATGGGGTCCGCCTATTTAAAAAATATAATGTTACGCAAAGAATATATATATATATATATATATATATATATATATACATATGTATGTATGTATATATATATATATATATATATCTATATATTTAACTTAAAAATACACTAAAAATACAAATCGAAGATATTTTATATTTCCAAAAAGGGTATGGTCTAATATAATTATGTATAAAATATATTTACTTTACTTTCCATATATTTTGGATTCATTATTATCTAGTTGACTTCATGTTTACTTTAATCTGTATCAGTTATCCATCCATTTTATGGGGTTGTTACCCACAATTCTCTGCTTTTTGTAAGGTAATTTTCTTGCTTACTGTGAAATTAATTTCTCAATTTAAAATGATCTTTGAATTGACCAAACATCTGTCTGAAGTTTGGTAAGAGAAAATGACATATTTCACCTGATATGTCTCACATTACATAACTGAAGACCTTTTACTTATTTTACATCAGTGAGCATGACAAGCTAACGAAAAGAGCCAATGTCATATTTCATATTGATAAGAAACCTGTTGTTTTAATCAGGGGCGTAGCTAGGGGGGGCAAGCGGGGCATGTGCCCCAGGCGCAGTTCAGAGGGGGGCACCAGCGCCACCTCCTCCTGCACTATAATTGTACCTGTCTCGCAAGGACACAGGTATAATTAGAAGCAATGAATGACCGGGCATGTTCCGTGCCCGGCCATTCAGCGCCTTTCCACGAATTAAGCGACTGGTACCTTTTGTACCAGTGACGCTTCCGTCGATGAAAGGCGCTGACTGACTGACAGGGAAAGTCATCCTGCCCAGCCAATCAGCGCCTTTCATAGACGCTGCGTTCAACCCCCTGGAGACCTGCGCAGAAGAGAGCAGGTCTCCATGGCTGCCGGACGGCGTGGGAGCGGGAATAAGGTGAGTTTGAAATTATTATTTTTTAATTGTAATAGAAGTGTGGCTGTATCTGCGGGGGGACGGACTATATCTACAGGGGGGGCTATATCTACAGGGGGGGCTATATCTACAGGGGGACTATATCTACAGGGGGACTATATCTACAGGGCTGGGATATATACAGGGGGACTATATCTACAGGGCTGGGCTATATACAGGGGGACTATATCTATAGGGCTGGGCTATATACAGGGGGACTATATCTGCTGGGCTATATACAGGGGGACTATATCTACAGGGGGGCTATATAAAGGGGGACTATATCTACAGGGCTGGGCTATATACAGGGGGACTATATCTGCTGGGCTATATACAGGGGGACTATATCTACAGGGGGCTATATACAGGTGGACTATATCTACAGGGGGCTATATACAGGGGGACTATATCTACAGGGGGGCTATATACTGGAGTGGGCTGTCTATAGAGCACCATATACAGGGGTGGGCTATATAGTATATAGCCCCCTGTAGATATAGCCCACCCCTGTATATGGTGCTCCATAGATAGCCCACCCCAGTATATAGCCCCCCCTGTAGATATAGTCGCCCTGTATATAGCCAAGCCCTGTAGATATAGCCCAGCCCTGTAGATATAGCCCAGCCCTGTAGATATATTCCCCCTGTATATAGCCCACCCCTGTATATAGCCCCCCTATGTATAGCCCACCCTTGTAGATATAGCCCCCCTCTGTAGATATAGCCCCCCTGTGTATAGCCCACCCCTGTATATAGCCCCCCTCTGTAGATATAGCCCCCCTGTGTATAGCCCACCCCTGTAGATATGGTCCCCCTGTAGATATGGTCCCCCTGTAGATATGGTCCCGCTGCAGATATGGTCCCCCTGTAGATATGGTCCCCCTGTAGATATGGTCCCCCTGTAGATAGCCCACCCCTATATATAGTCCCCCTGTAGATATAGTCCCCCTGTAGATACAGCCCACCCCTGTATATAGTATCCCACAAATAGCTCCCCCTATAGTGCTCCACAGAAAGCCCACCCCTGTATATAGCCCCCTTGTACATATAGTCCACCCCTGTATATAGTGCTCCACAGATAGCCCACCCTTGTATATAGTATATACAGGGGTGGGCTATCTGTGGAGCACTATATACAGGGGTAGACTATCTAGTGGAGCACTATATACAGGGGTGGACTATATGTACAAGGGGGCTATATATAGGGGTGGGCTATCTGTGAAACACTATATACAGGGGTGGGCTATATCTACAGGGGGGCTACATACATGGTTGGGCTACCTGTAGAGCTCTATATACAGGGGTGGGCTATATCTACAGGGGACTATATACAGGGGTGGGCTATCTGTAGAGCACTATAGGGGGAGTTATTTGTGGGACACTATATACAGGGGTGGTCTATATGGGGGCACTATCTACAGGGGCTCTATGGCAGGCTCTATCTACAGGGGGCTCTATGGCAGGCACTATCTACAGGGGGCTCTATGGCAGGCACTATCTACAGGGGGCACAGTGTGTGTGTGTGTGTGTGTGTGTGTGTGTGTGTGTGACATGGTGTATGGTGCTATTATAATTAGAGGTGCAGTGTTTGGCGCTATTATATTTAGAGGCGTAGTGTGTGGTATAATGATAACTTTCTATTTTTTTATAGGTGCAGAAATGTTGGAAAAGTGAAAAGCTGAAGACATCTGAGCGGCAAACTGCAGAAATGGACCGGGAGAAGTCATCATAGAGGTCTGGAACAAATGGAGAAAAAGTACTAGAATCTGAGACGTCACCGGTGAGTCACTTAATGTAAATGTTTATTCTGCCTCTAATCAGCACTGTAGTCACTATGATCTGCAGCGAGATGATGGGTGGTATGATTATGATAGGATTTATTTTTTGTGAAACGGCATCTCCCAGCATATCCTTACCATTGCTCGGGCTATGCTGGGAGCTGTAGTTTTACGCCGTACAAACCTATATGGCAGGGGTTGCACTAAATTGAGCTGTATTTGTTCTGGCTGTATATATGTACCGAGCTTGGTTCTTGTGTTGTGTATAGAACCATATTGCTTGTGAAATGTACAAATAATTTTATGCTCGCGTTACATAAAAAGAAATGACACGTCGATTGGTAGAGAAAACAAACACGGCGAGGGGGAAGGAGATGTCGGGAAAGAGGTTGGGGGGGGGGGCGCCAAACTGAATCTTTGCCCCGGGTGCTGGAGAACCTAGCTACGCCTCTGGTTTTAATTCTCAGTTCTTTCTTAAAAGATAAAAATCTTTAAGCCTACACCCCTTTAAAGTGAACTTTGACTTTGAAAGGTCATAAAAACGAGGAAAAGAAGAATCATTATACGGATGTATTCATGATTTTACTATCTTAGGAAGGGGAACACCCATGAAAATTGCATACCACTATTCTCATGACCTGCTTATATTCACTCAATTATTTTCTAGTTTAAAGTGATAATGTAAAGTGATAATGTATAGTATACAAAACACACAGTGTACTATTAGACCTAAAGGGGTATATCCCAGCTCTAGGACCCGCACCTATATCCGACCGCTGTTTAGCCCAGTGTGAGGGCCGCAAACAGCCATTGCAAGGCAGGGACTAGTGTAGAGGGGTGTGCATGTGGCTCTTTCCATTCTCTTGTCTTGGAGTAGCTGTAACAGCCGAGCAAGCACTGATTCTGTGGATATGCCATAAATGTCTGAGATGGGGTCACCATAGTTGCCAGATATATAAAATAAAGCATTTAGGCAAATGCAAAATATAAAGGGGTATTCTGGTTTCAGAAAATAAAGATTTTTCTTTGTATAATGAAAAGTCATACAATTTTTTATTATACTTCTCTGTATCAATTCCTCACTGTTTTGAGGCTCTTTGCTTTCTGTTATTTAATGGAAACCTTAATTGTTTTCTTCTTGGGGGTAAAAATCCTGGTCATATAATGATTACACAAGTGCTTACTACAAGACCGAGCTCTGATAACTGTACTGTAACTAAAGTGAATTATGAATGCAATTTCAAGGGGTTATCCAGTTCTCTTCCTAAGGATAGGCCATCAATAACAGATTGTGAATAAATGACTCCCATCATCCCCGCTGATCAGTTATTTGAAGGGCCTGCAGTGGATACGCTTCATTGTTTACCAGGCACAGCTCCGTACTTTTTGTAGCGACTTTAAGTACTTTAGTAGTCCCATTCAAGTGAATGGGACTGAGCTGCAATACCAGACACACCCACTACTAAAAGGACAAAGTATGGAGCCCTGCAGTCCCTTCAAAGAAGTGATTGGTGGGGGTGCTAACATTGAAGACCTATTCTAAGGATATACTATTCATTTTAATAACTTGATAACCCCTTAAATATATTTTTATGCCCCTTCAAGTTCTGTTCAAAATTGGAAACTAATCTCTATGGCCAGTTTAAAGGAGTTTCCCAGTTTTTTATTTATAGAAGAGGAAATCTTACAATTTTCTAATATACAGTACATGTATAAGAATTTCTGCTCACTTACCTTTCTTATAACAGTGTATATCATGTGATCCCTAGCATTCAGTTAGCAACAGGGTTACATGCCATCCATGTGTTGGGAAAACATAGAGGACACATCTATGGACTAAGAGAAAAGGACTTACGGTGGAATAATAATAAACAATTACTTCACTGTGTGTATTTACTTGTATAACAAGGCTGCCTTCTCTAGGTGATGTATAACATGGCTGCCTGACTCTAGATGATATATAACAAGGCTGCCTATCTCTTGATGATGTATAACATGTCTGCCTGTCCATAGATGATATATATCAAGGCTGCCTATCTCTTGATGATGTATAACATGGCTGCCTGTCTATAGATGATGTTCAACAAGGCTGCCTGTCTCTAGATTATATATATCAAGGCTGCCTATCTCTAGATGATGTATAACATGGCTGCCTGTCTCTAAATGATGTATAACAAAGCTGCCTGTCTCTAGATGATGTATAATATGGCTGCCTCTCTAGATGTTGTATAACTAGGCTGCCTGTCTCTAGATTATGTATAACATGTCTGCATGTCTCTATGTGATGTATAATAAGGCTGCCTGTCTATAGTTGATGTATAACATGGCTACCTGCCTCTAAGTGATGTAAAATATGACTACCTGTCTCTAGATAATGTATAACAAATATGTCTGTCTCTATGGTATTTGATGTTAATGAAGTTATCTGTTAAATATAAACACACACAACACACACAGAGGAGACAGGGAGAAGAATGTAAGAGCTGCTCCTCACAGACACCGACAGACATGATGATGAGACGGTGCTGTAGGCAGAAATACTTTATAATTTCTGTTCCTCAATAAACTACTATTCACCTGTTATATACCTGGACAGAGTTACATGAATGTCAGTGGTCACATGATGTGTGGGGCGTCACGCCATGTTTAGGCCATTCAGTTAGCCCGTGGATGCATTACTATGGCCTAATCTGTTAGTTTTACGAATTTTAGGAAACTGCACTGATATAAGAAAAGTATTCCAGCAGAATTTTAAACACATGTATATTAGAAAACTGTATAATTTCCTACTCTATAAATTTAAAAATTAACGAAGAAGCCGTTTAAGCCCATGTTCATAGATTTTTTGCAGATTTTTGATGTGGGCGAAGTAAAGTACAGTGCATGTTTTACAAAACCCCATTCACACATGGTGGAAAAAACTGAAATAATCATAGGGCATATTGTGGATTTTCAATTATGCGGCATTCCGTATATGTTGTGGATTTCTTCCATATTTTTAAGCAGATTTCACCCTTTGCAGTGATGGTGATTTATAAGTTCTGGCATAGTGAAGAAAGCTTTATATTTGCATTATGCAGTGTTCCTCTGAATAACCTGGATAGAATTTTTCCTTTTTCTTGAAAAAGTCAATAAGTGACAATGAAATTGCAGTCTCATTAAAATGAAAGGGTGTTTCCACTGTACATAGTCCAAACTATACTTACACCTTTAAGTGGATATGTTCAATATGCAGCCTATGCAATGTTCTCTCAAGTGCTCTACAGAACATAAACTCCTTTTGACCTGAATGCTTTTAGATATGGTTGGCTGCGAAAGAACCAATTGAACAAGCCCCTTACTCCTATGCAAGCTATGATACATCAAGTTATATCAAAAGTTTTCTGTTGTCACAAAGCAAACATAAACTGTGTACCAGTGGGAGACCTTTTTCTAAGCCTTTGCCAAAATACTGTGCCAACTGCAGGGCAGCAACAATAATAGTAGTCTGAGTCATCATCATAAGTCAATAAATGAAGTTTAGCATGATGAATTGGCAGATTGGCAACTCTCCCTAATGGTTAAAGGGCATAGAGTCATTGTATTTTCTTTGGCTCAATTTATATTTCTGTAGGTGATGTCCTATATGAAACTTGTAGGAACATTTTCTATAATCATTATTTTTTACTTTACTTGTTAGATAGCGTGTACTATTCTCATCTTATACTATCCTAACCTAAAACCTTAATCCGAAGCACATTTATTAATACGTCATATAAAGAACAAAAAAATCTAATCAAAAGAGTCGGTTGGACATCTGTTTAAGTGACTTCACTTGTGGGACCCTTACCAAGTTGGCCATTTCTTGGAATAGGTAAGAAAAAAAAATGTGTATGTTTTCAACTATTTGAATGGCTTACTCATCAGAACCTACACTTTAAAAAAGTTTTCTTGTTTTGTGAGAAGAAAAAAAAAGCCTGTTTATTCTATAAGTAAAAGTTATGTACATTTCTATTAAAGGGGCTGTCCACTACTGGACAACTGTTGACTTATCCATCGAATAGTTCATCAGTACATGATCTGTGGGGGTCCGAAACCTGGACCCTGCACCGTTAAGCCACTCCAGCTGCCTCCGATCACCGGACGTACATGCCAGAAGCAGTTGGCTATGGCCAATGAATTGCGGCCAAGCTGCAGAGCTGCAGTTCGGCAGCACAGCTTCTATGCTATGTACGGGTCCAACTGCTTCCGGCTCCGTACATTACATAATGGGTCATGACATCTGGTGCCCGGAGGCAGCCAGAGCGGCTTAACGGTGCGGGGTACGGGTGTCGGACCCGCACCGATGATATACTGATGACTTATCCGGTGGATAAAGCATCAGTTGCTCAGTAGTGGACAACCCCTTTAAGCATTGGAGGACATCTATCAACACATACATTTATGACAATAATGGCACAAATTTCACCAAATCTGTATAATTGATGTATGTGGCATAATGAATTTGGTGCAACTCACTAGGTTATATATTTCCTTATGCCACCTCATGGCTAATGTACATTTACACCAATACTTTTGACACACGTCTTAATCAAGTTGGCACTTTTTACAACACCTCTTAGCCATGGCCTTTCTCTGGACCCTTTTCAAAATCATTGAGGTAGGTGAAAAAAAGTGTCTAAGACACATAATAAATTTGGCACATTGCACATAATCCACTTTTTTGCTATAATTTTTTAACAGAAATATGACACATTTTGCTAAGTAAATCTCCCCCATTTTATTTCAATTCCTTACCATTTTCAAGTATTCTGCAAGCTGTCATTGAAATATTCTTTCCTTACATATGGAAGCTGAAAGCCTGTATTAATCATATACAATTTGCACAGGTGCATAGCTTGTTAACCCCTTAAGGACGCAGCCTAGTTTTGGCCTTAAGGCTCAGAGCCCATTTTTCAAATCTGACATATTTCACTTTATGTGGTAATAACGTGGGAATGCTTAAACCTACCCAAGCGATTCTGAGATTGTTTTCTCGTGACACATTGGGCTTCATGTTCGTGGTAAAATTTGGTCGATATATTCAGTGTTTATTGGTGAAAAATTGCAAAATTTAGAGAAAAGTTTGAAAAAATTGCATTTTTCAGAATTTAAATGCATCTGCTTGTAAAACAGACGGTTATACCACCCAAAATAGTCACTAGTTCACATTTCCCATATGTCTACTTTAGATTGGCATCATTTTTTGAACATTCTTTTATTTTTCTTGGACGTTACAAGGCTTAGAACATAAAAGCAATTTCTCATATTTTTAAGAAAATGTTAAATGCCTTTTATTTAAGGTACTTCTTCAGTTCTGAAGTGGCTTTGAGGGGCCTATGTATTAGAAATCCTGATAAAACACCCCATTTTAAAAACTAGACCCCTCAAAGTATTCAAAACAGCATTTAGAAAGTTTTTTAACCTTCAGGCATTTCACAGGAATTAAAGCAAAGTGGAGGTGAACTTTGCAAATTTCATTTTTCTTGCGGAATTTCAATGTTATTCATTTTTTTTTCTGTAACAAAGAAGGTTTTACCAGAGAAACACTACTAAATATGTATTGTCCAGATTCTGCAGTTTTTAGAAATGTCCCACATGTGGCCCTACTGCGCTCGTGGACTAAAACACAAGCCCTAGAAGCAAAGAAGCACCTAGTGCATTTTGAGTCCTCTTTTTTATTAGAATATATTTTAGGCAGCATGCCGGGTTTGAAGAGGTGTTGAGGTGCCAAAACAGTAGGAATCCCCGAATAGTGACCCCATTTTGGAAACTACAGCCCTCAAGGAATTCATTTATGGTTGTTGTTACCATTTTGACCGCACAGTTTTTTCACAGCACGTATTTGAATTGGGCTGTGAAATGAAAAAAATTTCATTTTTTCCAATAAAATGTCATTTGTGATCAAAATTTCTTATTTTCACAGGGAACAAAATACCCCATTTGGTTGCCCAATTTGTCCTTAGTGTGGCAATACCCCATTTGTGGTGATAAACTGCCGTTTGGGCCCATGGGAGGGCTCAGAAGGAAAGGAGCGCTATATGTTTGTTGGAGTCCAGATTTTGCTGGATTGGTTTTCGGGTGCCATGTCGCATTTGCAGAGCCTCAGGGGTATCAAAGCAATGGAAACCCACCAAAAGTGACCCCATTTTGGAAACTACACCCCTCAAGGAATTCATTTATGGTTGTTGTTAGCATTTTGAGCACACAGTTTTTTCACAGCACCTATTTCAATTGGGCTGTGACATTAAAAAAATGTCATTTTTTCCAATAAGATGTAATTTTTTATCAGAATTTCTTATTTTCACAGGGAACAAAATGCTCAATTTTGTTGCCCAATTTCTCCTGAGTGCAGCAATACCCCATTTGTGGCAATAAACTGCCGTTTGGGCCCATGGGAGGCCTCAGAAGGGAAGGAGCGCTGTGTGTTCTTTGGAGTCCAGATTTTGCTGGATTGGTTTTCGGCTGCCATGTCGCATTTGCAGAGCCTCAGGGGTATCAAAGCAATGGAAACCCAACAAAAGTGACCCCATTTTGGAAACTACACCCCTCAAGGAATTCATTTATGGGTGTTGTGACTATTTTGACCCCATAGTTTTTTCACAGAACTAATTTGAATTGGGCTGGGAATGAAAACAAAATTATTTTTTTCAAATAATATGTAGTTTTGGCTGAAAATTTCTTATTTTCACAAGAAACAAAATACCCCATTCTGTTGCGCAATTTGTTCTGAGGGCCGCAATACCCCATTTGTTGTGATAAACTGCCGTTTGGGCCCATGGGAGGGCTCAGAAGGAAAGGACCACCATTTGGCCTACTGGGGATTTTCTAGTGCGAAGTCATGTATGCAGAAGCACCTGAAGTACCAGTACAGTTGAAACCCGCAAGAAGTGACCCCGTTTTAAAAACTACACCCTTAAGGCATTTATCTAGAGGTGTAGTGAGCATTTTGACCGGAGACCTACATCCCATAAACTGTAATGTGGGTTCTCCCGGGTATGGCAATACCCTACATGTGGCTGTTATCAGCTGCCTGGGCACACAGCAGGGCCCAGAGGGGAAAGACGAGGGGGGATAAGCTGTGCGGAGTGCATCAGGGTAAGTAAAATTGGGGTAAATGATAAACCAAGGGATGTATGATAAATTTTAAAACACTCTTTCATACAGAGCTCTGGTTATTCAGGACACATGTCACATTGATATATTGTGTCATCCCTTATCGCCCTCTTATAGCAGACTTTGCACCTCTTTTGACTTTTTCCCTTCTTGCCAGTTTGGGGAACTTCCCCTGGAAAGTGTTGCCCTTGTACGATGCGTGTGGCCTCGCTTCCAGAAGTACTGGGTGCCCCCCCTTCTTGGTCCCTAAAGATTAGGTTCTTGATAATCACCTCTTGAAATTCCAGGAAAGTTCCCGTCTGGCCTGCACATCGACGTAGCACGTACGCATTGTACAAAGCCATCTGTATGATGTGCCCGGCCAGCTTCTTATACCACACCGCATGGCATTGTAGGGCTTCAGGACTTGATTTGACAAGTCCATCCCTCCCATGTACCTATTGTAGTCCAGGATGCAGTCTGGTTTGGGGGTGGCCTTTCCTTCATATATCCTAAACCTGTAGGTATACCCGGATGCACTCTCGCAGCTTATACATCTTCACGCCATACCTTGCCCTCTTACCCGGCAGGTACTCGCGGAATTGAACCCTCCCTTTAAAATGTACCAGGGACTCATCAATAGAAATACACTTCTCGGGGTGTATGCTGGGGAAAACCGGGCACTGGAACGGTCTAATAGGGGTCTCCGTTTATACAAACGGTCAAAACTGGGGTCATCTCGGGGTGGGCACGGCTCATTATCAGTATAATGTGAGAAGCGAAGTATTGCCTCATTTATTTATTTTTTTAGGTTCCAGTTCAGTTCTGAAGTTGCTTTGAGGGGCCCATATCTTAGAAACCCCTATGAAATACCCCATTTTAGAAACTAGACCCCTCAAAGTATTCACAACAGCATGTAGAAAGTTTATGAACCCTTTAGGTGTTTTACAAAAATTTAGAGCAAAGTAGAGGTGAAATTTACATTTTTTTTTTTTGTCAGAAAATCCTCTTTATACCATTTTTTTTATAACACAAAAGGATTTATCAGAGAAACGCAAATTAATACGTATTGCCCAGATTCTGCAGTTTTTAGAAATATCCCACATGTGGCCCTAGTGCTGTAATGGACTGAAGCACCGGCCTCCGAAGCAAAGAAGCACCTAGTGGATTATGAGCCCTCCTTTTTATTAGGCACCATGTCCGGTTTGAAGAAGTCTTGTGGTGCCAAAACATTGGGAACCCCCCAAAAGTGACCCCAATTTGGAAACTAGACCCCTTGAGGAATTCATTGCAGTTTTCATGTCATGCATGCGGCTTTTTGATCAGTTTTTATTCTATTTTTAGGTGGCGTGGTGACTAATAAACAGCAATTCTACTATTGTTTTTTTTTCTTTTTTTTTTACAGCGTTCACCGTGCGCTATAAATGACATATTCACTTTATTCTGCGGGGCGATACGATTACGGCGATGCCAGATGTTTATAGTTTTTTTTTATGTCTTATGGCGTTTGCACAATAAAATACGTTTTGTAAACAATCATTCACTTTTTGTGTTCCCTTATTCAATAAAGCCGTGCGAGGACTTATTTTTTGCGTAACGAACTGTAGTTTCGATCAGTACCATTTTTAGGTCCATGCGACTTTTTGATCTTTTTTTATTCCATTTTTTGGGAGGTGAAGTGACCAAACAATTGTGATTGTGGTTCGGTTTATTATTATTTTATTTTACGGCGTTCACCGTGCGGGATAAATAATGAAATAATTTTGTAGTTCAGGCCGTTACGGACGCGACTATACCAATTATGTATAGTTTATTTGTTTGTTTATATATTTTTATTAATAATAAAGGACTGATAAGGGAAAAGGGGGATTTTTACTTTTATTACTTTTAAATCTTTTATTTTCTTATTTTTACACATCTTTTTTTTACTTTATTACTTTGTCCCACTAGGGGACTTGAGGGCAGGAGGCCCTGATCGCTATTCTAATACACTGCACTACATGCGTAGTGCAGTGTATTAGAACTGTCAGCTACTCACTGACAGCAAGCATAGTGGGCCTGACGTTGTCAGGACCCACTAGGCTTCCGTCTATGGCATAGCCGGACGCCATTGTTTGGTGTCCGGTTGCCATAGTCACCATCGCCGGCCGCTATCGCGTAGCAGGCGGGCGATGGCAGCTTAACCCCTAAAAAGCCGCGATCTCTATAGAACGCGGCTTTTAAGGGGTTAATCAGCGGGGACACAGCGATCGGTCCCCGCTGTAGGAGCTGTGACAGCTGCTGAACAAGACAGCAGCGTCACAGCTCCTGTATGTGTCGGGAGGACGGCCTAAACGGCCGTTACTCCCGTGACGTACTATTACGGCATGGAGCGCGAACGATACAGCTGCCATGACGTAATAGTACGTCAAGGAGCGGGAAGGGGTTAAAGGATCATTTACACTGGCCAGTCATCGTCAAAATTGGCTAGTTTCTGAGCAATCATAATGCTAATTGGCCAGTGTGAATTGAGGAAAAAAGTATTATTGTTGATCTTCATCGATTGCCCTAATCGTTAATAGTGCAGCAGTTATGTAAATGCTCACGAGAGCTGTCAAATGACAACAATGTTGCTCCATGCTCGATAAGGAAGAGCTTCATTCCCGTTGCCTATGAGGATTGTACTGATGGAAATGTCTATCTGATCCTCGCCCAAGATTTTTTTTTAAACCACAATCACTCATTGGTAGTTTGAAAAATCATGATGAAAAAACTCACCTTTAATGTATCAGAGTCTACTCTAACAAGATGTCTATCAGTTGAATTTAAATGGTGGTCACTGAGACAAGAAGGGAAACGGTTGCTATGAAACCTGACGTAAAGACTTTGGGCTTTACATTTGTAACATAGTCGAGCAAAACATAATATAAAATGAAACGTAAAAAGGAAAAGATAGACAATAAGTTATTTGATATAGAGAAGCTATATACACTACCGTTCAAAAGTTTGGGGTCACCCAGACAATTTTGTGTTTTTCATGAAAACTCACACTTATATTTATCAAATGAGTTGCAGAATGACTAGAAAATATAGTCAAGACATTGACAAGGTTAGAAATAATGATTTTTATTTGAAATAATTTTCTCCTTCAAACTTTGGTTTCGTCAAAGAATGCTCCATTTGCAGCAATTCCAGCATTGCAGACCTTTGGCATTCTAGCTGTTAATTTGCTGAGGTAATCGGGAGAAATTTCACCCCTTGCTTCCAGAAGCCCCTCCCACAAGTTGGATTGGCTTGATAGGCACTTCTTGCGTACCATACGGTCAAGCTGCTCCCACAACAGCTCTATGGGGTTGAGATCTGGTGACTGCGCTGGCCACTCTATTACAGATAGAATACCAGCTGCCTGCTTCTTCCCTAAATAGTTCTTGCATAATTTGGATGTGTGCTTTGGGTCATTGTCCTGTTGTAGGATGAAATTGGCTCCAATCAAGTGCTGTCCACAGGGTATGACATGGCGTTGCAAATGGGAGTGATAGCCTTCCTTATTCAAAATCCCTTTTACCTTGTACAAATCTCCCACTTTACCAGCACCAAAGCAACCCCAGACTATCACATTACCTCCACCATGCTTGACAGATGGCGTCAGGCACTCTTCCAGCATCTTTTCAGTTGTATGTTCTTCTGTGTGATCCAAACACCTCAAACTTCGATTCGTCTGTCCATAACACTTTTTTCCAATCTTCCTCTGTCCAATGTCTGTGTGCTTTTGCCCATATTAATCTTTTCCTTTTATTAGCCAGTCTCAGATATGGCTTTTTCTTTGCCACTCTGCCCTGAAGGCCAGCATCCCGGAGTCGCCTCTTCACTGTAGATGTTGACACTGGCGTTTTGCGGGTACTTTTTAATGAAGCTGCCAGTTGAGGACCTGTGAGGCGTCTATTTCTCAAACCAGAGACTCTAATGTACTTGTCTTGTTGCTCAGTTGTGCAGCGGGGCTTCCCACTTCTCTTTCTACTCTGGTAAGAGCCTGTTTGTGCTGTCCTCTGAAGGGAGCAGTACACACCGTTGTAGGAAATCTTCAGTTTCTTGGCAGTTTCTCGCATTGAATAGCCTTCATTTCTAAGAACAAGAATAGACTGTCGAGTTTCACATGAAAGCTCTCTTTTTCTAGCCATTTTGAGAGTTTAATCGAACCCACAAATGTAATGCTCCAGATTCTCAACTAGCTCAAAAGAAGGTCAGTTTTATAGCTCCTCTAAACAGCAAAACTGTTTACAGCGGTGCTAACATAATTGCACAAGTGTTTTTTTTTCTTTATAATAGATTTTTATTTTGAAAATATAACAATACAAATATTTCACGGTTTGTGCAAAAAAAAGTATAAATTTGCACGCAGTGCAATACATTTTAGTGAAACATCATAGTGTAACAACAGTATTCATAGATATATATATATACACGTAGAAGAACAACAGTAGGAGGTAGCCTCCCATCTATCAGAATTTAATGATAAGAGAGATATAGCAATAAAAATAACAGTATCATGTTCGCATTAAATTAGTGCAATAGTCAGGGAGACCGCCCCCCCAGTAAAGTGAGAAGTGACACCTATAAGAGCATTTTTTAAGTATATGGACATACAACACATAACATCAGACAACAGAGGGAAAACACATACATACAAAGCGCCTCAGGTAAGTACTAAGATTCATTCAGAACCTGCCATCCAAACAGAGAGGTAGATCAGCACCTTCCCGGAATCTAGTCCATACCATCCAAGTTTGGACGAAGATCCCTATTTTGCCCCTATCAACGGACAGCAACTCCTCCATTCTCATGATCCCGTTCACCTCCGTTATCCATTCCGCCAGGGACGGTACAGTATGTGATTTCCAGTGACGAGGTATCACCGTTCTCGCTGCGGTCAAGAAATGTCTAAAGATCCCCCTTTTGAGGTGTGGGAGTGATCCAGGAACCATAGAAAGCAAGCCTATAGAAGCCGAGGTTGGAACCTCAGTATGGAAAAGCTTGTTGCCTAAATCAAAAATCTTCCCCCAAAAGGGACGTAGCATGGGACAATCCCACCAAATATGCAACATAGTTCCAGGAGCTTCCCCACACCTCCAACAATCAGCAGACACATCGGGGAATATCCTGTGTAGCAAGGTCGGACAAAGGTACCACCTGGTTAGTATTTTGTAATTCTTTTCCTGTGCAAAACAAGACATCGGTAACTTATGAGCTAACAGGAAAGCGGTACCCCACTCCTCCTCAGAGTGTCTAACCCCCATTTCCTCGTCCCATGCTGCAGTAAAAGATAATTGAGAGAAAGAAAATTTCGGCAGAAGGATCCCATGCAGGTGAGACAACACGTGAGAAGGAGCTGTGGGCAAGGACAAGTAGAGTTCCAAAGGAGTCTTAACCTGTAGTAGGACCATACAATCACCTATGGAAGAAAGATAGGACCGCAATTGCAAATAGGACCACCAGGTTGACCTCCTCCCCGGGCAGGCAGCAGATACATCCGTCATTGGCAACATGGCACCGTCTGGAGTAAGGGTCTCCGATAAATATCCACCATTTCCACTCTCCCAACAGAGGAATGTATCAACACCCTCCGCCGGAGGGAAAGAAGGATTATCAAATAGAGGAGTCAAGGGACCTGGGCGATGAACAAGGCCCGTAGTACCCAAGATCCGTTCCCAAACCATGAGAAACTGACGTGTGAGGAAAGGTAGAGGGAGAGATTGTCTCTGAAGGACTGACAGCCACGGCAGAGAGGATAATGCCAGAGGAGACATAGCCTTTTCAATGCGCACCCATTGCTTACCTGACTCCGAACGGAACCAATCCACTACTCTCATAATTATCGCTGCTTGATGGTATCGTTTAAAGTCTGGGAGACCCGCGCCCCCGTCTACTTTTGGCCGGCTCAGGACAGTATACCGGATACGAGGCTTAGCGGAGCCCTACACAAACTTAGTTATGGCCCTATGTAAAACCTGGAAAGAACTGGATGGTACTGCAATAGGGACGGTCTGGAAGATATATAGAAATTTGGGCAAGACATCCATTTTGACCGCATTGATACGTCCAAACCACGACATGCGGTTTCCGCCGTATTCCGCCAATTCCTTCATGGTACGCTGTAAGATGGGCGTATAATTCAAAGCATACAAATCTGACTGTTGCGTAGGGACATGTACCCCTAGATATTTTAAAGATTTGGGTTGCCGCCTGAACGGAAAAACCTGAGCGAGATGGGCAGCCAGAGGTTGATCCAAATATATATTCAAGGCCTCCGATTTGGAGTAATTGACTTTAAAATTACTTAGATGGCCAAAGCGCTCAAACTCCTCCGTCAGAGATGGCAAAGAAATCATGGGAGTTGTGATAAATAACAGGAGGTCACACGCGTATAACGCCAATTTATGATTCTGTGAGCCAATGCGTATACCGTTAACATCAGGGTTATTCCGCAGCGTCACGGCCAGGTGTTCCATGACCAGAACATACAAAAGAGGCGAGAGTGGGCACCCCTGTCTTGTGCCATTAGCAATAGATAGAGGATCAGATAATAGTCCGTTGACACGAGCTCGAGCTGTAGGCCTTTGGTATGAGGCCATTATCCTATCCACCGTAGTGGTGCCAAGGCCAACCTGTGTCAGGACACTGCGGAGGAACACCCAGTGCACTCTATCAAAAGCCTTTTCGGCATCTATCGAGAGTAAACACATCGGTATCTTATGGGATTGGCAGTATGATGTCAAAAGGAGGGTTTTGTTGGTGTTATCCCGCGCTTCCCGACCACATACAAACCCCACCTGATCATCCACGATCAAGTCAGGTAGTAACGGCGATAACCGAGAGGCAAGTAGCTTTGCGAAAAGCTTCACATCTACATTAATTAACGATATGGGCCTGAAGTTTGCGCATACCGTTGGGTCCTTGCCTGGTTTAGGTAGAAGAGTTATATGAGCCTCGAGGGATTGAGGCGCAAAGGGACATGAGGAGGACACCGAGTTAAAAACTTTCGTCAGAAAAGGATCCAATTGATCTTTAAATGCCTTATAAAATTTGTTATTAAACCCATCGGGCCCCGGGCTTTTGCCTAAGGGCGACTCTCCAATAGCCTGCTCCACTTCGGTTCCCAAAAAATCCTCCTCAAGCTCCAAAGCCACCCCCTCCTCCAAGGTCGGCAGCGCAGTATCCTGAACATAGCGGTCGATTTTATCCCGTAACGATTCTCCCTGCATATCATGAAATTGGCCTTTGATATTATATAGCGCAGAGTAATAGTGTTTAAAGCAGTCCGTAATACCAACCGGGTCATGAACCTCAACGCCCGAGGGAGATGAAACTTTAGGGATATATGACGCCTGTGTACGGGGATGCAGTATCCGTGCAAGAGACCTACCGCATTTATCTGCATATTCGTATGAGTGCTTGCGCATCCGATCCCTGAATCGAGCATGCGACTGATCTATCAAAGAACGCAAGGATTCTCTCGCTGTAGTGAGCTCTGCAAAAATCTGTGAGGATGGAACCCTTTTGTGACAGGATTCCAGATCTCGTATCTGAATCAAGAGACGTGTAATAGCAAAACCCAATTTCGCGCTTCAATCGTGCCCCATTTTGTATCAGTACCCCTCGAATGACACACTTCAGTGCCTCCCACTGGAGTGGCAAGGGAGTAGCTTCATGTTCATGAACCTCAAAGAAACCGGTAATTGAATCTTTAATGGCCGCCACGCATACTGCATCCCGCAACAAGTTGTCATTAAGTTTCCAGTATTGGAAATTAGGTAATGAATTAGGAAATGTAAGGGTCAGAAACACAGGTGCATGGTCCGACCAAATCATAGGGCCCACGTCAGAGGTAGGATGCCAGGTAAGCAAGTGGTGGCTAATCAAAAAAGCGTCTATCCTACTGTACATGTTATGCAGTGGGGAGAAATAAGTGTAGTCTCTTACCTGAGGGTGTAGAATCCTCCACACGTCAATCAACTGCATGGAATGCATCACATTTTTCAGTGTCCCCAAATGCGACTTAGGAACCACAGACCTGCCCGAAGAGGTGTCAAGTCTGGAATCAAAAGTCAGATTAAAATCACCTCCAACAATTAGAACGCCCTCAGTGAACTCTTCCAGTTTCCTTAAATACAATCGGCCTACTCGTGCCTGGTCCCTATTGGGGAGGTACATATTGACCAGTGTAAAGATCTTATTACGTATGGATAGCTTGAGAAAAACATATCGACCATCCGGGTCAACCAGAACATCAAGAATTTTATGTGAGAGTGACTTATGAATACATATACTGGCACCCTTGGACTTAGAGTCCGGGTTGGTACTGTGGAACCAGACCGGAAAATATCGATTCGTGAACTGTGGCGTATGGCCCGTCTGAAAATGAGTTTCTTGCAGGAACAAGATATGTACCCGCTCTTTATGCATGTTGTATAAAATTTGTGAGCGTTTTTCTGGGACATTAAGCCCCGTAGCATTAAAGGTACAAGTCTTCAATTGTGCCATTGCCACCTCTCACTAAAGGAGCTCGCAGAGCAATGTACTAAGTAGAGGTGGGACGAACAACAACAGGACAAACAAGGAAGGGAGAGACAACAACAAAGACAAACAGACAGGTGAAATAATCACCCACCCCTTGAGCTACTCAAGGAGAAACAATCAAGAGTACACCGGATATAACCAGTGAGTCCCTAAGAGGAGAAGTGTCAGGACAAGGTCTAGCCAGTGCCCCGCACCCCCCAACCCAGTGCAAATAACACACATCTTAGAACCAACACATGAATGGAAAGAACATTAAGGCAATTAGCTCAATATCACGAGAAAGTGAAATAATGCCCGACATTTGGTCAGGATCAAACCAGAGATACCAACATAACCATACAATCCCGGAAATCTATACAGTTACCGCATGAATGCACAGGCATGCAATTAGTATTAACATAGATAATCACATAACATACATGTTGCAGTAGTACTGGCAGCTGAAGAACATTAATTAATCCCGGGTAACTGATCAATCTGAACACCTGCAGCCCCTACCTAGGGCGAAAGTACCGGCATAACTGGGCATTAAATGACACACATCAGACCTTCGCCTCCCAAGATATAACCAATAACAAATGAACTTAAGGTCTAGGCCTACTGCTGGCTGACAAAGAAACCTCCATACGAAATCACAGCGGATCAGCACGTCTCCCACCATGACGACCCATAGGAGAAGCGAGAGAACGACCACGCCGGCGCGGCCTTGAGTGCTGTGATGGTAAAGGGGCATACGGCCAATCAGGCAGGGAAACTCTCGGCACCTGGAGGGCAGCACAGAAGTCCGGAACATCCCCTGGGTCTCGAACACTCAGCAATGTCCCATCTCAGCGGACCTGTAGCTGGAAGGGGTGACCCCAGGAATAGGAGATCTCATGCTCTCTCAGCACATCCAGTAAGGGACGAAGCACTCGGCGTTTGTCCAGGGTCATCTTGGACAAATCGGATAACAACTGGATCTTGACCCCTTGTAATAAGACTTCTCCTTTGTCTCGGGCCTTCCTCATGATCTGCTCCTTCAGAGAGAAAAAATGGACACGGCATAGCACATCTCTAGGCCTATCAGGATCCGGGTTACGAGGGCCGAGAGTCCTGTGAGCCCTATCAAGCTCCAATGGATCGTCAGCAGGGCGCCCCAGCAGGGAGTTGAACAAAGACTGTAGGACGGGTATGAGTTGCCCCGAAGATATATCCTCAGGAATGCCCCAGAGTCGAATGTTGTTACGGCGATTCCGATTCTCATGATCTTCAGCCAAGTTAAATAGAGCATGAATCTGCTGGGAGTGCTGATCCAGCCGTTCAGCATGAGAGACTTGCTGCTGTGTAACAGAAAAAACATCGCCTTCTATGCGCTGAACTTGATCGGACAATTGAGAGACATTAGTCGTAAGAGCCTGTATCTCAGATTTATATGTCATCTCAAGACGATTCACATAACGCTCCATGTCCTGTTTAGTGGGCAATGAGGCGAGCTGTTGTCTCAGGCCCTGTAAATCATCTCCCATGCTAGCAGAGCCATTAATGTTGGGGGAGGAATGAAGATCCAGATCCTGAGGAGAAGCAGGCATTGATGCAGACCCCAGCATGCCAGAGGATGAGGAATGAGAGGTCCGGGCGCCATGACTGACACCACGTGGCGAGCAGGACGGTGCAGGAAGCGCCATGACAATTCCAGAAGGGCCCATCTCTACCCCCGCTAGCAGGGAAGGAAACGAACCCTGGGAGCCAGAGACCGGAGAGGGGGTACTGTCGGTACCTGATGCTGCAGCTGCAATTCCCGAAGAAGACTCCTCTGCAAGCGGGAATCCTGGTCCAGTTCGTCTCCCCTCCAACGGAGCCATCTTGGGAGACGGCCCAGCAGCAGCGTCGGTGAGAAATCGCTGAATGGAGCCGGCTGAAGACATCTGCCTCGTACAGTATGGAGTCCCCGAGGTTGCCTTAGATTTCCTGACCATTAGGTAGGTTCAAGTGTGTCTTATAATATGCTTATGAGCGGGTTATGGAAGTGCAGGAACGGAGCTCTCAAGCAGCACGTCTGGTCAGCGCCATGTCCAAGCCACGCCCCTGCACAAGTGTTTTCAAGTGTTTTCTAATCATCCATTAGGCTTCTAACACAGTTAGCAAACACAATGTACCATTAGAACACTGTAGTGATGGTTGCTGGAAATGGGCCTCTATACACCTATCTAGATATTGCATTAAAAAAACAGACGTTTGCAGCTAGAATAGTCATTTAGCACATTAACAATGTATAGAGTGTATTTCTGATTAGTTTAATGTTATCTTCATTGAAAAAAACTGTGCTTTTCTTGCAAAAATAAGGAAATTTCTAAGTGACCCTAAACTTTTGAACGGTAGTGTATATATATATTTTCTTAGTGAGAATATAGGGGTTTTATATTCAGTTATTTTTATTTAGCATTTATATATTTTCCTATATTTCTGGGATATTTTATCGTTTACATTTATTATACACTCCTCAACATTGAAATTGCAACACCAAGAAGGACAAGCCGTAAGGTTATGCAAATCGAAGAAGTAGCAGGTATCGCTAAGATCTGCAAATGATTCAATTTTTAAGCACCTAGCTCCAATCTGTGGCATATGGGAGTGGCATAAAAGTCAGATAGAATCAAAGTTTTTTAGCCACACGACAGCACAAAAATCGGATCAATTGGTGTGGGATGATTGTGCGATGCCTCCTCTTTGTCGATGTGCCATTTATCGCCACTTGTGGCAAACTGAGATGGAGAGAATCCTTGAACTGGGAAACATTAGTTTATCATTCCGGCAGATCGCTACGCACATAGGCCGAGATGTCAGCACTGTTCAACCTTGCGTGTCCCGGAGGTTGGGAGAACAAGAACAAACGGGAATGACAGCAAGAGGAGTGCAGAGGCAAACCTCTGCACGGACATATCCTCTGATTGGAAGAATCGCACGTAGTGGTCCATTCTGTACTGCAAGTGAAATTGGACGTCGCATCCCAAGCCTAGGGCCGGCAACCAGTTTAGGAACAAACCATCAGAAAGCATTTGTTTGCATGACATTGGGCTATGAGCCAGACGTCCGGCTACAGATGCTCCATTGACCACACGCCACCGCTCTCAAAGGCTATCATGGTGCATAGCAAGACGGCAATGAAGGCTGGAATGGAGATTGATCGTCTTCAGCGATGATGTTATGGAATCACAAGTTGAGCAATTCACAGGGTGGAAGTTTATGCAATTGCTGGGTGAGCGATTCCTCAAAGGCTGATGGAGACTGTCAGGAATGAGTGTGCAAATAAATCCGCAACCCCAAATCCGTCACAACTCTGATCAACAGAATCTAAGGCTACTCATGGTTTTCGCCAGAGCCCACCGCAAGGCAGGTTGGACTTTGCAGGTTGTTTTAACAGAGTTCGGTGTTGGATAAGAGGTGCAATGCAGGCAATACCAAAGCAGATAACAAAACAGCCCAAGGGTAAATATAAAGCCCAAATCACAAATCTAGTGGTTATCAGAGATTGCAGAGGTCAAATCCAGCCGGGAGCAGAAAGTCCAAATCAGTAAGCAAAGCGTAATCCAGAGACAAGCCGAGGTCCAGTTCCAAAATGTAAAATCACAAGCAAAGAAAACAGAACCAACCAAGATTTACATACTCCACCCTTCAATCTGAAGAAAGACAGAGAAGTGGAATAGGCTCAACAACTAAAACCAGAACCGCCCAGAAGCTAGACAGTAGTCATGGTGATCTTAAAGGGACGGACGTTTTCTAATAGATGAGTCCCGCTCTTTTCTCGGACGCAAGGATAGCTGGAGATTGTTCTGGAGACCACGTGGGCAACATCATGAAGAGGCCTTCGCAAGAGAACGTCACACTGGTACTACTCCCGAGATTATGGTGTGGGGTAGCATAATACATGATAGCCAGACCGCTCTAGCCTTCATTTCAGGTACACTAACAGCTCAGAATTACATTGATTTGGTTGTGGAACCAGTGGTAGATTCACTGAAAAATAGGTAATGAATGTCGTTCAGTAATAAATGTGTTTCACCGCCTGGAAGAACGATTAAAAAGTAGTTTATTAGTTAATTTCATAAAATAGTGGCTCTACCAGCCGTTGATACCAGACCAGGCTTAAGCAAGTGATTAGCGACAAGAAAGGTGGTATAGAGTGGTTGATGTCTCCTTTCCACCCAAAACACCAGCTATCTGCTTGTAGTATAAATAACGCTATGTCTTTGCCATTGATAACTGTCTATCTAAATCCTACGCGTTTCATCATCACATACACGGTGATGCTTCCTCAGGGATTGATAGAAGTAGATTTATTTCAAATCTCGTTAAATTCAAAAGTAGTGAAATGATAACAATTTTGCAGCACTGGATAGCACTGTTTATGTGCTGATTCGTAACCTCCAGACGCATGCACGGCTCTGATACACTGGCCGTACACGCGCCGGAGATCCTAAGGACTTAAAAGGCTGAGAGCCCGCCCTCCAAAGGTCTTCCCCTGAATGAGCCGCCAATCCGCGTATTACACGCCAACCAGTGACGTGCCGGAGGCGGCGTCCTGGGAACCTAGCAACCTAGGAGGGTTGCTGGACGATCAAAGCGTCCATGGTAACTAGGGGATGCTAGACGCGGCTCCTTGGTTGTCAGTAAACAAAAATACATCGTGTGAATATAGTGGTAGCACAAGGCCCTGTGATCCGACAAGGCCGTGTGGATGCCGGAGGAGGGACTCAAAAGTACGGAGGACCGTCTTGTTCAAAGACTATCTTCTAAACTATGACACCACATGTGTCTTTATAGTATCCTAAATACGCCCGGAATCATAAGGAATAATGTCCCAGGGCATCGTGGACAGGAATAGAAAAGGAGAACGCGGCCATATAGTACCGAATAATCCACGGGAGAGAACAGTGCCCGGATTAACTTCGTAGCTCATATTGACCTATCCCATGGCGAACCTATGGCAGATATAACCAGCGATAGCGGTGTCATAGGTGGGATAATAGGGTGTTGAATATGTTGTGTTAAGAGCCAGCAAAAGACCTAGTGGAGAATCATGACAAAAAACGCGATAAAACGCGATAAAAACCGCGATCGGAAACGCACAGTGTGCATAAGGACATAAGAATAGCAGGCATAGATGTGTTGGAATAAGGTATATGGTACATTATTGGGTAGCCAGACCAATATTCAGGTGATGCGGTTAAAGGAAACATGCGTAGGAGATTTGTTCATTTATTCCCAGCGGGTTGATAGTCTGCATTCTGAATATCCATTCTGCCTCTTTTTGGAGTATTTTCCTATCCAGGTCCCCACCTCTAGGGAGGGGTCTCACTTGTTCTATACCCTGGAACACAAGAGCCGTAGCATCCCCGTCATGGCAGGACCACACATGTCTTGATACAGGGGTGTCCACTTTCCTTCTGACGTCCCCAATGTGGTCCCGTATCCTTCTCCTAAATTCCCTTTTGGTCTTGCCCACATATTGCAGGCCACATTTGCATGTCATGAGATAAACAATGCCCTTTGTTTTACAATTTATGAATGACCTGTTATCAAAGGTTTTGCCAGTCTGCGTACTCGTGAAATTCTTGCTGCATAATATCGACACACAGGCTTTGCATGTTCCGCATCTGTATGTCCCTCTAGCACTATTGTCCAGCCAAGTGCCACATTGTGTAACCGGTTGTAAGTGGCTATGGACCAATCGGTCCCTGAGATTCCGTCCCCTTCTATAGGTAATGAGCGGGGCGTCCCGAACAAGGGTCCCCACATCAGGATCAGCCTTCAGTATGCCCCAAAATCGTTTGAGGACCTCCCTCACCTCTCTACTCGCCGAGTCAAAGGTACCAATAACCCTCAATGGTTCTTCATGCGTTTCATTTGGTTTAGGATTGAGCAGGTCATCTCTATTACATCCCAGTGCATTCTGAAATGCCCCTCTAAGCACCTCCCTAGGGTATCCCCTATGCCTAAACCTATTCTCGAGGTCACGTGCGGATACCCTGAAGTCCGTGATGGTCGAACAATTCCTCCGTGCCCTGAGGTATTGGCCCTTAGGTATCCCTCTCTTCAGGTTGGTTGGATGCCAACTTTCCCACCGTAATAGGCTATTGGTCGCCGTTTCTTTGCGATACATGTTGGTCTCCAACAGTCCTGTATCCGTCTTGGATATCATGATGTCCAGGAAGGTAATCCTGGTATCCTGAATTTCGGATGTGAAGAAAAGGCCTAGTTCATTGGCGTTTAAGATCTCCACAAATTCCTTGAATTCCTCCCTGGTCCCTGTCCATAGGATGAGGACATCATCTATGAATCTCATCCAGAGTAAAATACATGATGACCATTTGTCCATCAGTTCACTGAACACAACTTCCTTTTCCCACCAACCCAGATAAAGGTTGGCAAAAGTGGGTGCACATGGACTACCCATGGCCACTCCTCTGAGTTGGTGGTAGATCTTTTGATCAAATAGAAAGAAGTTGTGTTCTAGGACAAACCTAAGTAATTCAATCACGAATTCATTGTGGGCCTGATATTGTACCCCTTTATCCATCAAGAAGTGTTCAATAGCTCTACATCCTTTGTTGTGTGGAATGGAGCTATATAGGGACTCCACATCAAGAGATGCCAAAAGTGTCTGACCGTCACACCGTATACCCTCAAGTCTTCTCAGCACATCCATGGTGTCCCTCACGTATGATGGCAGGGACACCACAAATGGCCTGAGGACCCGATCAAGGTACAGGCTCGCATTCTGAGTGAGGCTGTCAATCCCCGAAACTATGGGGCGACCCTTGAGAGGGTGCAACCCCTTGTGTACCTTGGGTAAGCTGTAAAATGTTGCCGTTAGTGGGAACTCCTTCAGCATGAAGTTCATTTCCCTATCATTTATGAGGTTATCTGTTTTTGCTGGACCAAGAATATTTTTAAGTTTGTCCTTAAAGGTGATCATTGGATTACTGGCCAAGACCCCATAGCACTTTCGATCATCCAAGATGTCGTAGCACATCTTGCTGTATTGTGATCGGTTCATAACCACTATGTTCCCCCCTTTGTCCGAGGGTTTAATAATGATATCATCATCCCTCTCTAGGGATAACAGGGCTGCCATCTCTCTGCTGGAAAAATTAGAGCCGTGCTCCTTATGATTGATCAGTTTAAGTTGGTCCTCCACTACCTTTACAAAAACATCAATGGGGGTATTGTCACTGAGGGGTGCATATTTGGTTGATGGGACCCTTAGTTCCGTGAATGGGCCCTTGCCCTCCTCCCTGTGACCCTCCTCCCATAGATCCTCTAGTAGTCTGAAGTGTGGGAGATCTTCTTCCATGATCCCCAGTTCCATGCATTGTCGTTTGTTATGCATCTTAAAAAACTTTTTCCACTTAAGTTTCCTGGCAAAGAGGTTGAGGTCCTTAACCCACGTGAAGAGGTTAAATTTATTTGTCGGGACAAATGAAAGACCCTTGCTCAGCACCTCCACCTCTTCTACTGTCAGATTGCGTGTGGAAAGGTTCACAATCTGAAGTCTATCACTATTCCCCAAGGTGCCTATAGCTCCCTTCTCTCTCGCAGAAGATAATCTGAGATCGGGTGGTTCTTGGCTAAAAAAAACCCCCGATACTGATTCTTTCCTCTATTTCTGCCTCTGAAATTTTGACGAGTCTGGTATCTACCAGTCGCATTACCTCCCTGACCTCTTCTGGGTGGAATCCTACCAAGCTCAGTGTCTGATTGTTCCTGTCCCGAAGAGGAATGATCAGTATCTGGTTCCTGAGGTGCACCAGTCCTGGCACTATAGTCAAAAATCCTTCCTTCTTTGAAGTCCACCGTGTCACGTACAAATTGGAAATGCTTCCTTTCTTTAATGTGACACGTGAACTTCTCTATTGTTTGTTGTAACACCGCTTCTTTCCTTTCAAATTCTGAATTGTTGTTGAATTTTTTAACTGCAGTAATACACTCTTTTAATTCTTGACTGCTACGTGCCAAACTACTGTGCTCTTCCTCCAAAAGGATTCCCATAAACCTGAGTGAGGATTCGATCGATTCTTTCTCCCACTTTTTAAGAAGCTCAGGGGAGCGAACCCTCACCGCAGGGATAAGGGAAATCCTCAGGCCTCTTGGAACAATTTTGTTTTTGATATATGTCTCTAGGGTGCACCTCAGGAACCAGATACTGATCATTCCTCTTCGGAACAGGAACAATCAGACACTGAGCTTGGTAGGATTCCACCCAGAAGAGGTCAGGGAGGTAATGCGACTGGTAGATACCAGACTCGTCAAAATTTCAGAGGCAGAAATAGAGGAAAGAATCAGTATCGGGGGGGGGGGGGGGGGGTTTTAGCCAAGAAGCACCCGATCTCAGATTATCTTTTGCGAGAGAGAAGGGAGCTATAGGCACCTTGGGGAATAGTGATAGACTTCAGATTGTGAACCTTTCCACACGCAATCTGACAGTAGAAGAGGTGGAGGTGCTGAGCAAGGGTCTTTCATTTGTCCCGACAAATAAATTTAACCTCTTCACGTGGGTTAAGGACCTCAACCTCTTTGCCAGGAAACTTAAGTGGAAAAAGTTTTTTAAGATGCATAACAAACGACAATGCATGGAACTGGGGATCATGGAAGAAGATCTCCCACACTTCAGACTACTAGAGGATCTATGGGAGGAGGGTCACAGGGAGGAGGGCAAGGGCCCATTCATGGAACTAAGGGTCCCATCAACCAAATATGCACCCCTCAGTGACAATACCCCCATTGATGTTTTTGTAAAGGTAGTGGAGGACCAACTTAAACTGATCAATCATAAGGAGCACGGCTCTAATTTTTCCAGCAGAGAGATGGCAGCCCTGTTATCCCTAGAGAGGGATGATGATATCATTATTAAACCCTCGGACAAAGGGGGGAACATAGTGGTTATGAACCGATCACAATACAGCAAGATGTGCTACGACATCTTGGATGATCGAAAGTGCTATGGGGTCTTGGCCAGTAATCCAATGATCACCTTTAAGGACAAACTTAAAAATATTCTTGGTCCAGCAAAAACAGATAACCTCATAAATGATAGGGAAACGAACTTCATGCTGAAGGAGTTCCCACTAACGGCAACATTTTACAGCTTACCCAAGGTACACAAGGGGTTGCACCCTCTCAAGGGTCGCCCCATAGTTTCGGGCATTGACAGCCTCACTCAGAATGCGAGCCTGTACCTTGATCGGGTCCTCAGGCCATTTGTGGTGTCCCTGCCATCATACGTGAGGGACACCATGGATGTGCTGAGAAGACTTGAGGGTATACGGTGTGACGGTCAGACACTTTTGGCATCTCTTGATGTGGAGTCCCTATATAGCTCCATTCCACACAACAAAGGATGTAGAGCTATTGAACACTTCTTGATGGATAAAGGGGTACAATATCAGGCCCACAATGAATTCGTGATTAAATTACTTAGGTTTGTCCTAGAACACAACTTCTTTCTATTTGATCAAAAGATCTACCACCAACTCAGAGGAGTGGCCATGGGTAGTCCATGTGCACCCACTTTTGCCAACCTTTATCTGGGTTGGTGGGAAAAGGAAGTTGTGTTCAGTGAACTGATGGACAAATGGTCATCATGTATTTTACTCTGGATGAGATTCATAGATGATGTCCTCATCCTATGGACAGGGACCAGGGAGGAATTCAAGGAATTTGTGGAGATCTTAAACGCCAATGAACTAGGCCTTTTCTTCACATCCGAAATTCAGGATACCAGGATTACCTTCCTGGACATCATGATATCCAAGACGGATACAGGACTGTTGGAGACCAACATGTATCGCAAAGAAACGGCGACCAATAGCCTATTACGGTGGGAAAGTTGGCATCCAACCAACCTGAAGAGAGGGATACCTAAGGGCCAATACCTCAGGGCACGGAGGAATTGTTCGACCATCACGGACTTCAGGGTATCCGCACGTGACCTCGAGAATAGGTTTAGGCATAGGGGATACCCTAGGGAGGTGCTTAGAGGGGCATTTCAGAATGCACTGGGATGTAATAGAGATGACCTGCTCAATCCTAAACCAAATGAAACGCATGAAGAACCATTGAGGGTTATTGGTACCTTTGACTCGGCGAGTAGAGAGGTGAGGGAGGTCCTCAAACGATTTTGGGGCATACTGAAGGCTGATCCTGATGTGGGGACCCTTGTTGGGGACGCCCCGCTCATTACCTATAGAAGGGGACGGAATCTCAGGGACCGATTGGTCCATAGCCACTTACAACCGGTTACACAATGTGGCACTTGGCTGGACAATAGTGCTAGAGGGACATACAGATGCGGAACATGCAAAGCCTGTGTGTCGATATTATGCAGCAAGAATTTCACGAGTACGCAGACTGGCAAAACCTTTGATAACAGGTCATTCATAAATTGTAAAACAAAGGGCATTGTTTATCTCATGACATGCAAATGTGGCCTGCAATATGTGGGCAAGACCAAAAGGAAATTTAGGAGAAGGATACGGGACCACATTGGGGACGTCAGAAGGAAAGTGGACACCCCTGTATCAAGACATGTGTGGTCCTGCCATGACGGGGATGCTACGGCTCTTGTGTTCCAGGGTATAGAACAAGTGAGACCCCTCCCTAGAGGTGGGGACCTGGATAGGAAAATACTCCAAAAAGAGGCAGAATGGATATTCAGAATGCAGACTATCAACCCGCTGGGAATAAATGAACAAATCTCCTACGCATGTTTCCTTTAACCGCATCACCTGAATATTGGTCTGGCTACCCAATAATGTACCATATACCTTATTCCAACACATCTATGCCTGCTATTCTTATGTCCTTATGCACACTGTGCGTTTCCGATCGCGGTTTTTATCGCGTTTTATCGCGTTTTTTGTCATGATTCTCCACTAGGTCTTTTGCTGGCTCTTAACACAACATATTCAACACCCTATTATCCCACCTATGACACCGCTATCGCTGGTTATATCTGCCATAGGTTCGCCATGGGATAGGTCAATATGAGCTACGAAGTTAATCCGGGCACTGTTCTCTCCCGTGGATTATTCGGTACTATATGGCCGCGTTCTCCTTTTCTATTCCTGTCCACGATGCCCTGGGACATTATTCCTTATGATTCCGGGCGTATTTAGGATACTATAAAGACACATGTGGTGTCACAGTTTAGAAGATAGTCTTTGAACAAGACGGTCCTCCGTACTTTTGAGTCCCTCCTCCGGCATCCACACGGCCTTGTCGGATCACAGGGCCTTGTGCTACCACTATATTCACACGATGTATTTTTGTTTACTGACAACCAAGGAGCCGCGTCTAGCATCCCCTAGTTACCATGGACGCTTTGATCGTCCAGCAACCCTCCTAGGTTGCTAGGTTCCCAGGACGCCGCCTCCGGCACGTCACTGGTTGGCGTGTAATACGCGGATTGGCGGCTCATTCAGGGGAAGACCTTTGGAGGGCGGGCTCTCAGCCTTTTAAGTCCTTAGGATCTCCGGCGCGTGTACGGCCAGTGTATCAGAGCCGTGCATGCGTCTGGAGGTTACGAATCAGCACATAAACAGTGCTATCCAGTGCTGCAAAATTGTTATCATTTCACTACTTTTGAATTTAACGAGATTTGAAATAAATCTACTTCTATCAATCCCTGAGGAAGCATCACCGTGTATGTGATGATGAAACGCGTAGGATTTAGATAGACAGTTATCAATGGCAAAGACATGGAACCAGTGGTATGGCCAATTCTCCAAAGTGTCCCAGAAGCTGTTTTTTAACAGGACTCCGCCAGGCCGTATGTTGCTTGCGATATTGTGATCAGCCTGCATGGCCTAAATGTACTACCATGGCCTGCAGCATCTCCAAACTGGTTTGCCTTTGAGCAGATCTGGGACATCATTGGTCGGCAATTGCAAAGGGTGCTGCCAGCAGCCAATCTTGACGATTTGTGTGCCCAAGTGCATTCAGTGTGCATATCATTCTTCAGACAACCATTAATAACCTCATAGATAGCATGCCAAGGCGTTTAAGTGCGTGTATATCTGTGCGTGGCACTCATACTCGATACTGAATGAATCAAGATGTTTGGAATATTTTGCTTCCATTTTTTTTATCAATTGCATATCATTAACATGTCTATCGGTCCTGTGATTTTGACAATTCCAAAGCTTTTCCTCTTGGTGTTGCAATTTCAACGTTGAGCAGTGTATTATTAATTATTTCGTATTTTTTTCTCTGTAGGTAGTAATCTTAGATATTGTCTGTTTTGTATCTTAACATTATCTTGAACTATAATACTTTTCAATTTAAATTAACAAAGAAATGTAAATAGCTAAATTGGGAGATTGTGTGGTGCAATAATAACCTTCACCAGATTATAAGATATATTTTAAGTTCTTAAAAAAGACATGACTGGTTTTAGGCGACGCTCTATGAATCTCGTATGAAACATAGCAGCTGTTGCTAGGTGTAGATCCTTTTCCTCTAGAATCAGATTACATTTTCAGATCACTGAGTCCTGTAAACTCACTTTAAACTGAACTACTGTATTGTAAGCCAATACTGCAATTGATTGATCTTCATTATACTTCCTTTCTCTGTTGACAGCTACATTAAATAAATTACACAGTTAATAAGGCAGAAAATTACATCTATCAGAGTGTAAACTCATATGCATAGAAATCTTTTATTTTTTGTTTATTATATGTGTAGTATTTTAATAATTATATGTGTAGGATTCTTAATAAACAGGTTATTACAGTAGCAACTAGAGTTTTTCCACTTTTGTTTGGTAGTAAGTTCCTATATTATATAACTGGAGCCAAATGTAATGGCAAAGAGAACATTATGTTTTCCAGACAGAAACACATGTGGGATGCTGAATGTCATAAAATACAGAATTTCTTATTATTCAGAACTATTTCAGCAACATAACTTTGATACAATTTCATTTATTTTTTCCAAAAATGCTATCTTTCTTGTACGTGGTTCTATATGAATGAACCATTATAGGTTATAACACATGTAATGTTTTTTTTCTATTGTTCCAAGCTCTAGGGACCAGTTCTTAAAAATTAAATTAATGTGGTTTTGCCATCTTGGACAGTGATAGCATATCGCTAAGCAATGCTATCACTTTTAGATTGATAGGGGTCCAACTATCAGGTCGTGGTGTCGTGCTGAAGTTTCCTACACAGCAGCGCTCGGGGACACCCACTGTGCAGTACGGCCGCAAAGCCTGGCAGTTGGACCACCTAATCAAGTGCTGCGGCTTCTTCATTCTCCAGATCATGGGGATCCCAGCAGTCAAACCCTTACTGTTTACAAAGTGATGGCTTATCCTAGCAATATGTCATCACTTTCTGAGATGATAAAACCTGCACGTAGCAGCTAATGCACATAGCTTATGACTCTGGATCGTTCAAATCCATAATATAGTACCGATATCCTGCTAAAGGCCCATATTGGACCTCCAAGTGCCTCAGAATTTCTGCATTCCATATTACATAGGTATTCTCTCCTTAAAAGGAGAATACGAAACTTCAAGGGGAATGACACATGGAGTACCAATGGACCTGTAAGGCCACGTTCACACATGGCATAATTTTTCCGCTGCAAATGTTAGTGCAGATTCCGGGCAATTGTGCAACGAATCTGCACCAACATTTGCATATTTTACAGGTAATTCAGACGTTGCAGATATCACAGCTTTCGGTTTTTGCATTGGAAAGACTGAAATTCCGCTGCTTCTCCGTAACATAATGTGCATGCTGCGGAGGGGAAATTCTGCACCACAGCCTATTTTCCTGCACAGTTAATTTCTGCAACGTCTGTACAAAGTTTCCTAAAAATTTATAGAAACAAATGTAAAAAACTTCGGCTGCAGAATTCCACTGCGGACTGTCTGCAGCGGAATTCAACAGCAATTCCGCCACGTCTGAACGTGGCCTGATAATGACCCATAAGGACTCAATTTCAGAATACGCAGGCTGTGCACACAGCTTTGCCACATGCATGAGACATTTGAATGGCCATTTCAAGTGATTTGCCTTTATTTTTTAAGAAATTTTGATATTAGGTAATTCTATAGCTAAACAGTGAAAATAAAATATTTTGAACGCTTCCAAATGACGCCAATTACAAGAGAAATGTTTCATGCTTTCTGACAGCAATACATTTTCATTTTTCATTTTCATAGCTGCATTAGGTCTTGTTTGTTGTGAGATGTACAATTTTTTGTCCTAATTTTAGGGTACATATAAATCAAAGATTAAGTCATAAGATTTTTTTAAATATGGTTGAATGTGGAAAAATAGCAATTCTGCCAATGATATTTATTATACGTTTTTCACTGTTCATCAATTACAACACTTTAGATTTAGGATTTATTATGCTTTATTCGATAAAAGTATATTTTAAAAAATGTGTTTATTCTTATTTTATACGTGTGACTTTTTAAAAAACATTTTTAACTTTTTTTTATGATATCTTATTTTTAACTGAACAGAAGCCCAGACAGAGGGGCCGCTGTGGATATAGTGTTTTTGGACTTTGCAAAGGCATTTGACACTGTCCCTCATAGACATCTAATGGGTAAATTAAGGATTAGAAGGTTTAGAAAGTATAATTTGTAATTGGATTGAGAATTGGCTCAAGGACCGTATCCAGAGACTTGTGGTCAATGTTTCGTACTCTGAATGGTCCCCGGTTATAAATGTTGTACCCCAGGGTTCCGTACTGGGACCACTATTATTTAACTTATTTATTAATGATATAGAGGAAGGGATTAATAGCACTATTTCATGTTAAAGCAAAGTAGGGAAGCAAAGGAGTTAAATGACCAGGATCAGCTTTTCATCAATCCACGGCATTATAGCCGGACGACCACAATAATCGCATTCATTAAAACTTATCATTACTTTCTATTACGGAGTGAAGACCACTATAGCGATGTAATGGCATGTCAATTTGTGCAAAGAGGTTATGGCACATGCAAAGTCTTATAATAAACTACATACACTTGGGCAGAAGCGGTTTGTTAATGATTTGCAATTGTGATAGGTGGAAATCGCCATTCAATTAATAATAGTGTTTTGGAAACTGCAGTGTTTTCTTGGCAATATACTGCCATAATATACATGTATTAAATGTGTACATATCTGAACGCGGCCGCAAGCTTACGCTCATTTTTTTTATCTTCTGTGCATGCATAAGCGCATATACTGTATGTCAGCGAGTCTTACAAACAGTGTCTTAAACATGTCAGCATCCAATTGGAAGCATACCGGATTTAAGTGTTGTGGATGTAGGATTTCTTTGCAGTATCTAAAGAGTCTATCTCAACAAATAATTTTAACATCAAACAGTAGAGTGATTCTACAGCTTGGACACTTCACAATTAATCACTCATGTCATAAGGATCCTTCTCGGATTTTGCATTTTTGTTTGTCGGATTGTTGTTCTTCAAACTAAATTCCAGCATTGAAATCAAACACAATAATATAAGGCTAATAAGCTTTTACTGTAGGAAGAATGTATCTGTATATAGAAAGCAGAGGAGATACCATGGACAACTTTATCCAGCTTGCTTTGAAAGACACAATGAACAATGCCAGTGCACTAGATTGTAATTCACTCTGACATCCCAGGGATTGACAGAAGATACTGCAGGAATTAGTTCGACAACTGTATAAAGTGCCTCCCATAACTCCACTTGTCACTTTGACTGATATAGAGCTGGATTTTCTGAATTGGTTCTGGCATGAATTTATCTCTATATTTATTTATGTAGAGTTATCCCTTGTGTCTTGAAGCTAATTATGAAGTACCAGGGTGTTCTTACCCAGCAAAACTGGTTACCGTTCAGCCGCACCCTTTTATTGTTGTAACGCAAATGATGTTTCACATACAGAAAATACTTTATTCATTCTATGCAACCTAGAGTTTAGTAAAAATCTATCTATCTATCTATCTATCTATCTATCTATCTATCTATCTATCTATCTATCTATCTATCTATCTATCTATCTATCTATCTATCTATCCAACCATCCACCCATCCATCCATCCCTCTCTCTCTCTCTCTCTCTCTCTCTCTCTATCTATCTATCTATCTATCTATCTATCTATCTATCTATCTATCTATCTATCTATCTATCTATCTATCTCATATCTATCTATCTATCTATCTATCTATCTATCTATCTATCTATCTATCTATCTATCTATCTATCTATCTATCTATCTATCTATCTATCTATCCATCTATCTCATATCTATCTATCTATCTATCTATCTATCTATCTATCTATCTATCTATCTATCTATCTATCTATCTATCTATCTATCTACTATCTATCTATCTATCTATCTATCTATCTATCTATCTATCTATCTATCTATCTATCTATCTATCTATCTATCTATCTATCATCTATCTATCATCTATACATTTGTCTCTTTATATAAACACATATACTGTATATACATTTTCTCCCAGTCCCCAATAAAGAAATCAACAACGGAAAAAACTATGGTTAGTGTATTTATATGAGTGTGTACACATAAAATGTCACTAAGCTTTATTCATACAGATTAATGACTAAACCACCAGCACATAATGATGCATTAAGATTTGTAACTAAAATCCATACTTTCTAAAATTGCTGGTTCTAAGTCATTCATAATTACTTAGCATTAGTCCTCTAGTAATTACCTAATGCCCTTGAAAGCTGGTGATTTAATTGCCTGTGTGACCTTATGCTTGGTAATGAGATACCTTAAACTATGGGAAATCCTGATGTCATAAGTATTACATGGTATTATCTGACATATAATATATTTTGGCCTTTTTAATGCCAGACACCAGGGGCACATGCCCAGGGCCTCCAGGCCAATGCCCTGGTTCTCTCTTAATGCAGATCAGTTATGATCTTAATTGTTTTAGTACGATATCACAAATTGCTCAGCAGCAGTCTTCCTCTGGTATAAAGGATTATGTGTGAGCGGGGGTTTATTCTACCAGTGAGGGGATGAGATGTCATATTCGAGGGTAGGGATGTGCTACAAAAGAGGAGACTACAATGTCCATGCAGCAAACTATACAGAAAAGAGAAAAGTTGCACAATAGATTGAATAGAAGTAAGAGGAAATCAGCTACAATTGGACATTAAGTCATTGGATTTCATTGTTAGACTGCCTGATGAGTTCTGTACTCCTGGGTGTGCTCAGACCACCTGTATAGCACTGTTATTTGATCGCTGTATGACAGTATTATTCTGTCACTACATGGCAGTATTATTTGCTCAAAGTACAAGGTCAGACAGGTCCACCAGAGTACCAGAGGATCCCCCATGAGGTCCAATGCAATGATAGGTCCCAAAGATCCAGCTGAAGACAACCGCAAATGGAGCTGAATTTGGAGCAGTACATTTGCCGCAAGGGTCTATTTCATATGGTTTGAATTCACAAATAATCTATTATCCCTTATTCATGCCCTGCATGTGCAATGATAACAACAAACATTACAATGCAATTAAAAGGAAATTGGGCACATGTTCTGTATAGATGGAGAGGCCTTGAAAATAATTCCTTCTTGTGAGCCCAAAATGCCCTAGTCCAGCACTGTAAATGTATGTCAGCATTATTTCAAGGGATAATTAACACATTATACTAATGTCTGTATATCCAAGTGCTTGTTACCAGGGTGAAATTATGTCTATAATTAATTATGCCCTAGGATGACGTCAAAGTATTGATATTATACCCATTGTAGATAGATAGATAGATTGATGTGTGTCTTATTTTATGGACTTAAATAATGAATGAATTAACTTTTAAATTAATATATGCTTAAATAGGCACTGAAGTTTGAACAAATTTTGCATAGGTAAATAGTATAAGCGAATATAAGAAACTAATATATTCATTTAGAGAAAAATGCCTCTTTCCTCACTTATCAGGCTCCTCCCCCCTCCTCCTAATTGCGCACTCACCACGAATGTACTGCTTTTTCCATCTCCTCAAGACAATCGGACTCACTAAGAAATCAAGTTACAGCTGCCTATAGAAGTCTATGGACAGGGGAGGAGGGAGCAGAGTGAGAGGCAGAGAGAGAGACACACACAGAGATGCTGCTGCAGCGTTATAGTGAGTGTTATATCTCACCCCAGTACTGGAGTTACACTGCTCAATACTGCTGTAAAATCTCCTCCATGTTGGTGCTGCCTCTACATTGCTGTAAACAGTATTTGCCGCCTTCCCAATTTCTTCTATTTTTGCATGTTTGTTACACTTGAATGTTTCAGATCATTAAACTACTTTTATTCAATTGCTCAATTACTACTTTATATTAGACAAAGATAATCCAAGTAAACACAAAATGGTGTTTTTAAATGATGATTTCATTTATTGTAGGAAAATGCTGTTCAGCCCTACATGGCCCTATGTAAAAAATAAGTAATTAGTCCTTTAGCTACAAAATCAACCAGTTAAGTTAATTCACAATTTGACAATTGGGTTCAATTTCTCTAGCCACAACGAAGCTATCTGCATAAGTTTATGTAGGATCGCTCCTGTCAAACTAATCTGCTCAGCCTTTATGAGAAAGTAAGCTCTAGATTGGACCAGGGTGAGTCATTGGATGTCATTATCTTGATTTTTCCATAGCATTTGATGTGCCACATAAACGGTTGGTACACAAAATGAGAATGCTGGGACTGGGGGAACAATTGTTATAAGCGGATAAATAATTGGCTCAGTGATAGAAAACAGAGGGTAGTTATTAATGGCACAATCTCAGATTGGGTCACTGTTACTAGTGGGGTACTACAGGCATCGTTGGACTGGCCCACAGGAGAATCCTCCGATGGGCCCAGGCAGCGAGCTGCTTTTATCTGACAGTGGAGCAGAGAGACATTGTCTCCCTGCCCCGCTGCTTACTTTTTTAGGCAGGGCCATCCGGCACATAACATTTATGGGCCGGTGGCCCGGGTTCTAGCGACTGCCACGTTCAATTGTATCTGTGTCCTCAGGACGCAGATCCAATTGAATACTATAGGTTGCAGGCCACGTTAGGCCTGCAGCCTATAAGATGCTGGGAAGATTCTTTGCGCAGGCTGGCGTAATGGCATCACTGCATCAAGCTTGCCTATGGAAGGGTCCTGTATCGGCATCCCGAGGCTGTGGGGCAGCTCAGTCCATCACGGGAACGGGGCTAGGTAAGTAAAAATTGTTTTGTGTTTGCGGGGCTGTTTTGGCACTATGTACAAGGGGGGGGGGTCTGTGTGGCACTGTCTACAGTGGGGGTCTGTGTGGCACTGTCTACAGTGGGGGGCTGCATGGCACTTTCTACAGTGGGGGGCTGTGTGGCACTGTCTAAAGTGGGGGCTGTGTGGTACTGTCTACAGTGGGGGGCTGTGTGGCACTACAGTGGGGGGCTGTGTAACACTACAAGAGGGGGCTGTGTGGCACTATCTACAAGAGGGGCTGTGTGTGGCACTATCTACAAGAGAGGGGCTGTGTGTGTGCCACTATTTACAAGAGCTGGGCTTTGTGACACCATCTACAAGAGGGGGCTGTGTGGCACTATCTACAAGACGGGGATGTGTATGGCACTATCTAGAAGAGGGGGGCTGTGTGTAGCACTATCTACAAGGGGGGGCAGTGTGTGGCACTATCTACAATAGCGGGCTGTGTGTGGCGCTATCTACAGGGAGCTGTGTGTGGCAATATTATTTTTGTGGGCCCTAAAAGGGTACTATTATAGTGTGTGGCACCGAGGGGGTATTATTTCCATCTGAGGCACTATAAATGGTAAGGTTTTTGTAGAGGGTGGGAAGGTGCTAGAAAAGTGAGAAGCAAAAGATGTTTGTGTTGCAAATTCTGCAGAGGCGATTCGTAGTCGGAAGAAGGTGTCAGATCAATCTGGGCCGGATGAAGAAGAAAAGGAAAAGTGAGCGACTCCAATCTGAGAAAATGTCACCGGTGAGTCACTGGATTTTACTCTATTGTATTAAAGGAGTTTTCCCATCTTAGACATTTATGGCATATCCACAGGAAATGCCAAAAATGTCTGATAAATTCGGGTCCCAGCTCTGGGACCTGCACCTATAACAAGAACTGACTGTAGAATCCAGGCGTGCACGCAGCTCTCCCTATTCTGTTGTATGGTTGTTATTGAAACAGCCGAGCAGCTCTTGCTCAGCTGTTTCCATAACTCCCATTTAACAGAATGGGGAGAGCTGCACACATGCATGACCCTGTTTTCACTTAGCTCCGCCTGGATGCTGCGGCCAGTTCTAGATATAGGTGCAGGTCCCAGAGCTAGGACCCGCATCTATCAGACATTTTTGTAATTTCCTGTGGATATGCTATAAATTTCTAAGATTGGAAAACTCCTTTAAGTTATATGGTCTGCAGAGCGTCTGTGTAGAACTGGTGGCTATTACTATATGATCACTACGTGGTGGTAATATTGGTCTTTGGTTTACTACACATGCTTTACTACACAATTAAGTGTGGATACTTTATTTCTATATAGCTGACGGGTGGGCTCCAAGAATTATTTTTTCTGGTGGACCCAAGGTACTCCAGTCCGACACTGACTACAGGGGTCAGTATTGGGCACTATGCTGAGTAATTTATTTATTAATGGCCTTGTAGAGATTGCACAGAAAAATTTTCCTTTTTGCAGATGATACTAAACTGTGTACAGTAATTAGCACAAAAGAGGACAGTATTCTATTACAAATGGATCTGGAGAAATTGGATGCTTGGGCAGAGAGGTGGCAAATGAGGTTTAATACTGATAATGTAAGGTTATGCTTGGTAAAACTGACATGGAAAAGGAGTTAGGAGTTTTAGTTGACAGTAAACTTAAGTGTAGCAACCAGTGTCAGGCAGCTGCTGCCAAGGCAAATAGGATCATTGGGTGCATCAAAAGGGTCACATAGTTCTACCACTTTCTAAATGACTAGTCAGACCACACATGGAATATTGTTTACAGTTTTGGGCACAAGAAAGAAATAGTAGAACTTGAGCGGGTTAAAAGGCGAGAAACTAAAGTAATACATGGAATAGGTGGACTACAGTACCCAGAAAGTTTACCAAAATAAGGGGTTACCTAATAACTATGTATACAAATATCAAAGGTTATTACAGAGATCTCTCCCATGATCTATTTATACCCAGGTCTGTAACTATAATAAGGGGGCATCCTCTAACCCTAGAAGAGAGAAAACATCTACACCAGCATAGAGGGGGTTTCCTTACAGTAAGAGCAGTGAGATCTGGCATAAAAGCAAACACTGCATTTCACCATTAGAACATCATACCAACAGTCAAACATGGTGGTGGTTGTGTGATGACCTGGGGCAGCTTTGCTTCTGTCAGACCTGGACGACTTGTCATAATTGATGGAACCATTTATTCTGCTCTCGATCAGAAAATCCTGAAGGAGAATGTCTTCTTTTCAGTTTGTGACCTAAAGCTCAAGCACAGTTGGGTTATGCAGCAATGATCCAAAGGACACAAGCAAGTCCACCTCTGAATGGCTCAAAAGAAACAAAATTAAGGTTTTGGAGTGGCAGAGTCAAAGTCCTGACTTTAATCCCATTGAGTTGCTGTGACAAGATGGGCAGTTAATTTTCGAAAACCCACCAATGTAGCCAAATTCTGCAAAGAAGAGTGGGCCAAAATACCTCCAAAGCAATGTAATAGACTCATCGCAAGTTATCGCAAGCACTTAATTGCCAAGGGTGTCACAACTAGTTATTAGGTTTAGGGGAATATTTACTTTTTTACATGGGAGATACAGATCTTGAACGTTATCCTCAATAAATGGAATGATAATTTTAAAGGTGCATTTTGTGTTTACTCGTGTTATCTTTATCCTATATTTAAATTAGTGATAAGAGGGCAGTCTTCTCTTCTTTATGTGTGCAGTGTAAAGAAGACATGATAGTAGTTAGGGTCCACCCACAAGCGCAGGGACAACTGAGAATTAGGCTATGTTGACACAGCATATTTTCAGGCGTATTTCGGAGCGTAAAACAATACGATTGTAATACGCCTGAAACAGCTTCCCATTGAGATCAGTCGGAAATACTCCTTGTATTTCATACAAGGCGTATTTTTACGTTGTTGGATAAAAAAACGCCTCCGACAAATACACTTTGTAAAATAGAAGTTACATGTCACTTCTTGAAGTGTTTTACAAGTGGATTTTTTTCATTTTCCATTGACACTTCAAAAAACTTAAAAAAAGTCATCTGAAAGGTTAGGTACGCTTCAAGTCATTTTAAGTCTTATTTTGTAATGAAGCCGGTAGTAAGTCTGTGAAACTGAGTTACGTTTACAAACGAAAAAATATATATATATACGGTATATAATTAATATATGTTAATTACTATAAAGCAGTAAAGCACATTACTAAATCAGAAGGCAATAAGTATCTTCACTCACATCAGTCCTTCTCCTCAATATGCTTTTCATGAATGGTTGTCTTTATATAATACAAGTAGCTATCACATATTTTATTTTGCCTCTCCAAGGATTAGATTGAATATGTATATGATACAGGAAAGAGAATTGTTGAGGTATTGAGGTGTTTACCTGTATTCTAAACCATGTCTATCAGTACCACATTGATAATCTTGGAAACCTTCAAGGGAAAATAAATGTCACTCTTTTTGTGTCTATCTGATATTCTGTCAGTTTATAAATGATTTATCATTGCTGATAATATGAGAAATTTAGCCAAGACAAGAAAATAGATTAAAACATTTATGGGTCGAAACACTTGAGCTGTTTCTGACATTCACTTACATTCATATAGGTTGTCATATACTGTAAGATCTGCCATTCTAATCAGTCATTTGTAAAGTGCCACATAGCATATGCCTGAATTATAGAGAGGGCAAGAGAATCAAGAGAAAAGGATAAGCAGCTGCCAAAAACATCTGTCAACACTTATCTCCTGGAGAACCTTGATGTTTCCTTCAACAGTTGACACCCAGGGACAGTGGGACTTCTCTCATATACATTAGATTGTCCTCAAATCCTTTTGACATCGCCAGGTCCTGCTGATAATTATCTAAGGTTTATGTCCGGTGTAAGTTACCAATGTAATACATGACTCTGCTACTCGGGAGGAGGCCCCTATCACATTTTTTTTGTGGCATAGAAAAGGTGCAAATGGCAAAATTTCTGCAAAAAAATTGTACGGACCTAACTGGGAGGGGCTGGTGTCACTTGTGGTACCAAAAACTGGCCTCAATTATAGCGGAAATCTACGCCAGCTCATACCTGCTGTACATTTGACTTTCTGGTGCACAGACAACCGGAGATGTGCATAATTTATTAAAAGGCATGTGTCTCTTAATATTTTAGGAGCATCTTACGCCAGTGTGTATTAGATGAAGACTGTTGTATGAAACGCCAGTCTTAATTAATTCCCCCATGTACCTTTCGTTTAATCTTCCCATTCCATCTAGATTGTAAGCTCTTATGGACAGGGAGCTCCCTTCCTTTTTTCCATTGCTTATTCATTTGTTTTGATTATTGTGATATTATTAGTTTGTTTTCCCCCCAATTGTAAAGCGCCGAGAATATGTTGGTGCTATATAAATGAGGATTATCATTATTATTATTATTATTATTAATAAAGTATACCAATTCAATAAGTTGAGATGTATAAATAACATTTATATGATGCACAATACATAAAGTTTTGAATGCCATCTAAACAAGACACATAATAATGAAAAGCAAAATTCTGCCCAGAAGTCTGTGAATGTTTTAGTAGCAGTACATTATACAATAATATGTAAGTAATATAAAACATCTTTTTAGAAATGCTATTGGTTTCTACATACATCGTTTGGAGGACGATGATATGAGGTACCAGGGTAAAAATGATAATTGTGACCACTTTAAATAGATTAAAAAACGACGTGCATATTTACTGACTTGGAAGGTAAAGTACTAACAAGTTCTTACCTTTTACAAAATCACGATGAGTAATAATGAGCAGTCCCATTGAAAGAATAGTTTTTTTGCCAAAACCACAAAAACAATTAGAGCTTGATCTAGGTAGCACCCTGGGTGTGATCTGGCACACTTTCAACATGATATAAAGCAAGTTTCACATGTTTTTTTTTCAAAGTAAAATTAAGTGTAGCTCATATAGTAAATCAGCTAGTGCCAAATTATTGCTGTACTCCTTATGCTACATCAGAACACATGGCAATATTGTGATAAAATTGGTTGTCTGGTTTAGGAAACTAATTTACAAATACACTTTTAGGGAATTCGAAAGGAGGAAGGGTCCTCTATTCAGGACCCTCATCTACAGTATTAGCCAGGGCTCAGAGGTGCTACAAAGAGCTTTTCACACTGAGGAGCTGACTTAAAGGAACAGTGTCATCACAAATTATTTTTTTATATGTTAAAGATGTTAGTGCTTTATTAAAAACGTTAATATTCATTTGTGTGTTTGTGTTTTACTTTTTCTTATTTTTACACTTTTTCTTCCCTATGGGGGCTGCCATTTTTTGTTCCATTTCTGTCTGTGTCGATTAACGACACATACAGACATGGAATACGGCAGCCACAGTCCCATAGGGACTGTGAACGGCTCCCGTCCCATTGACTTCCGTGTACGGCGTCTGTGTGGGAACTGCGCATGCGCCGCTCCCACACAGTCCAATTCGAAATTGGCGCCGTCCGGCGCCATTTTCCTGTGGACCGGAAGTCGCGGCCGGACAGTAATATTACTACTTCCGGTCGCGGCTTCCGGATTTGTGCACTTGGACCAGCGGCAGCAAACGGAGCGGACGGGCCGGAGGGAGCCGCGGCGGCAGGAGCAGGTAAGAGATTTCAATGTATGTTCGTGTTTGTGTGTGTTTACTACTGTATGTAAACCTACTACGCTGTGTGTTAGCTCAAAAAATGGCGACACACAGTGTAGGAGGTTACACCGTTCAAACCCCTCGTTTATCCCGGCACTAGCCAGGATAAAGGAGGGGGGGATGCTGAGAGCTCACTAGAGCGAGGGCTTTTAACCCAATGTTGCAATGCTGCAATTTTGGGAACTAGCTCCATCTAGTGACCAAAAATGGGTAGTATTATAAATTAGAAATAATTTATAATATTTCCTGACTCGCGAAAAAAATAAAAAAAATTTGAACAATGTTTAATCACCCACACACTAAATGTTTAATTTTTTTAAAAAAAACATGTTTTTCTGGCAACACATTCCCTTTAAAGGGTTTATCAGGGAGTTAAGTGGTAAAAAAGTTATAAAAAAAACTAACAGGTTCTCATCCTTTGAAACACTGCCTGTCCCAACGCTGACACCCTGTTCACCGCCATTCTGGTGCCGGAAGCTTCGGCAGTGGTCTGGTGCCGTTCATCGGTCAGGTGCCGCTGCAGCTAATCGCTGATCTTAGCAGTCACGTGCCATTCATGGTAGCATCACAGCTGAGGCTAGTGATTGGTTGCAGTGACACATGATCGCAGCCGGAGCTTGCGGGACTGGAGCGGGGACACACACGGACGGCACACGGATGGCACACGGATGCCTTCCGTGTGCCTTCAGTTTTTTTGACGGCCCCATTGACTTGCATGGACCTCACGGTCACGGAATCCCGGACCAAAGTAGGACATGCTCTACTTTGGATCGGAACGGAGCAACGGACTGTCAAAAAAACTGTAGTGTGCATGGCCCCATTGAAATGAATGGGTTCAGGGTGCTATCAGTGACAAAAACGGATAGCACCCTGAAGGAAAAAACTGAAGTGTACATGAGGCCTTAACGTTGTTGAGTTAACCATCTAGAATCAGATATGTGTTTGTCAGAAGACAGAACATAGAACTAATGTGTAAAATATATGTCCAGCATAGCTCTATTTCATGTATTGCACAATGTTATACTTAGATAAGTATCTTCACAATTAGTTATTATGTCTGTATAATTCATAAAAGAAACCTCCTGGCTTGATATTCACTTTTTGTTTCTTTCTCTTTTCATCTGGTGACATTTGTTTTACAGAACGGTAACAGAACTGAAACAAACCCTTTGAATAATGTTGCTAACATTTTATCCCCAGACTCTTATAAAAGCTTCATGTCCATTGTTAACATTCCTGGTTAAGCATCATAATACAAAATTATCCCAGCTGTCTGGCTTGTGTGGCTGGAGAAGGCTACTGTGAATCAAGTTACTTTGACACAATTCGCCTGAGGGCTGAGACTCACAGGAGAGTTGCAGCTGTCCAGTCTGGAGGATACATACATTTCGTAGCTGTTTAGTGTCTGTTTATTTAAGACACAATATTTCTTCATTCTCAAATCCAATAAGACTTAAATGATTACATTAATTGTTTCAAAATATTTCTTGATGCATTGGTGATTTGTAGTGGAATATGGAAAAAATCCATTATAGACTTGATGTAATAAGTTTTGTGTATTTAAATGTAAAGCCAAATAACTAAAAAATGTTCTAGGATCAAAAATGTTAAAGGGGTTATCCAGTCCCTCAAGATAAGTATGATAAAAATGCCCATATAAAATATCAAGCAGCACGCCAAGAAGCAGTCGATCCTGAGTTTCACCCTCTTTCGTCTTCTTCCGGTTGGTGTTTGGCGTGCTGTTTGATATTTTATATGCGCATTTTTATCTTACTTTATTGTGAGTATAATAAAATATCTTTTTGCTTTCAAATAGTGTGTGGCAATACTGCACTATCCCAATTTTCTATTAGCCTGAAATAGGGATTTTTTTTCCACTCTGCACACATGGTTGGAGGTAGAACCAGGACGGCTCCTTGAGAAATGAGAGTAATAAAATTTTTATATAAAAGTTATTTTTTTTACAACAACTTCCCCTGCTCCCCGCTAGACTTATGAGTAAAAAGGGGGGTGGGTGGTGGTTCACGCATGGGCCACACGACAGAGAGGAGAAATGTTCCTTCCTCTTCTTGCAGTGGGAAGTGAGTGCTGATTGGTGGAGCAGCAGGGGCTTCTGTCTGCTCCACCAATCATCACAGCCTGTCCTGCACACAGACTCAGCACCTGCACCGCCTCCCGCAGCTCCTCCCTCCTCTGCTGTTGCCACAGTGAAGACTCCTCCATGGACCTCCGGAGTGTGGTAAGAGTAGCAGCTTTAGTGTAATCTTTGTTAATTCATCTGCTGTACGAGGGAGGAGGAAAGAGTGATCTATAAATGATATGTGTAACAGGATGGGGGTTTCTGCACAGACTGATTTTGTGGGGGAGGGGAGACTTGGTTTTAAGTGCTTTATTTGTGGGGATTCTTTATAGATTGATTTTGTGGGGGAGGGGGACTTTTGTATACAGATGTAGCCATCTTTATCTTGACTCTGATAACTTGCTGCAGCGTGATATCACACAACAAAAGCCATTGAAAAGTCATTGAAAAAGTCAAGATAAGAGATCTAGCCATTGTTTATTTAATATGTTTAAATTCAAGGTAAAGACAGCTACATCTGTAGTTTATTTTGTTGTGTAAGAGCGTATTATAAATTATATGTGGGGGAGGGGAACTTGGCTGCAAATGTTATGTATGGGGGAGAATGGATTCTTTAGAGATAATTTTGTGTGGGGGAGAGCAACTTGACTAGAAGGGTAGGAACACACAGGGCGGATACACTGCGTAAAACTACACTGAGTATCCGCCCTGGAAACTGCAGGGAATTTCACTTGAGAAACCACACCGAATTTTGGTGCAGTTTTTCGGGTGGCATGTCCGCTAAGGAAAGACTGCAGAAATTATTTTAAAAAAAAGCTAATACTTATTTCACTATTCAGTCACTGTATGGTGGTATTATTCAGTCACTGTATGGTGTTATTATTCAGTCACTCTATGGTGGTATAATTCAGTCACTGTATGGTGGTATTATTCAGTCAGTGTATGGTGGTATTATTCAGTCAGTGTATGGTGGTATTATTCAGTCAGTATATGGTGGTATCATTCAGTCACTCTATGAAGTTATTATTCAGTCAGTGTATGGTGGTATTATTCAGTCAGTGTATGGTGGTATTATTCAGTCACTCTATGGTGGTATTATTCAGTCACGGTATGGTGCTACTATCCAGTTACAGTATGGTGGTATTATTCAGATACAGTATGGAGGTATTATTTAGTCACTGTATGGAGATATTATTCAGTCACTGTATTGAGGTATTATTCAGTCATTTTATGGAGGTATTATTTAGTCACTGTCTGGTGGTATTATTCAGTCATTGTACGGTGGTATTATTCAGTCACTGTATGGTGGTATTATTCAGTCACTGTATGGTGGTATTATTCAGTCAGTGTATGGTAGTATTATTCAGTCAGTGTATGGAGGTATCATTCAGTCACTCTATGGTGGTATTATTCAGTCACTCTATGGTGGTATTATTCAGTCAGTGTATGGTAGTATTATTCAGTCAGTGTATGGTCGTATTATTCAGTCACTCTATGGTGGTATTATTCAGTCACGGTATGGTGGCACTATTCAGATACAGTATGGTGGTATTATTCAGATACAGTATGGAGGTATTATTTAGTCACTGTATGGAGATATTATTCAGTCACTGTATGGAGATATTATTCAGTCACTGTATTGATGTATTATTGAGTCATTTTATGGAGGTATTATTTAGTTACTGTATGGTGTGTTATTTAGGCATTGTATGGAGGTATTATTTAGTCACTGTATGGTGGTATTATTCAGTCATTGTATGGTGGTATTATTCAGTCACTGTATTGAGGTATTATTGAGTCACTGTATGGAGATATTATTCAGTCACTGTATTGAGGTATTATTGAATCATTTTATAGAGGTATTATTTAGTTACTGTATGGTGTGTTATTTAGTCATTGTATGGAGGTATTATTTAGTCACTGTATGGTGGTATTATTTAGTCATTGTATGGAGGTATTATTTAGTCACTGTATGGTGGTATTATTCAATCATTGTATGGAGGTATTATTTAGTCACTGTTTGGAGGTATTATTTAATTACTTTATGGAGGTATTATTTAGTCAATGTATTGAGGAATTATTTAATCACTGTATTGAGGTATTATTTAGTTATTGTATGGAGGTATTGTTTAGTCACTTTATTGAGGTATTATTTAGTCACTGTATGGTGGTATTATTTAGTCACTGTATTGAGGTATTATTTAGTCACTGTATGGAGGTATTATTTAGTGACTGTATTGAGGTATTATTTAGTCACTGTATGGTGGTATTCAGTTACGGCATGGTGGTGTTATTCATTCACAGTATAGAGGTATTATTATATTGTCATTAAATTATGGTGTTATCTAGTCACAAACACTGCTTTTTTACCTATAATAAGTATTTTAGTGTAGGAAAAACAGGAAAACTGAAAAAAAAAGCACACCTATTTGACATCATCACGTTCGTAACGACCCAAACTATAAAACTATAATGTTGTTTTTCCCACACGGTGAACAACGCAAAAAATAAATAAACAAAAAACTATGCTTGAATCGCTACTTGTTTGGTCACCACCCCTCCCAAAATATAGAATAAAAAATTATCAAAAAGTCGTGTGTACCCCAATCCAGTACCAATAAAAACTAAAACCCGTCTCGCAAAAAAACAAGCCTTCACACAGCTTTTTTGACTAAATAACAAAAAAGTTATGGCTCTCAGAATATGGTTACACAAAAAAATTATTATTTTTATAAAAAGTGATTTTATTCTGCAAACGCTGCAAAACATAAAAAATCTATATACACATGATATCACAGTAATCATATCGACCCGCAGAATAAAGTAAAATATAATTTATAGCGCATGGTGAATGCCGTAAGAAATGAAGATTTTAAAACTTTTTTTGTCACCTTAGCTCTAAACAAAATGTAATGAAATATTATCAAAAAGTTGTATGTACCAAAAAAAGTTACCCATAAAAACCACAGCTTGTTCCGCCAAAAATAAGCCCTCAAACTGCTCAATCGACCAAAAATGTAAAAAGTTATGGCTCTCACAATATGGTGATACAAAACAATAATTAAAAAAAAACAAAACAGTTTTATCTTTGTAAAAGTAGTAAAATATAAAAAAAAACCTATATAAATTTGGTATTACAGTAATCATATTGAGATGCAGATTAAAGTTAAGTTGTCGTTTTTACCGCACTGTAAAAGCCGTAAAAATGAAACCCAAAAAACTATGGAGGAATCAAGTTTTTTTTCCAATTTCAGCCCGTGAATAATTATTTTTTAAGTTTCCCTGTACATTATATGGTACTTTAAATGGTGTCAATAGAAACTACAACTTTATTGACAGTAAAATAAAAAAATTATGGCTCTTGGAAGGCGGGCAGTGAAAAATGAAAATGAAAAAGCAAAAAGAGGATCAGTCCTGAAAAGGTTAATTAATTTCTAATAAAAACAATTTATTACCACATGTGCGGTATTGCCGTACTTGGGAGAAATTGCTTTACAAATGTTGGGGTGCTTTTATCCTTTATCCTTTGTGAAAATGGAAAAATGCAACATTTTAGTGGACAAAAGTGTTGATATTAATTTTTCATGGCCTAATTCCACTAAATTCTGCAAAAAACCTGTGGGGTCAAAATGCTAACTATACCCCTAGAAAAATTTATTGAGGGGTGTAGTTTCCAAAATTGGGTCACTTTTGGGGGATTTCCACTGTTTTGGTCCCTCCAGGGCATTGCAATCATGACATGGCACCGAAAACCATAGAAATTGTAGGTATGGGGAAATAAGGAAAAGTAGAGCACGGTGGATCAAATGTCGCCTTCAATTATTTATATTGATACCGACTAGTGTAATAGGAGAAAGATTGTGCTGTGCAAAGTCCCCTTTTATTGCCACATTTTGTAAAAATATTTTTATTATTATATATATAAAGTGTTTTCACAACTTTATTATAGATTCCTTAATTGTATTATTTTCAAATTCCATTGATTAGGAGGCCTGTTTGTGGCTTTTCTCCGTCAATGGAAATAAGAGAGGTAGTGCTCTGAGGGTTTGTATTATAACTGTGATATTCCCTGCGTGTGCACACCGCAAATGGTTATAGCCTGTCTCAGTGAACAGCTGACTGGTCACCGAGTGCGTTTTTGTTATGTATATTCCCAGCGTTGCCGCTCCGATCTTTAGTTGAGCAGCAGCGCAAAGATAACAGCTTTCGCTGCGTTTAGACAGACAGACTGGCCGTTGGTAGTCAACACTACTGACTGGTGGGGTTTAAAGATTGCTGGCTGTATTACGCCTGCATTATTCGGAGTATCAGCCGTGAGTGCCGCGACGTCATTAGCACTCGATGGCTAAGTGGCGTGTAGTGATATCGCCACTACTCTCGTTCGTTCCCACTATGTCAGGAGCGAACCTCTAGATTCGGTAGGATTAGTTTTTTTATTTATCATTGAACTAATCTCTCCCTCGATTATCTTTCCCTACTATCAGGGTCGGTATAGTCTCGACGTACGTTTCACTGAACTGAGTCAGCTTCTTCCGCCCCCAGCAATGTTTAAACCCCACCAGTCAGTAGTGTTGACTACCAACGGGCAGTCTGTCTGTCTAAACGCAGCGAAAGCTGTTATCTTTGCGCTGCTGCTCAACTAAAGATCGGAGCGGCAACGCTGGGAATATACATAACAAAAATGCACTCGGTGACCAGTCAGCTGTTCACTGAGACAGGCTATAACCATTTGCGGTGTGCACACGCAGGGAATATCACAGTTATAATACAAACCCTCAGAGCACTACCTCTCTTATTTCCATTGAAGGAGAAAAGCCACAAACAGGCCTCCTAATCAATGGAATTTGAAAATAATACAATTAAGAAATCTATAATAAGTTGTGAAAACACTTTATATATATAATAATAAAAATATTTTTACAAAATGTTTCAATAAAAGGGGACTTTGCACAGCACAATCTTTCTCCTATTACACTAGTCGGTATCAATATAAATAATTGAAGGCGACATTTGATCCACCGTGCTCTACTTTTCCTTCTTTCCCCATACCTACAATTTCTATGAATCAATAGGTGGTGTACACCAGAGCATGGAAGGACAATAAAATCAATTAATAATATTAAATAAAATTGGAGGCTCTACTCTAACAATTTCTTCACCGAAAACAATTCCAACAAAATCTGCACTCCAAAATCCAGATTGCACTCCTTCCATTCTAAACCCTGCCGTGGATCTAAATAGCAGTTTATTTCCACATATGGGGTATTACCATAATCGAGAGAAATTGCTTTACAAATGTTGATTTGATTTTTTTCCTTTATTTCTTGTAAAAATCCAAAAATTCTATTTTTGTTCAGAAAAAAAAATAGATTTTCATCTTCACAGACTAATTCAAATTAATTTAGAAAAAAAACTCTGGGCTCAAAATGCTAATTATGCCCCTGGATAAATTCCTTGAGGGTGTAGTTTCCAAAATGTGGTAAATTTTGGGGGGTTTCCACTGTTTTGGCACCGCAAGACCTCTTCAAACCTGACATGATGCCTAAAATAAATTCTAAAAAAAGGAGGCCCCAAAATCCACTAGGTGTTCCTTTGCTTCTGAGGCCTGTGCTTCAGTCCATTAGCACACTAGGGCCACTTATGGGATATTTCTAAAATCTTCAGAATCTGGGCAATAAATATTGACTTGTGTTTTTCTGGTAAAATCTTCTGTGTTACAGAATTTTTTTTATTACAAATGTATTTCAGCAAAAAAAAATGAAATTCTAAAATTTCCCCTCTACTTCGCATTAATTCCTGTGAAACGCCTAAAGGGTTTAGAGACTTTGAGAATGCTGTTTTGAATACTTAGGAGGTTGCAGATTTTTAAAATGGGGTGATTTATGGGAACTTTCTAATATATAAGTTCATCAAAGCCACTTCAGAACTGAACTGGTCCCTGACAAAATAGCCTTTTGGAATTTTCTTGAAAATGTGAGAAATTGCTGCTAAAGTTCTAGACGTTGTAACATCCTAGAAAAATAAAAAGCTGTTCAAAAAACGATGCAAACATAAAGTAGAAATATGGAAAATGTTAACTAGTAACTATTTTGTGTGGCATTACTATCTATTTTACAAGCAGATACATTTAAATTTAGAAAAATGCTATTTTTTGCTAATTTTCTCAACATTTTAATGTTTTTTACAAATAAATATTAAATTGCATTCCAAAGTTATTACCACATAAAGTAACACATGTCAGATTTAAAAAAATCGGCTGTGCCACAAAGCCAAAACAGGCTGCGTCCTGAAGGGGTTAAAGGGGTTTTCTGGGATTTTAGGCATCAATGTATGATTTGTGGGGCTGACCCCAGGGACCTTTGACAGCAGCCTCCTCATTCTGCTGATCACTGGAGGTCTGGAAAACCAGATTTTTAAGGTCACAAACACTGTAGTTGGTTTTATAATGATCCCTCTGAATTGTTGCCATGAAGTCTGTCTATAATGGAATGTAATATTTTTATTTTCTATTGAACTTTTTATACATACATTTATTTATTATATTCTATTAAATTTTGTATTATTAAAATAAATATAATTACATATTCAACACAGATAAACATAGATTAAACAAAATCAAGGATCTCCTCCCTAATAAACAGGTAAAATCAATTGGATATCTGAATGCACTGCTATGAATTCATATATTGCACCTGCAGTACAGGTGTTTTCATACAACAAATATAAAACAATGTATTATGAAAATGTGTCAGGAACATATTTTCTGCTATTTTTTATGACACTTGAAAGATGTTCCTACACTACTACATCTGTACTTTCCTAACAGGCAACGATTGCTTACAGAATATTAAAGTTGTCCTTTGGGTTGTTTTACTTTGTCATGTCGGGGAATGTTTGAAGATACTACAAAAAGTGAAATAAAATCACGGTATTAAAAAATGTAAATACTTACGAGGAACCAGAGAGTGATTGCCCTGACCTCTGCTAATGGGCCCAGAAATTACGACTCTATTGTTAAGAAGGTGAATATGAGTTTGTGTCCTAGAGATGAACTGTTGATGTAAAACTTCAACAACTCTGAGAGCCGTCAGGTATGCAGAGCAAATGTGATACATGTGGATATAGAGGCAGCAAATCCTGCAGTTCTACAAGAAACATTGTTTCCATCAACATTGAAGTGGTTAAATCAAAGTAACAAGAGTGATTTATTTAGTAGCTTTCACTGGGTATACTCAAGGGAGATAAATCTACCTATTTGTCAAGCTTCTCACAATAGCACAATTCTTCCTCTCTACCAGTTTGCTTTATTAAAGAAACACTTGACCCACCTGTCATATCAAATTGCTTCTTTTATCCAAAACTGAATAATATAGACATTCCCCCGAAGGGAATTTGGATGCAAATACAGGAGCGCTATAAGTGCAGGTTGCCAATTTGTTGAGCATATTAGGGTACAGATATATTGTCAAGGGAAAGAACTCTAATACAGAGTCTTCTAACAAGCTCATTTTTTCTTTTTTCCTCTGCTACTTTTGGTCTATCCATAGTTGATGTTATACAGTTTCTTTTCACAATCGTTATGGACAGCTGTCAAATAAAACTGCCTTTTTGCTTTGATGGAAACAACTAGAGCTGTTTTGGGATGTCTCTCGTGGACTCTGGTTTTTGCCTTTTCTAATAACCATAAGATAGAATTCATGTGAAAACCACACTGAACATGTGTTACTTTAATAAAGTTTGTGTCTTCTACGATTGCCATAAATGTATCATTCGTATGTAGGGTTACTCTAATGGAAGTATACTTTTCATCATTTTATTATTTAGTATGAGTCACAGGAGTTAGGTAGTCTTTGGGCATGTTCAGCCTAAAGACTACCTAACTTATTTGCTGGTTTTAGCTCCCAAAGGTATTATTTGTATAAATTCTAAAAATTTATTTTCTAATCAAGATATCCTAACGTAAAGGTGTTGTCTCACGTAGAAATAGCAGTACATCACAGTCCCAGTTGCTTTATGGGAGATGGTCTTCAAATTTCAGGTATAAATTCGATGCACGCAGTATAAGTCATAGCCAAGCCGACTCCAAATGTAGACAAAAAAAATAGAAAAACCACAACACACGTTCTTTGAGATATCAAAAAAATAGTAAAAAGTATTTATTCCACCATAATAGACAGCGATGTTTCAAGCATGGCTTGAAAAAGACCCACACTTAGGGTCGAAACGTCGCTAAGGTATTAAAAAAACAACAGTTACTTGTGTGTTTATTATATGTTATATATTTCTTATCAGCCTCATTTGTAGAAATTTTATTTTTTGGTGATTCTTTATATGCCGATTAACTACAATATTGCAGCCAATATCGGGCATTTGTGTTAACAACAAACTTTTTGGCCAATAAATTTAAATTGGGTTCAGGTTAAAAAATAGCCATCTATGAGCCATATTTGGACATTTGTTCTGTTACTCAACCAAGAAACTTTCAGAAACAAATTTGAGACAAAATCTCCATCACAGTCTAGAAATTGTTCAAAACATGGTTTTTATAAGATATGCTACAATTTCAGAGATCAGATAAAGATAATTGGGAAGCAGGTTGCTAATTTCTATTAAAAAGAAGCTAAAATAGACAACTCAAAAATTAGCTTTTGCTGGCACTTCATCCTACCCATCTGGAAGTATTTTATTTGTTTCTCACTCACGTGTATGGTGAATGTTAGTGACAATTGAAAATGTTAAAACTCCCTAACAACCTTATCATCATTAGAGATTCTTTGAGTGCTTACTTAGATATAAACCTTTAACAGCCTTTCTAGAAATATATCCTAGGCAGTGGTATACCTGTTAAATAAGCAGGCCATGCCAAAGCTCTGTGGCATATGAGGTGGGATTTCCTGGTGCCCTGTCTAGATTTCAGTTTCTAAAATTGGTGCTAATGAGGCCATTCATGACTCTATCCCATGTTACATTATAGAACTTTTATTTTACTTTGTGGCAAAAGTTTGTGGAATGCCTCTATGCACAAAGCAATGTAAAAAAAACACCATGGTTTACCTAGTTTCCAGTGGTAAAATCTGACTAGCCTGACCAGAGCTAAACCCAAATCAGATACTTTTACAGTAAATTGAAATGAGCACTGGTAGTCAGGTCTTATCACCTAATATCAGTGCAAGACCACACTAATTCTCTTGTGGTTATACAGATCCCCAGATATGATACAAACAATCTTGTGGAAATTTTACTAAGAACAGAACTTAGCAAAACAAAGATGGGACAAACTCCATATTAATATCTGTGGCTTTGGAATGAGATTCTCAGGTGTCCAAATTTTTTCGCCATATAGTATATCTCATTGCTAAGGAAGATTATTACATTTAGATGAGTAGTTATGATGCTTTATTTAGCATTTCATATGACTTTGTTCTAAGGAAAATATTCCAATCATGTAGAGAAGGAATCTTAATGATAAGATTAAAATAGAAAAATGCATGATGGGATGATTTAAAAGATCCAGACAGAAATGTTACGTGTTTACATTTTATCTTGATCCTGAAAAATCTCTGGTATCTACAAATGAACATAATTAACATTTTTAACGTTGAATCTTTAGGCATATTGAATACCTCTGATACTAAATTGGATTCAACTTTAGCACAAACACTACATTTGATGTAACACGACAACCTTTTTTACTGTAAAAACATGTTAATCAGACAGATTATATAAGTCCTTAACAGTAAGAACGTTGAGGGTCCGACCTCTGGATCAAGTCAGTGGTGCTGTTGGAAATAGCCGAGTGAGTGCATTCGACTATGTCCAATGCCCTCAATCAAGTCTATGGAGAGGGGCAGCACATACTTGTCCTGCACTCCAGCCGTGAACAGGGACTAAAGGCCTCTCATTAACAGCAATGGTTGGGTCCCACGTTCTTACTTTGAGATAATTACTATCATGTGATACAGTATAATAAATACTATATTAACCTGTATGCGTATAGCAACAAAATAGTTTGGCACTGGTGGGAGTGTATTACCAGGAGACGAAGTTCAACTGCCAATCTACACACTCCTGCTCAAAAGGTGAAGATCAGAAAAACCTCTAAACTCCGCTGCTAAACCCCTTCTATGCCGCAGTCAATGCAGACCACAGAATAAAGTAGGTAGACCTAAGGTGGGGGATGCCCCTATATGAATGGTTTGCCCTTCAACTGCGTATCAATTTAACAGACTCGGCAGTTCTAGCATATTACAAAGTAAAAAAAAAAAAATATCAATAAAAATAAAGAAATACTATAAGGGTAAAAAAAAAGAAGTACAAAGAGAAATACAATGATAATACGCTTTTTTTTATTTTTATAATAAATAGATTTCATTAAATATTCATTGGACGACACCAAATAACATAGACATATTTGGTATCCCCATAAACTTAATGACCTGTACAATAAATTTATATAACTGTTTTAGATAACTGCTGAACAGCATTATAATAAATAAATACAATCATTTTTTTTCAAAATGGTGCCCTAACAAAGTACAACTTATCCCGCAAAAATCAAAGCCTCATACAGCTTTGTCCGAGTAAAAAAAATGTAAAAGTTATGACGATCAGAAAGTCGGAAAGGCAAAATTAATTTCAAAATTGGGTACTGAAGGCCAAACTGTCCGGGTCCTGAAGAGGTTAATAAATACAAGCTAATACATAGAGGGTTTTATCGGGACTTAAACATTAATCAGTTGGACCCCGACCTAGGAACCCCTGCCGATCAGTTTTTACATAGGCACAGTGCTTTACATACGAATATTGGCTGTGCCTCGTACTGCAGCTAAGTCGATTCTCTTAAATGGAACTGACTGAAGTTTTACGCACAGACGCTTGTACGGATGAGCCGCTCCCTGCGTAATCAATGAATGATCCCCAGTGCTCGCTGGGTATAATACATATAATTCATGTGATAATCTCTTTTCATTTCATTTTTTCATCTTTTTGGAAATGTGTTTGCCTCTTCAATCTATTGTAGAAATAATATTTCAATATATTTTTTAAATAAATTCATTATGAGTTTAAAAAAATAATAATAATTGGAGACCCCTTCTATTCACTCAGAATGCCCTAATAAGTTACAGTGTATTTGAAAATGGATTTTTTTTTTAAACCAGGCTGCTCCTTTAATTCCAAAAAGCTTGTGGTATCTGGTCTGTATAAATAATAAATACATGAACTGAATATTAGGTTAGATTATCTGCTATTTCATTGCTACTTCAAAGTTTCACATTTATAATGCAAGCAAATAGCGGTACTAGCCATTCATGACTATCTCGTTGAGGATTTCTGCCCTTAATATCCTATTATTGAAACATGCAGTAGAACATAAAGACACATAAGCAGCTTTTGTTGACTGCATAAAAAGGCAGCAATTATAAGCCATTTAATGGGTTAATTAATAAACCCATATTAAAATCTGCCCATTGTAACATTTACAAATATAATCAAATACATTGATATCTTGTCTTTCTGATTTTCTACATTATTTCTATTTCATGGTATTTAAGAGTTATTGTTTCTAGAATTCTACAATACCAATAAAAGCTCCAGTGAGATCACAAAGGATAACTCTGCATTAAATGATACATGATCGATATACTGTAGATCAGAAAAGTATTCATGATTACTTAATAATGAGCAATCAAAGTTGGGCTTTTCCAGGCAATCATGCATATTACACATGAACATATTCATTTGGGACAACCTTCATAATTTGCCTGCTGACATGATATCAGAGGAAAATTGTATGGAATAACTCAGCCAATTTCATTTTCCTTCAGCTCTAGGCTGATCCCCATTCCCAGATGTATTGATGATTGCCCTGTGTCCAATGCTGAACATCATGTCTACACGCACATTGTATACTGATCAAGTCTAGCCAATATTCTGAAATAAATATTGTACGTACAGATATATCTTGTGTTATTGTTTATGTGACCACGAGCATGCATTATAAATAGATCTATCTATCTATCTATCTATCTATCTATCTATCTATCTATCTATCTATCTATCTATCTATCTATCTATCTATCTATCTATCTATCTCTGTAGTATCTATCTATCTATCTATCTATCTATCTATCTATCTATCTATCTATCTATCTATCTATCTATCTATCTATCTATCTATCTATCTATCTCTATCTATCTATCTATCTATCTATCTATCTATCTATCTATCTATCTATCTATCTATCTATCTCATATTATCTCTCTCTCTAGCTCATATCTATCTATCATCTATCTATCTATCTATCTATCTATCTATCTATCTATCTATCTATCTATCTATCTATCTATCTATCTATCTATCTATCTATCTATCTATCTATCTATCTATCTATCTATCTATCTATCTTTCTGAAATCCCTCACACCATGCACATTAAATGCTAATATACTCTATTTTAAATATTCACTGAATAATACATTCCATTTCTTAAAGTTTGTGATATCACTATTTTGTTCAAAACATTTTTAATAGTTATATGTAAATTGCATTTCATTATTGTTTCATTCACCCTGAAATGTAAAATGATAAATATATTATCCATAAACTGCAGCAGAAAAGAAAAATAGCAGTAAATGGATTGGATTATCAAATATTTCTGAATATTGAAAAAACAAACAAACAAAAAAAAAAAGTAAACAATGAGATGTAGCTCAATTGTTCTGTATTATGCTAAATATTGTTAATAAAGTAAGGATTTTTTTATTGCACCTATAACTTGTTATGGTTCCTCATTTTATAGAGTGTGGTTTTTAACACAGATCGAGTAATAAGAATCCTAACCCTTCTCCAATAATGACATAGGTAGAACTATAATAGAACAGTGTCCTTTAAACCGAAAGAGTGAGCAGTGTGTAAATCTAAAGGGTGATCTGTTGTGTTAAATGCAGCAGATAATATCCTAAGGGATTAATCCTTCCATTGTCAAGGACGTATTTACTACGTCATGACTTTTAACGCTTGTCTTGTTTATAAAACAAGGAGTAGAGCTTAGATCTTGGGATCATATCACAGCCCAGAATCTTGGGAAGGATGAGAGGGGGGAAGCTGCAAGTGACAGCAGAAAAAAAAAGCACAGCCTGTTACTGAACTCTCTCCCACTGTACCATTCTTCCAGTGACCCCAGGGGTCACACACAGGAACATTTCTTCATGTTATCACCCCATTTACCAATGAGAGAGGATATATGTTCTCTGATTATCACATTTAGGGGTCTTTTTTTAATCCAGATGAGCAGCTTCACATTTGATCACCCCCTGTGCCTAGCAGACCATTTGTCGACTCGGATGTTTACAGGCATCTGAATCACTGATATTTTTGGTCTATTCAGTTCTGGTGATTATGTGAAGATATGTTCATGTAGACGTAGTATTGTGTAGCAGGTATGAACTCTGCATATCTCAGTATTTTATTTTTAGGAGGAGCTGTATGTCGCCGGCTCTACTTGGATCAGACTTTTTAGCCGCAAATATGCATTTTTTTACACAACGTTATGTTTTGATGAAAAATTTTCATTTTTGCAATGTGCCAGGTGTCTACTTTCAGAAAATATATAGATATAGGGGTATAATGTGTGTTTTTTTTTATTTTTTATATTTAGGTTTATTTGCGTATATTACATTTGTGTGAAAATTGTCTTTGCTGCAAATGGTTTAAACTGAGTCTTGTCTTTTGGATTTCTCCAAGAAGAAATCATTAGATACTATATTTAGTGCTGTTTTGCTGTAATGTAAAGCATGGAAATCAAGACATGTAAAAATCCATCAGAGAGTTGGAACACCAGGTGTTCTAGTAGATTAGAAGGAAAGGGGAGTCAAAAAACAGCAGGGAAGGACAGGATGGGTCAAGATTGGACTTCTTCTTAGAGATTTGGGTAAACAGGGTATCCTGAAAAAGAACCTATCACTTATAGGGAACTTCATGAAGTAATAGGAAAGAAAAATATACAATCTTTTTCGAACATGTACTGTAGATCATTAGGAACATTTTGTCCCTCCACATGCATCAGTGAGCAGACCAAGTCTCTCACAATTGTGACTGCTCTGTAACACTTGCTGTTTCTGACGAAGCAGACATCGCGAAACGCGCGTTAGGGTTCGATACAAGCTATCCAGGCTTCCATGACCATTGACATAGGTAAGGTTCCTTTCTATCTCTTATGATATTTAAAGCTCTCCATAAACTGTTCCCAGGACTAATATGTCCATTTTTTGACGGGTTTTTACATGAGGGATGAGCTATCTATAGGACAATACACCACCCATTCTATATATCCTCAGTGTAAGGAGTACAGTGCAATATTTTATTTCTATACATACATGGATAGCCTGTTTACTTGTATCATATAATATTATAGTCTCTCCATTTCATTGTGTACCTTTTTAAATGTGTGTCTTATTTTTTGTAAATTAATAAAAATGTGTTATATTTTATATATACATGGCTTCGTTCTCCGCTTTTTCTGTGTTTAAATACTTGCTGGTTCTGAGCCTGGAGAGTCCGCTGTGAGGAGGAGAACTGTGAGTGTTCTGCTGCTATCTTACTTCATGTTAGATATTGTTATGTTAGCAGCAATGAAAGGCTGTGTTCACATCACCGTTGCCCTTCCGTTGAGGGGTTCCGTAGGGTTAACCCCTCAATGGAAAGGCAAACTGTAACCTCAGCTTCCGTTTTCCTCACCATTGATCTCAATGGTGACGGAAACGTTGCTGAAGGTTTCCGATTGTCATCATTGTGACAGGGTTCCATTGTTTTGACGGAATCAATAGCGCCATCGATTGCACTATTGGTTTTGTCAAGAACAATGGAACCCTGTCACAACGGTGACAAACGGAAACCATTAGCAACTTTTCCGTCACCATTGAGATCAATGGTGAGGGAAACGGAAGCTGAGGTTTCTGTTTGCCTTTCCGTTGAGGGGTTAACCTGACAGAAACCTCAGACAGAACCCCTCAACGGAAGGGCAACGGTGATATGAACAGGCCCTAAGATAATTCTTTTATGTATTTTATAGTAGCTAGAAGAAGAGGAAGCTGCTGGATTTATATGAAGAGTTTTACTAAAAGAAGATATACTAGGAAGGTAAATCCTGTCACTTATAGCTCCTCTCCTCTTTCTCCTCAGTGTGTGACTAGTTCTGGTTCTGTGTGTATGTAGTGAGAAACTAAGATCAACCCTTTACAAGCAGCAGTATCCTTCTCCTCTAGCGGATTAAACATTTACAAGCAGCTGTCTCCTCCTCCTCATCATCTAGTAGATCACACTTTACAAGCAGCTATATACCCCTTCTCTAGAAGTGTAACTAAACATTATGTGCGTCTAGTCTTTGAGCAGCTTTGCAGGCAGCCCTCTAGCACAGCCAATCATGAGGTGTTTAGCTGTGAGTCACTGATGACAGTCATATGAGTCATAGTCACTATAAACAGCCCAACCAGTCATTTCTGCTGATACATAGTGGATTAGTGTTGATGAGTGTGTTTCATATTGAGGAGAAGACAAAAGATTTACAATAATTTAATATAGATTTTAGACAGTCAATGTCATTCTGTTAGTTAGACATGCAGCCATTGCTGTCAGTGAGTGCTGATGCAGCTATACAATTCTGACATTTATTTGTGAATCACCAATCTTCATCATATTATTTATAAATCTTCTTTAATATTTTTAATAATAATAATAATAATAATAATAATAATAATAATAATAATCCTGGTGCTTATAGCATGCCGCTGCTTGCTGATACAGACATCTCGGATGTGATGTCACTCATTCTTTTGCATATATCTACTTGCTAATAATGTTTTTCACCCACGGCCATTGAGGACAGCCGGCAAAAAACGCTGCGAGATACGCTGGAAAATTAGCGCAGCAGGTTTCTTCTGAGAAAAAGAAAGGAAATGCCGCTTTTTTTCCCCGTGAGCGGCTAACTGCCGCTCGAGAAAAAAGCGTCTCTGCCTCCCATTGAAATCGATAAGTAGCAATTTTGGATGCATTTGGCGCTGATTCCGACGCGGTTTCCACGTCAAAATGAGCGCCAAAAAACTCAGTGTGAACAGGGCCTTAGAGTGTCATACATGACTTTTCAGGGCAATCGGTCACTTTTAATTAACAATAAATTTATTCGGCCCAAATAGAATCTGATGTATAAGTAAACATTATTGGTAGCGCCGCCTCCGTAAAAGTCTGAACTATTACAATATATCATTATTTAACCCACACAGTATACGCTGTAAACAAAAAACGGCAAATGCCAGAATCGCTATTTTTTGGTCACCTCATCTCCCACAAAAAATGAAATAAAAAGGTGATCAAAAAGTTGCATGTACCCCAAAATGGTAGCATTAAAAACTGTAGCTTATCCCACAAAAAATAAGCCCTCATACCACTTAATCGACAGAAAAATAAAAAGTTATGGCTCTCAGAATTTGACGACACAAAATACATTTTATTTTTTACACTTAGTTTTTTCCTTGTAAAAGTAGTAAAACATAGAAAAAACTATATATATTTTGTATCACCATAATTGTATTGACCCGCAGAATAAAGTTAACATGTTGTTTTAATTGCACGGTGAATTCCATAAAAAGGAAGCGCAAAAAACAATGGAAGAATCACTGTTTTTTTCATTTTGTACCCCACAAATAATTTTTTTCCCATGGCATAATAAATGGTGGTAAAAAAAAATACAACTTGTCCCACAAAAATCAAGCCCTCATATGACTATATCGACGGAAAAATGAAAAAGTTATGGCTTTTTGAAAGTGGGGAGGAAAAAATGTAAATCTGAAAATTGTTTACGACGGGAAGGGGTTATCTCACTGTCCATTCACGAAAACACCTAATTTTCCTAATAAACTGGTGGGAATCTCTAGCAACCTGATCCAAGGACTAAGGATATAAAGTATGAAATAAAACATTATTCATATTTTGTGTGTCACATCCAAGTTTGAGGTGTGCACCCCTTGTTTTCTCCTACCCTCAAGAAAGCAATAGAGTCTCTAAACTTTTTAAGTTTTAGGTCTTTTGGTTGTTTTTTTTTCCAATTCTTTTTTATAACGATTTTACATATTTTTGTATGTTCTTGTATGCGTCATAGAATCCACAGCATTTCTTAGAGTGTGTTGACCCTGTTATTGCTGAGGATTAGTGTGTGTGTCTATGTATTGTGTACAGTACCTATCTTCCCAGAACTGGGTAGATGGTGGCAGTGTGTTGTGAGTGAAGTGTGTGTGGACTGTGTGTATGATTTAGGGTATGATTTATGCTCATTTTGAATCCTGATTAAAAAGTGAATACAAGATTGACTGAGAATATAGATTAACCCTTTATACTGTAGTTTGACTTACACCACATGTTGTGAACATGTGTACGTAACAGGAGCCATGATGTTTATGACTAAAACCATGTAGCCATGTTCAGTTGCGGTTGTCAACTTCCAACAGAGAGTCTTAATGGCGAATCTACAAATTAGGTAACAAATACTAAAAGAACTTTCGATAATTGAGCATTCAAGATCATATTAACCTATAACAATTTTTTTTCCTTTATTAGAAGAATGTTTAAGACAATAAACCTACTAACAAGCATATAAAAGAATAATATTATACATGAACATTACATAAGATTGTGAAATAGAAAATATAATGAAAAGTTCAAACAGATTTGTAACATAATATTTTCTAGTGGAAAATATAGCAGTTATTTTTAATCTGTACAACAGACCACCTGTCCTAGGTTGTCCCCATAATCTCACATAGTAAATGTTCTTCTCAGTTTGGAAATAATAGACTGTAATTCACAGTGAAAAAACAATAAACTTGAAGTTACAGATTCTAGCAGGAGACGTGTAGTCCATCAGTCCTGCCCAACACATTTCTCAAGTTCTCTTACCAAGACTGTGGAAAACTGGCTCCCATAAACACACACTGGTAACTCGATAACAAGTCACTATTAAAATGTCATAGTGTGCATCCATCACATTATATTTCATGATGTTTGCTTTATAAATTTCATTTCCATTTAGCCCAGAAATACCAAAATTTTATTTTCAACCAAAATCAGAAATTTACCAAGGAGGCTTGTGAACACTTAGGGCATGACCACACGTGGCGGATTTCCTCCGCAACTGTCCGCATCAATGCCGCACAGAATCTGCGTTGCAGATTCTGCTGCGGATCTGCACAAAATGTGCAGTACATTGATGCGGACTAGCTGCTGCGGACTGCGGGAAAAGTGCTTCCCTTCTCCCTATCAGTGCAGGATAGAGAGAAGGGACAGCACTTTCCCTAGTGAAAGTAAACGAATTTCATACTTACCGGCCGTTGTCTTGGTGACGCGTCCCTCTTTCGGCATCCAGCCCGACCTCCCTGGATGACGCGCCAGTCCATGTGACCGCTGCAGCCTGTGCTTGGCCTGTGATTGGCTGCAGCCGTCACTTAGACTGAAACGTCATCCTGGGAGGCCGGACTGGAGACAGACGCAGGGAGTTCTCGGTAAGTATGAACTTATATATTTTTTTACAGATACATGTATATTGAGATCGGTAGTCACTGTCCCGGGTGCAGAAACAGTTACTGCCGATCGCTTAACTCTTTCAGCACCCTGGACAGTGACTATTTACAGACGTCTCCTAGCAACGCTCCCGTCATTACGGGAGCCCCATTGACTTCCTCAGTCTGGCTGTAGACCTAGAAATACATAGGTCCAGCCAGAATGAAGAAATGTCATGGTAGTAAAACCAATACGCTCCGCAGCACACATAAGATCTGCGGACTTCATTGCGGAATTTTGACTCTCCATTGAAGTCAATGGAGAAATTCCGCCATGAGTCCGCCACTGCTCCGCAACAGACAGAGCATGCTGCGGACACCAAATTCCGCTCCGCAGCCTATGCTCCGCAGCGGAATTTTACGCCTCGTCTAAACGAACACTGCTAAATTAAAGTGTAAGTCAATGGACAAACGGCTCCGCTGCGGATTAACGCTGCGGAGTGTCCGCAGCGGAATTTAAGTGAAATTCCGCCACGTGTGAACCCAGCCTTACAGAGAAGCTTCAGGCAGGGAAATGGAGCTACAGACTGCCTAAAAGGTTAGGAAGATGCCTAAAAATGTGGTTACAAGTGAGGAACAACTGAACAATTGACTGAATTTTTTTTATGGAATATGGCAAGTCGCAGCAAGACTGAACCTTCACTTTAAAGGGAGTATGTCTTCATATTTTCACCTACTGAATCAATAATACCATTATAAATAGTTGATAGTTTTTCAAACATACCTGTGTTGCCCAAGTGAGCCCATTGTTGACCATAAAAAAGTCTTTATTTCTTTGGGCGCCGTATGTGAATAAATGCTGAGAAGTCCTGCAATCCAGGAATTGTTTCTACATTTTAAGCAGAAACCTCATAGAGTACAGGACACTTCCAGGATTGCAGGACTCTTCAGTGCTCATTTGCATACGGTGCACAGAGAAATAAAAAGCAGTTTATTTATGGTTCACAATGGGCTGACTTGAAATTGTGGACCCTGAAAATGTCATTGTCCAGGGATAAACACCTCTACATTTTATAAATTTTGTGAGTGCATGTAGTATTTACACTATTGAATAACACTCATACATACATATCCAACTCTAACATGAGTATGGGGAAAACATTTTTTTGGGAGGTTGAAGTGACAAAAAAACCTGCGATTCGGCCATTTAATTTTTTTTCCTCGCTATGCCGTTCAATGTATTGAATAAATATTATTATATTTTTATAATTTGGGCATTTTTGAACACGAGGATCCCTAATGTGTTTATGTTTACTTTTGTTTATTTATTTTTATATGTGATCTGGGGAAGGGGGCTGATTAAGAACTTTTTAAAAAAAAAAATATTTACCTTTTTTTAGTTTCCCTAGGGGGCTTAAACCTGTGATCATTAGATCGCTTATGCTATAGACTGAAATATTACAGTATTGCAGTCTATGGCAAAATTAGTGCATTGCCATTGAGGTCCGCCACAGGCTGCTGTAGGAACACACTGGCTCCCACAATCTCGCCGCACGGGGGCTGGTGACCGGTCCCAAAGTAGAAGAGAAAGTTAGAGGATAACTAAACCTTCAAAAAACTTCTGACATGTTATAGTGAAATGACAGAAGTTTTGATTGGTGGGGGAGCACTGAGACCCCCACCAATCGCTAAAATGAAGCGGCAGAAGGGCTTGTGTGAGCACTGAGCCACTTTGTTTCTGTTTAGCTTTTTCCGGAAATCCATGTAGCGGTGTACAGACTCAATAGAAAGTCTATGAGCCCGTACGCTGCAACATCGGCTTTCAGGAAAAAGCAGAACAGAAACGAAGCAGCTCAAATCTGACATGTGTCACTTTATGTGGTAATAACTCTGGAATGCTTTTACCTATCAAAGTGATTCTGAGGTTGTTTTCTCGTGACATATTGTACTTTATGTTAGTGAAAAAATTTGGTCGATAAATCCAATATTTAGATTTAAAAAACACCAATATTTAGAGAAAAGTTGCAAAAATTAGCATTTTTCTAAATTTAAATGTATCTACTTGTAAAACAGATAGTAATACCGCACAAAATACTAGTTTATATTTCCCATATCTCTACTTTATGTTTGCATCGTTTTTTGAACATTCTTTCATTTTTCTAGGACGTTACAAGGCTTAGAACTTTAGCAGCGATTTCTTACATTTTCAAGAAAATTTCAAAAGACTATTTTTTCAGGGACCAGTTCAGTTCTGAAGTGGCTTTGAGGGCCTTATATTATTAGATAGTCACCATAAATCAACCCATTTTGAAAACGGCACCCCTCAAAGTATTAAAAACAGCATTCAGAAAGTGTTTTAACCCTTTAGGCGTTTCACAGGAATTAAAGCAAAGTAGAGGTGAAATTTACAAATTTCATTTTTTTTTGCCAAAATTCATTTGTAATACATTTTTTTCTGTACCACAGAAGGTTTTACCGGAGAAATGCAACTCAATATTTATTGCCCAGATTCTGTAGTTTTTAGAAATATGCCACATGTGGCTCTAGTGTGGTAATGTACAGAAACACCGGCCTCAGAAGCAAAGGAGAACCTAGTGGATTTTGGGGCCTTCTTTTTTTAGAATATATTTTAGGCACCATGTCAGGTTTGAATAGGTCTTGTGGTACCAAAACAGTAAAGACCCCCAAAAAGTGACCCCATTTTGGAAACTACACCCCTCAAGGAATTTATCTAGGGGTATAGTTAGAATTTTGAACCCCACAGGTTTTTTGCAAAATTTATTTGAATTAGTATGTGAAGATGAAAATCTACTTTTTTTGTGAAAAAAACTTAGAAATGTTTAATTTTTACAAGGAATAAAGTAGAAAAACACTCCAACCTATGTAAAGCAATTTCTTCCGATTATAGCAATACCCCATATGTGGTAATAAACTGCTGTTTGGAGCCACAGCAGGGCTCAGATTAGGAGCACCATTTGGATTTTGGATTTCTGATTTTGTTGGAATAGTTTTCAGTGCTGTGTCGCATTTGCAATGCACTGGAGGGATGAAAACAGTGGAAACCCCCAAAAGTGACCCTATTTTGGAAACTACACCCCTCAAGAAATTTGTCTAGGGGTCAAGTTAGCATTTTGGCCCCACAGTTGTTTTGCTGAATTCATTGGAATTAGTCTGTAAAGGTAAAAATCTACTTTTTTCCTGTAAAAACTTAGACATTTTTAATATTTACAAGGAATAAAGGAGAAAAAGCACTCCAGCATTTGTAAAACAATTTCTCCCGATTACGGAAATACATCATTTGTGGTAATTAAGTGCTGTTTGGACCCACACCAGGGCTTAGCAGGGAAGGAGCGCTATTTGGCTTTTGGAGCTCAAATTTAGCTGGAATAGTTTTTGGGTGTCATGTCGAATTTGCAAAGCCCCCGAGGGACCAAAACAGTGGAAGCCCCCCAAAAGTAACCCCATTTGGGAAACTACACCACTTAAGGAGTCTATCTAGGAGTATAGTGAGCATTTAGACCCCACACGTCTTTTGCAAAATTTATTAGAATTATGCAGTGAAAATTAATATCAACATTATTTCCACTAAAATGTTGCATTTTTTCAATTTCACAAAGTATAAAGGAGGAAAAAGCACCCCAACATTTGTAAAGCAATTTCTCCCGAGTACGGCAATACCCCATATGTGGTCATAAATGTTTTTCCATTAGAAAGTAATTAACCCTTTCCGAACTGATCCATGTTTTGCTTTTTTCTTTTTAGTTTTTCCCCCCCGCTTTCCGAGAGCCATAACTTTTTTATTTTTCCATCAATAGAGTGGTTAGAGGGCTTATTTTTTGCGGGACTAGCTGTAGTTTTTATTGGTAGCATTTTTTGGTACATACAACTTTTTGAGCACTTTTTATTACATTTTTTGGTAGAGCCAAGGTGACCAAAAAACAGCGATTGCCGTATAAAATTCTTTATTTTTCACGTCGTTCACCGTGCGAGTTCAATAATGGTATATTGTAATACTTTGGACTTTTACAGAAGCAGCGATACCAATTTTGTGTATTTATTTAAATTTTTTTACATTACTTTAGAGTAAAAATTTGAAAAGGGTTTCTTTTTGGACTTTAAATATTTATTTAATTTTTTCCACTAATAATAACTATTTACTTTTGTTTTTACACATTTTATCAGTCCCCCTAGGAGACTTGAACCAGCAATCATCAGATCACTGGTAGAATACACTGCAATACTAATGTATTGCAGTATATTGTGATTTTTACAGACTCCTGTAACAGCGTGATCACTGTTTCTGTCCGTTAGTCCCGGGTATCAGCTGTAATACACAGCTGACACCCACAGCGTATGGCGCGGGCTCAGCGCGTGAGACGCTCCATATATCACCCACCAAACCATGACATGCTATTAAGTCGTGGTGCGTGAAGGATTTAATGCGAAGCGGATGGTGCAGAGTGAAAATGACAATTTTCCACTGAGGTGCCATTTTAGTGCACTATATGTTGTGCCCAGTTTGTGCCACAAATACCTCATAAAATATTAACCGGGCTCTCCCGGGTATGGCGATGCCATATCGGTGGACGTAAACTGCTGTTTGGGCATGCTGTAGGGCTCAGAAGGGAGGGAGCGGTATTTGGCTTTAGGGAGTGCAGATTTTGCTTGGTAGTAGCTCTGGTGTTTTGCTGGTATTTCAGTTTATAATGCGGGGGTACATGTAAGCTGGGCAGAGTACATCACGGGCATAATAAAAGGGTATAATAATGGGGTAAATAAATAATAATTCATAGATATGTGGCCAGTGTCACATTTATAAATGGCGCCCGATCTTATCTGCTTTTGGAATACTGCATATTTTGCATCGCCATATTCTGGGAGCCGGACCTTTTTTTATTTTTTCACCACCGGAGCAGTGTGAGGGCTTATTTGTTGAGGGACAATCTGTAGTTTTCATTGGTACCATTTTGGGGTACATGCGATTTTTTTAATCACTTTTTATTCCATTTTTCGGCAAGCAAGGTGACCAAAAACCATCAATTCTGACAATGTTTTTTATTTATTTTTTATGGCGTTCACCCTGGACTATGAATGACTATTATATTTTATTCTGCGGGTCGATAGGATTACGGTGATACCATATGTATATCGTTTTTTTTTACATTTTGCAGTGTTTGCGCAATAAAATAACTTATTTATAAAATAAATAATTTTTTGTGTCACCATATTCTGAGAACCATAACTTTTTTATTTTTCAGTCAAAAAAACTGTGAAAGGGCTTGTTTTTTTGCGGGACGGGTTTTAGTTTGTATTGGTATTATTTTGGCGTACATGCGACTTTTTGATCACTTTATATTGTATATTTTGGGAAGGGTGGTGACCAAAAAATAGTAATTCTGTCATTGTTTTTCATTTATTTTATTTGCGGTGTTCACCGTGCGGGAAAAATAATATTAATAATACTTTTATAGATGTGGTCGTTACGAACGCGGTGATACCAAATATGTGTACTTTTTTTTACGTGTTCATTTTTTTCCTATAATAAAAGACTTATTATAGGAAAAAAAGCAGTTCTTGTTTATGTCACTTATAACTTTTATTTTGACACTTTTTTTTAAAAACATTTTTATTCTTTTTTTTACTTTCTTTACTTGTCCCACTAGGGGACACTTGGACTTGCAGTGATCGCTGCTGGAATACATTACACTACCTACGTAGTGTAATGCATTCCAACTGTCATTGTGACGTGACTTAGTGGCCGGCTTATTCTTACCAGTAAAGCATTTTTTGTAAAGTGCATATTACGCAGATATTGCTGATATCATATCACTGGGGCGTAAATGGAACAGCATTCAGCAACTACCACAGTATTTAATTAGAGACATGGGGGACAATTGAAATTGGGATGAATGTAGTTAAAGCACTGAAGTGAGAATAAGCAAAACAAATGTAGTTGTGGATTGTTCCAGAGCAAAAATTGTTAAAGTTTCAGAGGGTGGAACATAATAGAAAAATACAGGGAATGAGGGAATACATGTGAGTTAGCCATCTATTGTATGCTGGAGCTGAGCTGTTGGATTCATACAGGTAAGGGTATGTTCACACGGCCTATTTACGGACGTAAATCGGGCGTTTTTGCCCCGAATTACGCCCGAAAATAGCGCCTCAATAGCGCTGACAAACATCTGCCCATTGAAAGCAATGGGCAGACGTTTGTCTGTTCACACGAGGCGTATATTTACGCGCCGCTGTCAAATGACGGCGCGTAAATAGACGCCCGCGTAGAAGAAGTGACCTGTCACTTCTTTGGCCGTAATTGGAGCCGCTATTCATTGACTCCAATGAATAGCAGCGCTAATTACGGCCGTAATTGACGCGGCGTTCAAGCGCCTGCACATGCCGGTACGGCTGAAATTACGGGGATGTTTTCAGGCTGAAACATCCCCGTAATTTCAGCCGTTACGGACCCCCGCCGTGTGAACATACCCTAAACAGACGAGCAACAGTCACATACCAGATAATGCTACAAATTGTTTGGTGTTTTCTCGTTATTTCCACTGTAGACAATCCTCAGAGAGTTAAACTACCGAGGCTCGAGGTTGATAAACCTTACCTACACTGATATCTTGTAGAACACTATAAGAATAGGGGAGATATTTCTCCTACATAAAAATTGATTATAATCCTAGCAAACTGTCAGATGCGAGAAGTATTAGGTCTGTATGATTTTTAGACTCTGGATGTAAAAATAATATTGCTACAATATTTACTGACTGCAAGCAGACATCTTGATTATATTGGGAAAATAAAACACAAAGGGGGATTAAAAAAGAAGAAGGAAGTATTTGTCAATAGTCATTCAGATTTTATCTCTAATTTCCCAGAAGCCATTTAAAAAATGAAAGCAGCAACTTAGGCCCCATGCACACAAATGTGTTTTTGCAGCCACAATTCAATGGGCCCATGCACACGACCGTGGTTTCCATTGCCCTGGAGCTTTATTACGGCCGTGTTTTGCTATCCAGGCTCATAGAAATGAATGCACGCAGCCATGTGCACTGCCCGCGATTTGCCATCTGAGCCGCAAGTCACGGCCCGTGCACACCACTACGGTCGTGTGAATGAGGCCTTATTGTTTACTATTGGGAAATGCCCTGCTTTAAGAGGCTCTGTCACCAGATTATAAGTGCCCTATCTCCTACATAATGTGATCGGCGCTGTAAAGTAGATAACAACAGTGGTTTTTATTTTGAAAAACTATCATTTTTGAGCAACTTATGAGCAATTTTAGATTTATGCTAATTAGCTTCTTAATGCCCAACTCGGCATGTTTTTACTTTTTACCAACTGGGCGTTGTACAGAGGAGTGTATGACGCTGACCAATCAGTGACCAATCAGCGTCATACATTTCTTATTGTTCCACAGTGTGATTGTGCAGTGAAAGAAGCTGGGCTGGAACAATGAGAAGGGAATGACTCTGATTGGTCACTGATTGGTCAGCGTCATACACTCCTCTGTACAATGCCCAGTTGGTAAAAAGTAAAAACACGCCGAGTAGGGCATTAAGAAACTAATTTGCATAAATTTTAAATTGCTCATAAGTTGCTCAAAAATGATCGATTTTCAAAATAAAAACCACTGCTGTTATCTACATTACAGCGCCAATCAGATTATGTGAGAGATAGGGCATTTATAATCTGGTGACAGAGCCTCTTTAAGGCTAAATTTCCCCTATGGTATTTTACAAAGTTTTATAGCTTTTCATTATACGACTAAGCTTAATTTACATGATTGGGGAATATTCAGAAGATCTGCTGGAAATTGAGTTTAAACAAACCTACGATGCATATGAAAGACATTAAACATAGTAACATATTGTAGCAACATGGTTAGGAAGTTTAAATAAAGACACCATGTTTATCAAGTTCAACCTATTATTCTATAGTGTTGATCCAGGGGAAGGCAAAACAACCCCTATAAAGTACAGTAGTTGCCAATTGTTGCCCTATAACGTCCATTATTATAACTTAAAGAAAGGCATCCGGACCCGTTTTGAACTCTTTCAATAAATTAATAATCACAACACCCAACTCCACTAGGATCATCTTCTGCCATCTCTTTCTCTTCTACTCTAAGGCTATGTTCACACCTGTGTTGGACTATTCCGTTGTTCTGTTCTGTCAAAGGAGCAGAACAAGGAAATATCGGAAGCAACGGTTCAATTACACGACGGACACCACCAGCGGCCAATGGAACATTGACTTTAATAGGCTACGTAGCCTTTCCGTCGGGGTGTCCGTTGTTTTACATGCTGCGCTACTGTTTCCGGTAATCTCCAGTAAACTCGGCTTGATCTGCAACGGAAGCCCCCAACTGAGCTTCCAATGCAGATGTTAACGAAGCCTAAGAAGAAAGGGCAGAGGGAATGGAATAAGACAGGAATGTATAGGAACTCACTACACATAGGTTTATGGTCTGTAGCCCTTAGTTCAGTGTAATTCCACCATCTCCTAAGTAACATAAATTTCTCCTTGGAGGAAGAACTAGAAAGTCCCCTGCAATACCTTAAAAATAATGGTAATGAAAATCATTGTAAATGTCTGCCTTGTAATATCATATTGGTTATAGATCTTTCTGGTGGTTAGAGCTTTTCTGATGCAGATCTACAAATCCCCTGCATTGACATAGAGTTAAATGAAACAATTCTGTCTTGCTGCAGCCACGACTAGGGAAGGGTTACTGTAGTTTAGGAGCTTACCGCATACTGTTTTATTATTGTGTTCAATGTATAAACAGTATGCAGAAAACTCCAAAGCACACCCTAGTGGTGGTTGATGGCAGACAGAATTTTATCAATTGACTTTGAAGCCCAGTATCAGGAAAAACAGAGCTTTGACCCCTTTAAAGATACATTTAAAAATCTGATGCACATTGGTGCTATGGACAACGTGTCCGACAGCCCCCACGGAAAAAACTGTGATTGTTAGATAAAATGTCCCTAGCAATCAGACATGATCAGCTGATTGCTAGGGACAAAGCAGGATTAGCAGCATGCTGACCTGAAATAAGGACAACATGACAGCAGTCGCACCATGCCATTGTCCATCTGAAGTTATAGAAATAATCAGATGAGTTTTCTTCTTTTTATTACAACACTGTTACTGAATACGTATTTTGCAGTATAACACTCGGGTTTGTCATTTTGTGGCATACAAATATGAGATAGGAAAGTCAGTCTGGCAACGACTCTGTAAGGCTGGGTTCACACGACCTATTTTCAGGCGTAAACGAGGCGTATTATGCCTCGTTTTACGCCTGAAAATAGGGCTACAATCCGTCGGCAAACATCTGCTCATTCATTTGAATGGGTTTGCCGACGTACTGTGCAGACGACCTGTAATTTACGCGTCGTCGTTTGACAGCTGCAGGGCACTTCTTTGCCACGTAATTTGAGCCGTTCTTCATTGAACTCAATGAAGAGCAGCTCAAGATATACGAGCATCGCAGACGCCTCGTATATTACGAGGAGGAGCATTTACGGCTGAAACGACGCAGCTCTTTTCTTCTGAAAACAGGCTGTCATTTCAGCCGTAAAAGCCTCTCATCGTGTGCACATACCCTAAAGCTTTCCTATGAGTCAGGAACATTATAAAATGTAATTTAATGGTGCGTCCTTCTTTAATGGCAGCAGCGTGGATTAAGAAAGTCAGAATTAGTGCGGATGATTTATAATCGTACATGCTGGAGGATGAAGTGCCTACAGACCACACTTACTATAGACAAAAGTAAAATCATTTATATGTATTCATTTCCTGATAAACTATTGTATATGTTTATATTTCTAATGTTTAGGTAGAGGAAAATGAATCCAAGAGAAATTGATATATGGCTTTTGTTTCATTTATAATCTCCGAAATGCAGAAATTTGGTGCCATGGCACAAAATGGTCACCTGCATACTTATGATTCAAAACATTCAGAAAGGATTGTGGTATCTATTGATGAATAATACATGATATGGAGGAGCATTCACTAGCAGTCCCTCCTGGGATATTAAACAACCCTTTCTGCTTGTTATCTCTGAAATTTTCTTGCTGGATTATTCCCCAATAATATGCAGGCCAGGCTTGAGTTTAAAACGAGAAATGTAGAGAAACTGCAGGAAGCTGGTAATCCTTGACCTATATAAATCTTTATGGATAAGACTTTCACAAAAATGCTGGGATCTTTAAATGAACATAATGACTTTAGCTTCTTGGTTTACTATATATTATGTTACAGGGAGAATGGATTAGAAGAAGACAGTGTTAATGCGCAAGTATGAATGAGTGAACGGGAACTGTGATGCCAGCTGCACCCGTAGTGAAGGGTGAAGGATTAGGAGAGAAAATTAATCCTTGTGTTGGAATGATCTTGAATGAACAGTAAAATGAAGTGGGAAAATATAGAGGGGTGAAAAAAATTAATAACTGTGACATTGCGTTGCTGTTTCCCTAATAACGTACTAACAAGAGATTAGAAGTCTTAGTTCTTTGTGCTTTGTAGATTCTAAAGATTTGCATGATGTATGATTATTAGTATTAACACATTTTAGGAAAAGCTGATTTATGGTGCTATGGGCCAGAACTGTGTAAACACCGGGATTTAGCCCTGAGAAATGTTCAATGTCTGGATGAAGGAGGATAAAAGTGGGTTAGTATAGTGATCTTTTTTTATTAAATAATATCATATAAACTTCAGATCTGTGGTTTTTCCAGCTGTTGAGATGTACGTACCGTCATCACACACTGTAGAGTATGAATCATGGGACAAAAATGATAATAATGGAAATTAACAAGTTAGTAGATGAGTTTGGACACAAGATTAGCACAGTGAAATGTTGACCACTATAGAAATTGATAATGATTGGCACTCAAAGAAGCCAGATTTCTCAGTAATACGTATCTCCCTATTATAGTGGATTTTCACATCCTAAACCAAATCACAAAATGAGAATAGTAGGTTTTGTAAAATATCATTATCTGTGAGCATATATACAGTATTTATAGTCTATAAGAACAAAGCCATTGCTTGCAACCAATGGAAATCTATCCCAGTAGCAGAGATACTGGGGTTACTTTGTTTGGAAAAAGACGGCTTAGGGGCAGTCTAATCACTCTATGTACAAAAATATCAATGCTCAGTACAGAGAGTTGTTAGAGCTATTCATATTGAGACCTGTAACCATGACAAGTGGGTATCCACTACGTCTGTAAGAAAAAAAATGTCTACATCATCAAAAAAAAGGATTCTTTATTGTAAGAGCAGTGAGATTATGAACCTTTCTGCCACAGAATGAAATGGGTTATTTGTTGAAAGAGTTCAAAATGGGTCTGGACGCATTTCTTGTAAATTATGATGTTGGACAATGTAGGACAATTGGTAACTGCTTTATGGGGCTTGTTTTGCCTTCCTCTGGATCAACAATGTACAATAATAGGTTAAACTTGATGGACCTGGTGTCTTTTTTAAACTTACTATGCTTCTACAATATATTACTATATTTAATGTCTTTAGTATGCATCATAAGTTTGCTTAAACTTGTTCAGTTTCTGGGAGATCCTATGTTTTCCTTAAGGGGCCTATACTTAAGGAGGCTCTGTCTTGTACATAATGTGATCGGCGCTGTAATATAGATTACAGCAGTGGTTTTTATTTAGAAAAACAATCTATTTTCCCCAAGTTATGACCTATTTTAGCTTTATGCTCATGACTTTGTAATAAATAGACAACTGGGCGTGTTTTTATTTTTGACCAAGTGGGCGTTGTGGAGAGAAGTGTATGACACTGACCAATTAGCATCATGCACTTCTCTCCATTCATTTACTCTGCACATTAACGTTACTGAAGTGTCTTGACAGTAAATAGACATCACGTCCAACCAGGACGGGATGTCTATTCACAATCCCGACACTTCGGTAATGTTTGTGTGGGACTTACAGCACAGCACATCGAGATCACCTTGTGCTGTCATTTACAGCGAGATCTCACGAGATTACGCTTGCTGTCATTAAGTCCCACACAAACATTACCGAAGTGTCGGGATTGTGAATAGACATCCCGTCCTGGCTGGAGGTGATGCCTATTTACTGTCAAGACACTTCAGTAACGTTAATTTGGGTGTATGTGACTGCACATCATGAACTAGCAAGATCACTATGTGCAGATTAAATGGAGAGAGAAGTGTATGACGCTGATTGGTCAGCTGATTGGTCAGTGTCATACACTTCTCTCCACAACGCCCACTTGGTCAAAAGTAAAAACACGCCCATTTGTCTATTAAGAAAGTCATTAGCATAAAGCTAAAATAGGTCATAACTTGGTGAAAATAGATAGTTTTCCTAAATAAAAACCACTGCTGTAATCTACATTACAGCGCCGATCACATTATGTACAAGATAGGGCACTTATAATGTGGTGACAGAGCCTCTTGAAAGGGTAACTAAACGTTCGACAACCTTCTGACATGTCATTGTGACATGTCAAGTTTTAATTGGTGGGGGTCCGAGCACTGAGACCCACACCAATCGCTAAAATGAAGCAGCAGAAGCACTCGTGTGAGCGCTCAGCCACTTCGTTTCTCTTCAGCTTTTTCCGGAAAGCCAATGTATCGGAGTACGGGCTCATAGACTTTCTATTGAGCCTGTACTCCGATACATTGATTTCCGGAAAAAGCCGAACAGAAACTAAGCGGCTTCTGCCGCTTCGTTTTAACAATTGGTAGGGGGTCTCAGTGCTTTAAAGGGAATGTGTCGCTAGAATTTTATTTTTATTTTTTTTAGTTAAACAATTATTATTTGAGTGATTACACATTGTTTTCATTTTTTAAATTTTTTTACAAGTCAGGAAATATTATAAATTAGATTCGAATTTATAACATATCCATGTGCTGGGCACTAGAGGGAGCACTTCACAAAATTGCAGCATGGTCAATGTGGTAAAGCAACCTCATTGCTTTATGCTGTAAATTTGGGGTAGACACACTCTCTAGTGTCCTCACACAATCCCCCTCCCTTATTCTGGCTAGTGCCAGGAGAGGGAGGGGGTTTGAATCGTCAAACCTCCAATACAGTGTGCCGCCATTTTCTGAGCGACTGCACAGTGTAGGAGGATTAGATACAGTGCTCAGCAGACAGTATAACACATATATATACGAACGTAAAACACACATCACATACACAAACATAACTTACCTGCTTGTGCCGCCGCTGCCGCCTCAGCTCCTATTCCTTGTGCCTTCGCTTCCTTGAACATATGGCTGGAAGCTGCGGCCGGAAGGCGTCAGCTTACTGTCCGACCGTGGCTTCCGGTCCACATGAAAATGGCGCCGGATTTCGCTCTGCCAAAGACCTTCCTTTTGGTCTGTGTGGGAGCGGCGAATGCGTCGTTCCCACACAGATGGCGTACGCTGCAGTGAATGGAACGGCTCCTATCTGCATTCTCTATGGGGATGTATGTGCCGTATTCCATCTCTGTATGTGTCGTTAATCGACACATACATAGATGAAAAAAAATGGCAGCCCCCATAGAGAAGTAAAAGTAAGAAAAAAGTAAAAAGTAGAACACAGGAACACAAATAAATACAATTTATTTTAATATCATACTAAAAGCAATTGGATAAAAAAAAATAACAAATTCTTGACAGCTTCCCTTTAAAGCATAATGACGTTTCAGGTGATTTTTCAGAATAAGCTGCCATGTGTGTGTACATGAGGAATAACACTATTTCTGGACATTACATGACTTATATCCTGCATTTTTTTCAGCAGTTTTCCCAACTGCAAGCTTTATCTCTAATTCTTAGTTTTGTCTGAGCTAGTGGGCGGATCCTAACTGCTATTATGTCTGCCATACATTGCACAAGAGAACATTCTGCTCTCTTGTGTTTTTGTAGCACACACAGAGAATTAGCAGCAACATGGATGACATCACTTCATAATAAGAAACATACAGTCCCAGTATAGGGCTGGACACCACGTTTTTCAATCCATGCAAAAGAGAGGGCTTTTTCTTCCCTCCAAACACCATGTATCATCGAATAAGTACACGATAGACTTTCTTTATGTTACATTTTTCTTTCTTTATGTATTATATTCTGTTAGAGAGGCTCTGTCACCAGATTATAAAATCCCAATCTCCTATTGAATGTGATCGGCACTGCAATGTAGATACTAGTAAAGTTTTTTGTTTTTTTTAAAACGATCATTTTTTCCCAAGTTATGAGCAATTTTAGATTTATGTAAATTAGTTTTTCAATGGACAACTGGGCGTGTTTTCTTGATTTACCAACTGGGCGTGTATTCTGTTTTTACCAACTGGGCGTGTTTACTCGTTTTACCAACTGGGCGTTGTGAATAGAAGTGTATGACGCTGACCAATCAGCGTCATACACTTCTCATCGTTCCCACACAGCTTCTGTCACTGCACAGAGACACAGCGTCTTCTCGCGAGATCACGCTGTGACGTCACTTCCTCCCACAGGTCCTTCATCATCGCGTCGGACGAGAGAAGACACATCGGCTCCAGGCGTCCGAGAGGGTACATTTGAATCTGCAGCAGCATATCTCGGACGCCTGGAGCCGATGTGTCTTCTCTCATCCGACGCGATGATGAAGGACCTGTGCATGTCACTTCTTGAGCCGTTTTTTGGAGCCTTTTTTTCATTGGGTCAATAGAAAAACAGCTCAAAAATATGGCCGTAAAAAAAACGCATCAAAAAACGCCTGATGCATAAAAAACGGCTGTAAATCAGAGGCGGTTTTCCCTTGAAAACAGATCCGTATTTTAGAGCCATGTTTTGTTAAGCGTGTGAACATACCCTAAGGAGGGAGAAGGAGGAAAGTGGAGAAATAAATTATTTTCTCTAATAAGATATATTCTAAAGTTTCTTATATTGAATTATACTATTGATTTATGCAAAGTTTGTTGAAATGACAATGCCTATAGCATTGTTTTGTTTTGTGCCGGAGGCATGGCCTAAAGGTTGTGTGTGAGTGATACACTGGCAATAATGCTTTGGGGTACTATGTATTCCAGAGCATTATACAAGCGATCACAGTCCCTAGTGGAACTAATAAAAAGTTAAATAAAGTGTAATTAAAAAAAATTTGTCACAGATAAAAAATGAAAATATTTTTTTTTGTACATTAAAAATTTATTTTATTCAGCAAAAATAGTAAATGATAAAATATATATATATATATATATATATATATATATATATATATATATATATATATATATATCACCGCAACTGTAGAATAGCGATGCCAGATTTACTTTTTTCAATTTTTTTTTATAAAAGTCACTCAATAAGTTCCATGCACCCAAAGAAAAGAAAATCAAAACTAGTACTTGTACTGCAAAACACATATTGTCGACGAAAATATAAAAAAGACTCCCAGATTGTTTTTTTTTTTCATAACACCTTTTTTTACTGACTGAAAGTACTAAAACGTACACATATTTGGTATTGCCATATTGGTATTGTTCATGACAACCCATTGGAAAAAAAAACTTTATTTATACTGCACAGCGCATAGCATAAATTAAAAAAAAAAAATATTTTTTAAAACAATATGTCAGAATTTATATTTTTTTTCCTCAGCCCGCCAAGAAATAAATCAAAGTTAAACAATAAATAATTAAAAAGTATCACAACAAAACAAAACAAACACTCATATGGCTAGGTCAATGGGAAAATAAAAAAGTTATGGCTCTTGGAATGCGACAATGAAAAAACGAAAAATAAATAGTCTCCTGGAGGCCCAAAATGGACAGTGTCCTTAAGGGGTTAATACCTACATAATATATTATATTTGTTGTAATACATTTCAGAAGCAGCCATTACTAATACTTGAATTATTTTCGCAGGCCACCTATGGCTATGGGCTCTAGCTCCCTGCCCTTTTTCCCAAATTATCGGTCCACTCCTGCCCCTCATGCTGTTTCATAGTAAAGGTAGAAAGAATTTGGGAGTTGTTGGGTGGTCATTGTCAGCAGTTAAACTAAAGCTCTACTTTCTCACTAGCCCTTAAAATATATGATATATTTTAACATCCTCTACATAAAGCTTTGGTGGAGAAATATCTTTAGCAGTATTTCTTTCAGACCTTGGGTAGAATCCAGACAAAGGGAATCATCTACGTTTTCACCTCTGTCTTTAGATATGCTGCATTGAATGACCATATTTTTAAATCACGCGAGGTTCTCCTCCCGTCTCAGCGCACACTGACACGCCAAGTCATAAGGCTTTGATGTTACCATCGGCGCATAACAAATGAATGACATAATCCATAACTTTTAGAGCTAACATTCAGACAACTCTTACACGACCATACATTTTTGAATCATTTCATTTTCTATGGAGATTTCTGGTAAAGCTGCTTTTTTAGAATTGGGAAATTACTGACTCGATTATAGTGACTCAGTTGGTAAACATGTTCAAGGCTCTGGGAGAAGTATACGAACGGAAACGACTCTTACAAAGAGCACTCTCAGCATTGGTGGTTAAGATGAAGTGAAGAGGTAGAGCTGTACACAAGGAATGTTTTTACAAAGTAGATTCTGCTTAACGTTATGTTACTGCTAATTCTAGAGTGTTGTAACAAATCACCTGTATTTGACTTGGTTCTTGTAGCTCGGTCATGTAGAGCAACAGTATAACTTGTATGGTCTATCCCTAATATTTACTTAGCGAAATAAATAAATGTAATAAAATTTCTAGAAACTAACAAATGAAAAAAAAAAAAGAAGGAATTAGCAATGCGTTTTCCATCCATAAATTTGCAAGGTTATGGCATCTGTTCGTATATTGATATTATACTTTTATTTACAACCTTTATTTCATACAAATTATGAAATGTTCTTATTTAATATGTTATTGGGTTTTTTGCCCACCCACATTGACGCTTTTCTATTTCCCTACTTTTAGAGACTACTAAAAGAGCTCTAAACCAGAGAAATAGCTTCAAGCTCCTGGGCCCAATGCTAAATCTTTAACAGGGTTGCCCCTGCCATGTGCCATTTATAATACTGGTGTCTTGGTAGAATTGCTGCCTTTGCACCACCTATAGCTAAGTGCCTGATATTGGCGAAATAGGAATTGTAGGTCTGATACCAACTTCTAGGTTGGTAGTCTGCATTAGGTACACTACCGTTCAAAAGTTTGGGGTCACCCAGACAATTTTGTGTTTTCCATGAAAACTCACACTTATATTTATAAAATGAGTTGCAAAATGACTAGAAAATATAGTCAAGACATTGACAAGGTTAGAAATAATGATTTTTATTTGAAATAATAATTTTCTCCTTCAAACTTTGCTTTCGTCAAAGAATGCTCCATTTGCAGCAATTACAGAATTGCAGACCTTTGGCATTCTAGCTGTTAATTTGCTGAGGTAATCGGGAGAAATTTCACCCCATGCTTCCAGAAGCCCCTCCCACAAGTTGAATTGGCTTGATGGGCACTTCTTGCGTACCATACGGTCAAGCTGCTCCCACAACAACTCTATGGGGTTGAGATCTGGTGACTGCGCTGGCCACTCCAATACAGATAGAATACCAGCTGCCTGCTTCTTCCCTAAATAGTTCTTGCATAATTTGGAGGTGTGCTTTGGGTCATTGTCCTGTTGTAGGATGAAATTGGCTCCAATCAAGCGCTGCCACAGGGTATGGCATGGCATTGTAAAATGGAGTGATAGCCTTCCTTATTCAAAATCCCTTTTACCTTGTACAAATCTCCCACTTTACCAGCACCAAAGCAACCCCAGACCATCACATTACCTCCACCATGCTTGACAGAAGGCGTCAGGCACTCTTCCAGCATCTTTTCAGTTGTTCTGCGTCTCACAAATGTTCTTCTGTGTGATCCAAACACCTCAAACTTCGATTCGTCTGTCCATAACACTTTTTTCCAATCTTCCTCTGTCCAATGTCTGTGTGCTTTTGCCCATATTAATCATTTCCTTTTATTAGCCAGTCTCAGATATGGCTTTTTCTTTGCCACTCTGCCCTGAAGGCCAGCATCCTGGAGTCGCCTCTTCACTGTAGACGTTGACACTGGCGTTTTGCGGGTACTATTTAATGAAGCTGCCAGTTGAGGACCTGTGAGACGTCTATTTCTCAAACTAGAGACTCTAATGTACTTGTCTTGTTGCTCATTTGTGCAGCGGGGTCTCCCACTTCTCTTTCTACTCTAGTTAGAGCCTGTTTGTGCTGTCCTCTGAAGGGAGTAGTACACACCGTTGTAGGAAATCTTCAGTTTCTTGGCAATTTCTCGCATGGAATAGCCTTAATTTCTAAGAACAAGAATAGACTGTCGAGTTTCACATGAAAGCTCTCTTTTTCTAGCCATTTTGAGAGTTTAATCGAACCCAAAAATGTAATGCTCCAGATTCTCAACTAGCTCAAAGGAAGGTCAGATTTATAGCTTACAGCGGTGCTAACATAATTGCACAAGGGTTTTCAACTGTTTTCTAATCATCCATTAGCCTTCGAACACAGTTAGCAAACACAATGTACCATTAGAACACTGGAGTGATGGTTGCTGGAAATGGGCCTCTATACACCTATGTAGATATTGCATTAAAAACCAGACGTTTGCAGCTAGAATAGTCATTTAGCACATTAACAATGTATAGAGTGCATTTCTGATTAATTTAATGTTATCTTCATTGAAAAAATCTGTGCTTTTCTTTCAAAAATAAGGAAATTTCTAAGTGACCCTAAACTTTTGAACGGTAGTGTATATGCTTTAAAAAAAAAAAAAAAAGTTAACATGAGGATAAATATTAAAGGGGTATTCCAATTTTAATGTATAATTTATTTTATTTATATCGTTCAGAATCAAATTATTTCCTAATATACATGAGTTTAAAATACTACTCACATAGCTTTCTAATAGCAGTACAGTAGACCACTGTCTCGCACAGTGGAATGGTATAGCCCATAAATGTGCAGTGCATCCATGAGTTACGGTACCCTAATAGAGCCCACCTTGGCATCACTTATGCGACCCCCACATATTACGTGATCTATTGCATTCAGTTGCAATGCTGGAAAAATTGTAGTTCTTACAACAACTACTTCACAGTGTCTGTATGTTTAATTGCACAAGAAAGCTATATAAGCAACATTTTAAATGCATGTATATTAGAAAATGGTATAGAAAATATTTCTTTTTATAAATAAATCAAATTAAAAAAATACCAAACTAATACCCTTTTAGGCCTAATTGTATTTTGTAAGTATTGCTAATATTGCTATGCCTGTTGCATGATGTCTAGGGGTTGTATCCGACCCAATAGCTCAGTAACTGATAATAATAGTAAAAATTTGCATGCTGGAATAAATCTAGATTAATATATTATGAGAACAGGCATTAGAAAGACTCCTCGCAGATGGCTGTATATTTTCAGTGGACTGCGGAAATATTATTTACAATTATTCTGTCACACATGCAAAACAATCTTTGTTTTTTTTGTGGGAGGGAGGTGATGAAATGTTACTGTCATGGGAGGAGGACGCTGCTGTGTGTAGCTGTCTGAGAATGGTGCACCCCACCCAGTCCGTAACATGTCCATCTGTAATCACTGCTCTCAAGTGACGTTGAGGAGTTTTTTTAGACTTAGACACGCAAGCACATTGGCTTGTAAAACCTTTTATTCAATGAGCACAGCAACTGCCAATAAAAGGATTGTGTATTTAGTGGATGACATATTTTACACTCTAAGTTTATTTTCCCAGATCAGTTAAAGTTCAGAGAATTCTAAAAATCGTAATTTTGATAGATTATAGTAGAAGGTGAACTGAACTGTATTATATTTCTTTGAATGCTACAATAGTTCTGCTTAGTCAGAGGCTGGTTTTCCTTTCTGAAGACGTTCAAGCCTACATACCAAGGCAAGTGTGAGGCAATGAATGGAGTGCTGGATTTCGTTCTTACGTAAGTGGGTGTACCACTGCCCTCAGAGCCTATAATGAGCTCAGATGGGATTGTTCAGGGGAGTCGAACACAGCTTCGGCTTTCTCGAACCCTGCAGCACTGCATACATTTTCAATTGTATCCATGTCTTAAGGACGTGGATGCAATTGATTCCTGGAAGGAAATGGTCAGCATCCTGCTTCTTCCTAGTTCTCCATACCAGCTGTCATTTTAACAACCAGACATAACCGGGGTGAACCAGCCGCATCCCACCCCTAAAGCACTGCACATGACTGCTGTGGCCAGTGATTGGTGGAAGTGGTCACGTGCCATTACGGAGACCAGTGGGTGACCATGAACCGGCTGCACTTGAGCAGTGGGGATTAAAAGTCAGTATGGACTTTTTTTAAATATTTTTTTTTTACAAAGCTTAGAAAACCCCTTTAATGGTGCTTCCTGAAAGATCTACTAGAAATGCGTTATTTTCAATAGTCCCAATTTTCATGGGACTGTCACACTTTCTGTTCTAGAAAAGTTGTATGGTTTATGCCAATTTGAAATAAAAGAGAAATTTTTTGCGGGCTCCCACGAGGATCGGGGGTGAGGTTTAATATGACTTGCGATTTGGAATTCAAGTGTAGTAAATATACTGTAATATAAAAAATGTATCTTACTCTGCAGATTTATAGACTGTATTACCTAAGAAAACAAATAAATAATTAAAACACACAACTCAGGAATACTCTGAATCTTCACCTTCTGTATATATGTTTTTTTTTTCTATGGTTTGCATTTGATTTACAAAGCATAACTTATTTTTAAGCAAGATATCTGCTCAAAACTTTATTAATCCTGCGATGTTCTATAATTAGAGAAAAAATAAATTAGGGGATACCGCGCTGAATCGTGTACCTTTGAATGAAAGAGGCGGTGGGCTCACTCAAGTTTCAATCTCAGTTTTTCAATTTGTAAAGGATTGAACTTTACACACTGTAATTTAATACTAGTGAAACCAACCTTCAAATTAAGCATTATTGACTCCTTTGTTAAAGCAAATATACCATTAAATGTCTTTGTCTACCCAAGGCCAGTGTTCAGAGCTATAAATCAAGTTTCTTGGGAAATTGTGCAAGTTAGTATCCTAAAACCACATTTTAAGAGAAATTTATTTTCATTCAAGACTCTTTATTAGAATGTAATGAACGTGGCTCTGTGAGATGGAAAGTAGTGGGAGGTTACTGTATTACACAACACACACACATTAGAGACAGATCCGTTTTGTGTAAAAAAAGAAAAAGGCTAACACACTACTGTTATTTATGTACCTAGAATACTGTAACATTTTAGAGCAGTCTTTTTTTGAGACATGAGAAGTATACCATTCATTGTATGTTTATTTTATTCCACATGCTATACAGAGCATGCATTCACATACATTACTCGCAATCTAACTTCAAGTGGTATTGGGGTTTCAGCAAATAAAGGATGTTCTTTGTATATTGAAAATGTACAGAATTTTCCAATACACTTTCTGTATCGATTCCTTCGTTTTCAAGATCTTTGCTTGATGTCATTCATTGGGAAACTTAGGCGTAGGTTACCTTAATAATTGTACGAAAATGTCCCCCTATGGAGGAAAAAGTCATTTGAATTTGCATTTAAAATATGTACGATAATTGTAATGATTAGAAACAATTAAATTTAGCTTTAGTTTGACGTGTATTTATTTTTTGGAGCAGAAGCTGGTCCTCCAGAGCTGGTCTTCATACAGTAGTTGAGGACAGGAAGTTGCAATCATAATGGAAAAGTGGAAGGATATTGTGTTACACAACTTTTATTGAAGATAAATTTGGTTTAGGGACAAGTCTCTTTTGAGTTTACTATTGCATATTAATTTTTTTGGAATATATTCCACATGTTTTACAAAGCATGGACTCACAGGTTTTAATCTTTTTTATACACACTAGGGCCAGCTTCATAAAAATCACATATGGGGCCACATAATCTGCTCAGAATCCTAGGCAAATAGCATTCCCTTGCCAGTACACACTATGTTCAGTTTAGAGGAGAAGCTGCACCAGGTGCTAAAGCCGGGACCAGGTGAAAATGGTACCTTAGACAGCCACCTATCTTGACTACAACTTGTCAAAGCTGACACCAACTTGCATCAAAGAAGAACTGCAACAAACTATTCTAACCAGTACAATAACATTGGTACATATTGCAAGTATTTGTGATGTTCTATCCGTTTTATTAATAGTTTGCATATGCAACATATTATTGGAAAAAGTGAAGAAAAAAAAAGCGAAAAACGTCACTACATTTATGTGTAGATCAACTTACTTTACCTTTCACAGTTGTATATGCTGTAATGGTCTACTGCACTATTTAGAAATTATTTTTGTAAAGCTAAAACTGTTGTTTTTTTGTGAGACAACCCCTTGTAAAATACTCTGTTGGGACATATTGATGGGCCGACCACTCCCTATTGATACAATTGTACCACAATGGCATCAGGCAACTGCTACCAATTAAATGATCATATGATATCTATACTGTGTATAAACTGTGCTATCTAAGCTTTAAATGCTCACTGGGTGTTACAATATGGGAATAAAGCAAAGTAAATTTATTATGCTCCTGGAACTAATCCAGGATGACACTACTCTACTGACATGGTAAATTCTCCAGCTCAAAATTTCCATCAGTGCTAGAAATCCCCCAGCCTGAATTATTAGCACCAATCCATAGATTCGTGTAACCAATGTCAAAGTTTCTATCATAGTGATAGATGAGAACTGGGATTTATCAGGCCAAGCAAATGTTCTGGATCCACAGTGTTCCTGCGTTGGTGCTCTAGTACTCACTGCAGTAAGTCTTTCCTAAGTGGTGCCAGAACAACATTTATTAGTATTTATATATGTCACTTACAGTATGTATGGTGGGGCTGGATTTACACTTCTGTTGGTGCCCCACCCTCGTATGGTGTACGATTATACAGTGTACGAAAAACCATACAGTGTCCAATTATCTGTATCATACAGAATAGTGTCCAAAAATAGTGCCATGTGTTGGCCAAATAATACTTTCATACATTTGCCTTAATAACATTGCTGTACAGTGCTGCCACCACCACACACTACACAAAAATAACAAAATACAGTAGCAGTGCCCCACAATGTTTAGGTAAATATCTCCATACAGTGTTCAAATAATTACAACATACAGTGACCAAATAACAGCTCCACACATCAAGTAATCATATAAGAGTGCTATAATATAAGTAAAACTGCTATTCGTGGTGGTGGCCTCGGGTGCCAGAGCTTCTGTGGTGACACCTTCAGCAGGTGCAGCTGATGTGCTCTGTGCCATCACATATGTCACATACTTAAAAGGCCACTCCTGAATATGCTATACTCTGTCACGTTAATAATCTTACCTTTTCTCCACGGATCAACTTACCAAGAATCTCGTAGTTAAAATCTGCATTCCCTGTTCTTCATATTTAGCTATGCCCTAACAACTACCTGTGTATTTTTTAAAGGGGTTGTCCAGGCATGGGGCGGTTTTTGATACTGATGACCTGTCTACAAGATAGGTCATCAGTACATGATCTGTGGGGGTCCGACACCTGGACCACACACTGATCAACGGCTCTGACTGTCTCTGGGCACTGGAAGTTATGCAGTGGTTGGTGCCGGAAGTAGATGGCTGAGACCACTGTATAGCGGCCGTGATGCAGTACTGCAGCTCTGCTCCTATTCAAGTGAATAAGAGCAGAGCTGCAGTAACCCAGCACGGCTGCTATACAGTGTAGGGAGTCATATGCTTTTGGCACCGACCACTGCATAACTTCCAGTGCCCAGAGCCAGTCAGAGCCGTTGATCAGTGCGGGGTCCAGGTGTCGGACCCCCACCAATCATATACTGATGACATATCCTGTGGATAGGTCATCAGTATGAAAAACCGCCCAATGCCTGGACAAAATATGAAAAAATTATGACCAGTGAAATGCAAAGAGGAAAAAGAAAAAAGGTGCCAGGACTTGCGCTGCAACCGGACTTGAGTCTGGAGCGAGAAGGGTAAGTATACTGTTATTATAGTAACAGGGGCCCATTCAGTTTATTACATAGGCCCCAGTTACTACAGTAACAGTGGATAGATGTGGTTCGGCAGGCCATGGGCCTCCGTGGCTTCGGGCCAAGTCGCAATTGCGACTGCTGAGACCCCTATATCTACGCCACTGCTTCCGAGTACAATGGGCATAATGGTTTTGGGTATGTCATTCCTGGGCACAATATTTTGAGAGGTCTGGGGTGCCGTAGCAGGAAAGCCTCTGTTACGCGCACGCGTAAGGACATACCCCTAATGGGTTGGACCACACAAGAATATAAATAGCTGGGGTTTTTGGGGCCAGGTTGGTTGGGTGTTTATAGTTGAATAATGACTTTCCTACCATGCTTCAGAGTGGGTCACAGAAAATTGTAGTGGAAATTTTGTCTTCTAGTAATATAGGTGAAAGCACCACAAATGACAGCCACCCGGAGTTGTGGAGTTTAAGGTGTGCAGTGCTGAGTTGCCAAATGGGGCGGAGGGAGCTGGGAGGGCTTGATGGAAGACAAATTGTCGTGCATCGCGGAAGCGGCTGGGACGGCCTGGTGGGCATGCAATCACTATGAAAGGGGGAAGTCATCGCTACCGACCATTATATATAGTGCCCCTTTGGCAGAGACTATGTTAATTATGTGTGTAGCATTATAAGAGTTCTTCCTCTCTTTGAGAAGTCAATCTTCAGTAAAAATTTGATTTGCAACATTGCCCATGTCTGCAACACTCCTGCACCTTGTATACTGCTAATATCTTCTTATCCCGCAGCAGCGATAGGGCCCTATTACATGTTTTCTAAAGAGGCTAAGGTGTCAGGATATCAAACCTAAGCTGCAATCCTTAGCAACCAACCAATCCTTGTCCTTAGCAACCAATCAAAGCACTGGTTTCATTTCCCCAGGACAGGATAAATTAAATCTGAGCTCTGATTGGTTGCTATGGGCAACGAGGCCAGTTTTCCCTGTTAAACAGTTTTAATAAATGAAGCCCAATACAATGCCTTGCACTTAAAGGGGCTATAAACTTTGAATATGCTTTAGAATATTCCCCCCTCCCCCAACAATAAGCTGAAAGCAGCGTGTGCCAACGATCGCTGAGACCCCTAACAATCAGTTGTAATCTGCGAAGAAACCTTGCAGCAATTGTTTAATTACCTTGCAGCGCCACCAGAGGGGAAATAAAAGATTACATCGTGTTTATTGTATTCAATAGGCTGTTTATGTACTGCAGGGAGGTGAAGAGTCTTCAAGTAAGAGAATTGTAGGTCCTATCTGCTCCCGGAACTTGATGGAGACTTCCTTCTACCAACACAAAAGGCCGGAAAAGGGTATTAAACAGACAATCCCTTTAAGGCTCCTCCCATTATTACATTTATAATTAAAACCATACTTTATATTACTGAACAAGATCCTCAACCATATAATTTTTTTTTCCACATTCATATAAGGACTATATGGAGACTACAGCACTTACAATAATCCTGTCCTCAGCCTAAATTTTCGGCTCCCCTTCCAAGGGGTAAATGAAAATACGACCTTCATATGGCCCCTCTCCTAGGCAACAACAATTGGGACAAACAAATTAAAAGACCTTTGCAATACCTTAAAATCATTGTAATACTTAAACATTAATTAATCTTTTGTTTTGTTGTAACTCCTGAACGTCTAAGGTGAATTGAAACGGTCATTAACATTGTGGTAAAACCGTGAGTGTTCATGTTTGCTAGGACTGTACTCAGAGTTTACCTTCAAAATTCAAGTGACGGTTTTTGAGATTGTCTTTGCTGGTGACAAGAAAGCCTTTTGCTTTAGAACTTTTATTTAAATAGAATGTTGACTCATCTTAGGTGGAATTATGTACAGAAATAAGCAAACAGTGCTCTATTGAATGCAGTGTATATATATACAGCTATGGCCGATGAACAATTGAGGCTCCTGTGTAGACAACATTCTTGTTTACTGTGTGTTTTTTTCAGGTCACTTAGTACTTTACCTTATGAACATGCTTTTGGTGGATTGTAAATCCAGTGTGACTTGTATTTTTGTTTGCACAGACTAATCTATGATATTGAATGAATTAGTTCTTTCTTAAAGAGATAACAAATATGACAAGAAACAAAGCAACGTTTAATTGATTCGAATATAGAAAATTTCAGTATTTTTCTTCATAAAATCCTTAACGCACCATGACATAGCTCATGAAGTAGTTTAGAACAAAGAAAACACACACAAGGGTATGTATATGGCAAAAAAAGTCTATAGACACTGAAAATATAACAAAGCATATAAATTTAATGAAAACAAATACTCCACATAGACATGATAAATTCACTTAAAAAAGCAAATAGCTGCTATAACTGAGCTTTCTGGGGGATGTCGCCCTGATAAGCGGCCCAACACAAACAACCGCAGCAAAGGACCTACCTAGATACTCCTCAGATAACGAATACACTGGTAAGGACACAAATAAAGCGAATATTGAATCAAACCGTTTGAGTGAACATGTCCTAAAACATCATGAAGTGTTCAATTGGAGGAGAAAAAAGGTATAAAGCACCCCTCACGTATCGCCACAAATGTGGCTTCCTCAGGGGTATTGCTATAGTGAGGCAGGGCCGCCATCAGGAATTTCTGGGCCCCATACAGCCAAGTTGTCTGGGCCCCCCCTCCATTACTTGGGGTGGGCAACGGAAATTGTGGCACTCACGTTTGTACGTTATACGCATTAACTGATTTTGGTGCTGATGTCAATTACAGTGAAGGAAACCATGGAGCCGGCAGTGACCGGTTAATGCTCCGGATTTTGATCTATTTATCTAAAACGTATCCGACAGTATGGCATACAGTGGGATACATTGCCTGGGGAATGGCCCAGGGGAAACTGAAGTCACTGTCCATGAACAGAGCTGGAGCCTTCTACTAGCGCTCTGCCCAGGGACTCTGGCACTTTTCCTGATGTCCATATACGTAAAGTGACGTCCGAAGCTTTGCAAAGCCTGAGTACACGGCCGGAGCGTCGGCAACACTTTGGCCAGGGATTCCGGCCCTGGAGAATCCTCTGATGTCACTTTAAATATATGGACAGTGAGCTTTCCCAGGGACAAAGTCCACGGGAAGAGCACTCGTGATGCTGCCTCGGGACTCCGGAATAACAAAGTCTACTACGCCATTTCATCCTTCAAAAATAAGGTAAACCGACGTCCACCAGCCCGATGGAGGCTAAAAGGACATAATGGAGCCCTGTGAATTATTGTCTACGTTGTTTATACTGTAAGGTAGGAGATTTCCTGACGTACACGATAAACTTAGGGCAACAACATGATGTGAAGGGGGAAGGGAGGGGGAAGCGCTTGTGAGGATGTAAGGAGCACTAATGCTCCGCTCTTACGTTGCCATTAAAGTTCAATGTGTTTTTCCACAGCAAAAATCAGAGGCTTTCCCTTTGATTCCTGGCGCAGATGCTACAAGCGTGTAGCAGATCCGCACGAGAATAAGGCCCTGTTTACACAGTTTTTTGCCACATTTTTTTCAGCGGAAACCGTGTTGGAAACCGCGGCAAAAAACGTCCGAAATCGCCTCCTATTGATTTCAACGGGAGGCGAAGGCGTTTTTTCCCGCAAACGGAAAAAACCCTTGCGAGAGAAAAAAGCGACATGCCTTTGCTTCAGGCATATCCGTCTCTGACCTCCGATTGAAATCAATGGGAGGCAAAGAGAGAGTGTGAAGGAATTTCAATGGTTGTGTTCAGATAGCACCGGTATCTTTGGGTGCTCGAGGTAGGGTCCTATGAAGAGCGGTAAGCCGCCGAATACAATTCATAGCAGCGCTACTACGCATTATAGATTCAGATTGATCAAGTCCCCAGTACGGCTCAGTGCCCGACGAAGGTCTTACGACTGAAAAGTTGACGTTGCACATATAGCCTCTGGCATTTATACTGTGAAACAAATAAATATAATTTTTGAAACACAATCAAGGTGTGCAGACTACAATTCTTAACCTGAAGGAATTTCAAGGCAGATTTTTCTGCCTGCAAAATAATGTGTGAACAAGGCCTAAGTCCCATTGTCATTCAAAGTTGCTCATCCTCGGGTTTTCCATGTAATATAAGTCGCATGCTACTTATTGCTGTGGCGGATTTCTTTTCATGGTGCGGACAAAAATACACGTGGAAAATTTTTCACAGCATGTGAACTGGGTTACGGAAACCTCATATGCATGGGATGTAGAATCATCGGCATGTCATCGGAATCCGTATCAAATCCAACATATGTGAACGGGGCCTTAGGGGGAGTTAAAAAAAAACTCTGTTAGGCCAAATGCACAAGATACTTATTACGTGCAAATTTGTCGTGGGTATTTTCATGAAGGCAAATCCGCAGTGTTAGGCCTCCTTCACACGACAGGGTCCGAGTGTCGGCCGATAAAATCAGTTTTGCATCCGTTCCGATTCCGTTCCGGGCTGTGTTGCCGTTTTTAACCCGTTTTGCATCCGTTTTTTTCCCTGTCCGTTTTAAAATCGGATGAATTTCATTTAAATTTGTTGCCATACACAGCCCTCTGTAGATAATGCCACACAGCCCCCTGTAGGTAATGCCACCCAGCCCCCTGTTGGTAATGTCACCCAGCCCCCTGCAGGTAATGCCACCCAGCCCCTGCATGTAATGCCACCCAGCCCCCTGCATGTAATGCCACCGTGCCCCTTGTAGGTAATGCCACCCAGCTCCCTGTATGTAATGCCACCAAGTCCCCTGTAGGTAATGCCACCAAGTCTCCTGTAGGTAATGCCACCCAGCCCCCTGTTGGTAATTCCACCCAGCCCCCTGCAGGCAATGCCATCCTGCCCCCTGTAGGTAATGCCACCCTGCCCCTTGTAGGCAATGCCACCCAGCTCCCTGTATGTAATGCCACCCAGCCCCCTGCATGTAATACTACCCAGCCCCCTGCAGGTAATGCCACCCTGCCCCCTGCAGGTAATTACTCCCAGCCCCTTGTATGTAATGCCACCCTGCCCCTTGTAGGTAATGCCACCAAGTCCCCTGTAGGTAATGCCACCAAGTCCCCTGTAAGTAATGCTACCAAGTCCCCTGTAGGTAATGCCACCCAGCTCCCTGCATGTAATGCCCCCCAGCCCCCTGCAGGTAATGCCACCCAGCCCCCTGCAGGTAATGCCACCCAGCCACCTGCATGTAATGCCACCCAGCCCCCTACATGTAATGCCACCCAGCCCCCTGCAGGTAATGCCACCCAGCCCCCTGCAGGTAATGCCACCCTGCCCCCTGTAGGTAATGCCACCCAGCTCCCTGTTTGTAATGCCACCAAGTCCCCTGTAGGTAATGCCACCAAGTTCCCTGTAGGTAATGCCACCAAGTCCCCTTTAGGTAATGCCACCAAGTCCCCTGTAGGTAATGCCACCCAGCCCCCTGTAGGTAATGGCACCCAGCCCCCTGTTGGTAATTCCGCCCTGCCCCTTGTAGGTTATGCCACCCAGCCCCCTGTAGGTAATGTCACCCTGCCCCTTGTATGTAATGCCACCCTGCCCCTTGTAGGTAATGCCACCAAGTCCCCTGTGGGTAATGCCACCAAGTCCCCTGTAGGTAATGCCACCAAGTCCCCTGTAGGTAATGCCACCAAGTACCAGTAGTACCCGCCTGATGGTTAAGGTGCAGAGTATTATATAGTGAGGTGCAGAGTATTATATAGATGATATTTTAATTTTAATTACAGAAAGATGTGTGCAATGTAACGCACACTTACCACTCACTTCTTCCCAAAAAGAGTGCCGGTAAGATGAAACAGCGGGCGTTCGTCAGAGCGCAGCGCGCATGCGCCGGAAACCAGAGCCATGGCACATGACATGGGACTCCACGCATGACCCAGTGCATCACGGACGTGCCCCCCCTTACACAATGCACACGCGGCTCCCTGTGCATGCCCAATGCGACATACAAGGGCAGGAACCAAGCGCCACACCACCCGTACACAGTGCGCATGCGCCGAGGGCTGACACTGCAAAAAACACGGTGCGGCTCCCCGCGCATGCCCAGTTTGCCCACTGTCAAAGACAGGGAAGGAGGTTGTCACTCAGGATTTGACGGTACATGGCTCCATCCATTCTCCCATTGATGCGGTGAAGTAGTCCTGTGCCCTTAGCAGAGAAACACCCCCAAAACATAATGTTTCCACCTCCATGCTTGACAGTGGGGACGGTGTTCTTTGGGTCATAGGCAGCATTTCTCTTCCTCCAAACACGGCGAGTTGAGTTAATGCCAAAGAGCTCAATTTTAGTCTCATCTGACCATAGCACCTTCTCCCAATCACTCTCAGAATCATCCAGATGTTCATTTGCAAACTTCAGACGGGCCTGTACATGTGCCTTCTTGAGCAGGGGGACCTTGTGGGCACTGCAGGATTTTAATCCATTACGGCGTAATGTGTTACCAATGGTTTTCTTGGTGACTGTGGTCCCAGCTGCCTTGAGATCATTAACAAGTTCCCCCCATGTAGTGTTCGGCTGAGCTCTCACCTTCCTCAGGATCAAGGATACCCCACGATTTGAGATTTTGCATGGAGCCCCAGATCGATGTCGATTGACAGTCATTTTGTATGTCTTCCATTTTCTTACTATTGCACCAACAGTTGTCTCCTTCTCACCCAGCGTCTTACTTATGGTTTTGTAGCCCATTCCAGCCTTGTGCAGGTCTATGATCTTGTCCCTGACATCCTTAGAAAGCTCTTTAGTCTTGCCCATGTTGTTGAGGTTAGAGTCAGACTGATTCATTGAGTCTGTGGACAGGAGTCTTTTATACAGGTGACCATTTAAGACAGCTGTATTTAATGCAGGCACCAAGTTGATTTGGAGCGTGTAACTGATCTGGAGGAGGCTGAACTCTTAATGGTTCGTAGGGGATCAAATACTTATTTCTCTGTGCACAATGCAAATAAATATATATAATTTTGACTATGTGATTTTCTTTTTTTTTTTTTAAATATAATCTATCTCTCACTGGTAAAATTAACCTAGCCTAAAAATTCTAGACTGTTCATGATTTTGACAGTGGGCAAACTTACAAAATCAGCAAGGGATCAAATACTTATTTCCTTCACTGTATATATAAAAATGATATAACAGTATTGAACAATACGTAAAAATACTAATGTGAAATAAAACTAGAAAAAGTGCATAAAAAGTGTGAATTACACAAAAAGACAAAACGGTGCAAACCAATAATATTTTACATTTCCTGGCTTGTTTAACCTACATACACTTTGGGACAAGAACAGGTAAGTGCGTAAATAATATTCTTGCTTCGACAATTGATGTATGATTTAATTTGATATTTCTGTTGGTCTATGGGATCTATGAATACATCCGTGGGGTTTACAAACTAACACATAATGCAGTCACCACAGGCATATGAACCCTTGAGTTTGATCCCCCTCCCCAAATGCGTCTTAGGTCTGGAAAAATGACGTGATTCGGTCTCCAATGTTTCGGGCCCTTTTGGCCGTTAATAGGGGTCTGTCAGTAATATGTGGAGCTAATTTTGGTTCGCACAATAGAATGTTCCAATTTTTGTGTAAGATCTGGGCAACATCTTTCCATTGGTTATTGTATGTGGTGGTAACTCGAATCTTACAGTCCTGGATACGATGTTTAGGTTTGAGGATCTCAGTTCTGTTACTATTAAGTGCTCTCTGGTATGCTTTGGTAATGGTCTTGTGGGGGTATCCTCTTACCTCGAATCTACTGCTTAGGTCCTTCGCGTGATCCCTAAAATCTTGTTCTTCACTGCAATTTCTTCTGATTCTATTGAATTGTCCCACTGGTATGCCATTCTTGAGGTGTGGTGGATGGAAGCTCTGATAATGTAGGAGGCTCCTCCCACCAACCCAAAAAAAGATTGGCGTAAGAGGGGGCACAACGTGCACCCATTGCTGTACCGGAAATTTATCTATAAAAAGTCCTGTCGAACACAAAATAATTGTGTCCCAGGACAAATTCTATAAGATCATAAAGCAAAGAATCGTGTCACCTATTGGATGCAGGTTGTTGTTTTAGATAATATGTCTCTGCTCGCAACCCCAAATGATGTTGCATATTGGTGTAGAGAGACTCCACATCTAAAGATACAAGTATAGTCCCCTCGGGAATATCCAAGGTCTGCAGCTCCTGACTCTTTTTTTGTGAGATTCCGGCAAGTGAAACCAAATCTCGCGAGATCACGGAGCTAAACGAGATTTGGTTTCACTTGCCGGAATCTCACAAAAAAAGAGTCAGGAGTGTCAGGATTCCGAGTACACATGACGTGCAGGCTGGATTTCATGTGTATTCATTATCAGGACACTGTAGTAATGTTAGGGTTTGTGTATGAGGCTGCACATAGCGATATATCTATATCGCTAGTGCAGTGTAAATGAATGGAGAGGAGTGCATGATGCCGATTGGTCAGCGTCATGCACTCCTCTGTACAACGCCCACTTGGTCGAAAGTAAAAGTACGCCCAAAATCGCTCCTAACGTTGTGAAAAAAGATAGTTTTTTTTAAATAAAAAGCATTACTGTCACCTACATTACAGCGCCGATCTCCTTATATAGGAGATAGGACACTTATAATGTGGTGACAGAGTCTCTTTAAATTTGGATTGAAACGGTTTAACCATATTAATTTGGTCAAATCCTGACAGTTTGCTTTCCAGGTTTTAATCTGTTCTTTTGTTTATCCCCCAATATTTGGTCATGATCAATAAGCATATGAATAAGTATCTGTGAACACTATAACAAGCCCTGCTCCCCTAACAAGAAACAAAGCAACGTTTGCTCGAATATAGAAAATGTCAGTATTTTTCTTCATAAAATCCTTAACGCACCATGACATAGCTGTACATAATGGATTACTCTACATTGTAGCACCATGACATTAAGTTCCGTCATGGTAATCATGCGGGCACAGGAGCTGTGCGCATGCGATCAACAGCAGGAGCCTGGCTGTGAGTGACAGTTGGGTTCCTGCTGTAATGGTCTTGATGAGAGAAACCTATGATCCTAACCGATTAACACCTTAGATGTTCCTGTGTCAATAGTGACTGCGATACTGTTTGATAGAGGGAGAAGACTTCCTCTGTCAGGCACAAATGGGTTACCATGGCAGCCGGGGGGCCTAACATAGGCCCCCAGGTTTGCCATAAGCATCTGCCTAGTAGGCCATGCCAAAGATATCGCCTAATAGGCCACCTGTTAATCTAATATGGAAATGTAGTTGATTTGTTGCAGATTTTTTTGTGCGTACCCGCAGCAAAATCTTCATGTGTTACGTACAGATTTTTATATTGATTTTGCCACAGTTTTATCGTGGATTTCACTCCATCTGTATAGAAAAGTGTGTAATACGCTGTAAACATCCAGAACCGAATAAGCATGATTCAGATTTGAAATCTCCAGCATGCTCTGATTTCCATGTGAAAAATGTTCCTCAGCATGTGTGTGAGATTTTTCTAAATCTTATTCACATGACTGGTAATGTAATCTGCAGCGCAAATCTTTGTGCAAATCCAAAAAGAAAATCCCAGCATTTACGTCCCATGTGCAGGAGGCTTAATGTTTTGGAATATTATGTATTCCCCTGCTTCAAGTACACTAAGAGACACAATAAAGAAAAATGTAAAAATCAAGTTGAATAAAGTTTATTTTAAAAAGAAGTATGTGACAAATTATATAAAAAGAAAAACTTTTTTTACTTTTTTTCAATATATTTTTTTCTTTTTTTAAATAGTCTACTTTAAAAAAGGACATATTTGGTGCCACCACAATCATAATAACCCATAGATTAAAGTTAACTTGTTATTTTTACTGCATGGTATACAACAAAAGAAAAAAATTCAAAAACTCTGGCAGAATTGCTGTTTTTCTTTAATTCCCCCAATTTTTTTAATATAAACCGCAAAATAGTACTGAAAAAGAAATATACAACATGTCCCACATTAAAACTATGTCGATGAGAAATAAAAGTAATGGGTCTCGGAATGCGGTAACACAAAAATGACTTTTTTTCCATCAATTTAATTTTATTGTGCAAAAGTACTAAAACGTAAAGAAAAACTATGCTTACCTGGTATCACCATATTCATACCAACCCTCAGAAAAAAGTTAGCTTGTTATTTTTACAGCATGGTAGACAGCAGAAAAAGAAGCACAAAAAAAATGGTGGAACTGCTTTTTTTTTGTTTTTGCATTCCCCCCATAAATAATCTTTGAATGAGGGCTATTGAAAATGTTAACTTTTTAAATGCGACAATGAAAAAAAAAAAAAAAAAGCTTGTTCCTTGAAGAGGATCTGTCACTAGTTTATTAATGCCCTATCTCCTAACTAAGCTAAGAGGTGCTATGATCCTGATAACTACAGTGTAAAGTTTTTTCAAAATTATTTGCAGTTATGTGCATTTTTCTAAAAATGCTAATGTGGCTAAAACTTGCCAAATGGGAGGTTACTCGCCCTTTTCACTCTGTTCACATCATACAGAAAACATTACACCGCCCAGAGTGAAAAGAACGAGTAACCTCCCATTTGGCAAGTGCAGCCAAATTCCCATATTTATAAAAATGCTTGTAGCTGCAATAATAAACGTTTTTGAAAAAAAAAATCACACTGTAGTTATCAGCATCATAGCGCCTATTAGATTAGTTAAGAGAAAGGTAATTAATTAACTAGTGACATCCTCTTTTAGTCCCAATCTAGGCCGGTCTTTAAAGCATATCTGTCGTTTCAGGTGATTTTTCAGAATAAGTCGCTACGTGTGTACATGAGGAATAACACTATACTTGAACATTATATCATTCATTGTTCATTTTTTTTCCCTATGCCGGCTATCTTTAATTGTCAGTTGTTCCTGTACTCAACAGAAGGGGCAGAAACTAGAAGAGAAGTAATAAGCAGTGTTGCTCTAAATCAAGTACTGGAGTGAGAAAGTAGAACCCTTATTAGAAGATGCAGCAGCGTCTCTGTATGTATGTGCCTCTCTCTCTGCAGCTACTTTGTCCTGCTCCACCACCACCCATCTTCATATGCATCTATGGCCATCAGCTGCAGCCTGATTCCTCAGTGAAGCTGAAAATTCATCATATCTCTGCTTCGCTCAGGATGTTAGCAGTAAATTGAGAGTAAGGCCTCGTGCACACTTCCATCACCGTTTTCACGTCCGTTTTTGACGGATCCATGTGCCCGTTTTAGAGGCCGTGTTATTTCCGTGTGCACTCCGTGTTTCCATTTCCGAGTGCCGAGCATGGTACTGTCCAGGGTGCTGAAAGAGCATGGTTGTTCAGCGCTAGTCACTGTACAGGGTGCTGAAAGAGTTAATGGGCTGCACTGATCGGCGGTAACTCTTTCAGCACCCTGGACAGTACCATGCTCGGCGCTCGGAAAATACAATTTTAATAAAATAAAAAATAAAAAAATTCTTTCATACTTACCCAGAACTCCCTGCATTTTCCTCCTGTCCGGCCTCCTGGGATGATGTTTCATCGCATGTCACCGCTGAAGCCAATCACAGGCTGTAGTGGTGGTCACGCCGGACTGGATGACGTCAGAAGGCCGGCCTCCAGGGATGACGCTTCATCCCACGTGACCGCCTCTGCAGCCAATCACAGGCTGCAGCGGCCACATGGACTGCCGCGTCATACAGGAGGGTCGGATTGGAGGAAGAAGAGGGACTCGTCACCTAGACAACGACCAGGGTACGTATGAACTGCTTTTTATTTTATTTTTATCAGCAGCCTCTTCTCTCTAACAGTGATGGCTAGAGAGAAGTGGCTGCCGATTAGGGTAATATATCTGTAATGTGCTTCTGCCCGCCCGGCCGTTGCTAGGCAACGTCTCCGTCACACACTGACGGCACACAGATGCCTTCCGTGTACCTTCGGTTTTTTTGACGGCCCGATTGACTTGCATGGGCCTCACGGTCACGGAATCTCGGACCAAAGTAGGACATGCCCTACTTTTGTCGGAACGGAGCAACGGGACCGTCAATAAAGCTGAAGTGTGCATGGCCCTATTGAAATGAATGGGTAAGGGTGCTAGCCATCACAAAAACGGCTAGCACCCTGAAGAAAAAGACTGAAGTGTGCACTAGGCCTAAGAGATCAGTGTATGAGGCAGGGGAGGGAGAAGAATAGTCTGATGGCGGTGGAAAAAACAGCATTTTTCAGTAAAAAGATTCTTAACTTTGCTTGTACTATGGAAAGTTTGTTGAAACGACAGTGACTTTTTAAAGGGTTAAAATATATGCAGATTTTAAGACACAATGAAATGCTGTCGTTATCATTAAATACAGCAACTCTGTCTCTGGGAAAATACATCATGTTTGTTCAAGGTGTGAGTTGATTTGTGATTCGTTTGTACTTTCATTGTGATGTATACTTTTTATATAACCATGAGTGTTTTTTTCTTCATTAAAATAAATGGGCAAACAGATTTAGCTTCAGCAGAATATCTACTTCAAGTAGAGCATGAAGTGGAAAAGGTTAGGAGAGGATAAAGGTTTCCCCACTATGACTCACAGCAGAACATCTTGGCACCAAGTTGGTATTTCTCAACGTATGCCCAAGCTCTGGCTTTCTTAAAGAAACCTTTATAAAACCATAATTAGAGATGCCAACTTTTATTAACATGATATTCACTGACAAATGAAGTTACTTGTATATATGACATGCTTTCTGGATGAAAGTTATCTCCTAGTTGGTCAGTCTTTCAAATAACTTTATTTAGTTCTTCATAAGATAAAGATATACATGAACCCTCATAAAGAGATTATCTAACAGCTTTTATTAATCATTCATAGTCTTTGAGTGCTTTTTATGTCACTATCCCTCTTTCAACTGTTCCTGTCAGTCAATAACAGTCATCTTTCTCACTGTGTGGAGATTGAATCTATGTTTGTAGAGTGCGGAACATCATCTGCTATCAGTGAACTGAAGTAGGAAACATGAGCATTCACATCAACAATAACTTCTGCTTCTCTTTGCATAGTCATTCCATGGGGCACACATATATATTGGAATATGTTGTGCATTAAAAGAATAGTGTTTGACATAGTTATCAATTATAAGTAATAGTGGGACCCTGGAGAGTGTCCTGACCGTCACTGGACTGTCACTAACTTCCCAATGGAGTAAGCTTGGTTAGGTCTGGATCAGTGATGTTTGTTGAGGAAGTCTTATCCTTCTTCATCCACGTTCAACCTCACCACCCCCTGTCCTTATATATAAAAGACACAATAGCTGTGACTACAATTAACAATTATAAGCCGCACAGTGCTTCGCCTATGATACAGACAGGAAAGCTGAAGAAGCTGTTGGGTGAACAGATGTAGATAGTAGAGAAGATAGTGAGAAGAATTAGGCCATATTCACATGCCTAAATCCTGACAGAATACACCCATATCAATACTCAGGGAGAAATCAGCATAATAAAGTAGAATAATAAATTCTGTGTGAATTTTAAAGGGGTTGTCCAGTCCTAATAAATTGGTGGCCTATCCTCAAGAAAGGCCATCAATATCTGATCGGTTGGGGTCCGACTTCCGGCACCCCCACGATCAACTGTTTTGAAGCTTCCGCAGTGCTTGTACGAGCGCTGCTTCCCCTTTATTTCCTTTAATGCTCACACTGTAAGTCGCTGACACACTTGTAGCGGCGGTTCACAGTATTAGTTTTATCCCATTCACTTCAATGGAAGAAAGCTGTAATACACTGAACCGCCGCTAGAAGTGTGTCGGCGATACACAGTGTGAGCAGCAAAGGAAATGAAGGAGAAGCAGCGCTCATACGAGTGCTGCGGCCCCTTCAAGACAGCTGATCGGGCCTAACCGATGAGATATTGATTATCCTTGTCCTGAGGATAGGCCATCAATTTCTTAGGACTGGGCAACCCCTTTAAATTGCCATAGATTTCACTATAAAAGCCATGGATTAGCTCCACTGAATTACAATAGGGCAAAACTGCATATAGATCCCACTCGAATTTCAGCTGTGGATTTCTGCCAGGGATTAGCCATATAGGCAAAAAGGGTCTGACAATAAAATAAAGTATGTTCGTGGCATATTGTGAGGGGTTTTGCACTACTGGCAAAACTCCTCTAGGATCCCCCAATAGAAAAATATTGAATTTACCACTTCATGTTACCAAATTTGGCATAATAAGAAAACCTATTATAATATCTGGTGGTGGTTGTCATTGTTGAATATAAGTTGTTTTAATAAAATGAAGCTCAGCCGACACAAGTGTCTGGATTTATGGACTTGCAAATAATACTAATTTGTATTAGTCAAACCATTTTCCATGAAAATTGTCATGATCTCATTAAAAATGTTAAGATAACTGGGCATGGTTAGATGGACCAACCCATGTCTTCTTTTTCATTTTTTTTCACCAATGTTCTTTTTAACTTATTGAAATGTATTAGTATAATAATAAAAATCGAAAACATGAGATAAAAATATCTGTTTCCCCTATTATTACCATTGTTACTTTATAGCGGCTATATTTACAGCAAATATTTATATAAAAATGTTGTGTGTACTTTCTTCTATATCTAACATAGCTAAAAGCTACATGGACAGAAATTTCATTTTCATTTATTTGAATTTATATTCAATGAAGTAACTGAATGTGGGCACTATTGCATTCTGAGAGAGAAAACATGATGGGGGACTGACACAACTTTGAGTTGCTTGACAGGTATTTATCTATGTACCAATGCACAGGATTAAATCGCACTAATATAAGTTAAAAAACAATGTTTTTTTCAATCTAAATTCCTTTTCAATATTTTTTTGTAATGAGCTATTCTGATTACTACAATTTATCACCTATCCCCAAGAAAGCCATACGCTTTAAACAGTTGTTGGCCGAAAACTCATTCGCCCAACAGCTATTTCTTTTAATGTATCCGTATACATCCACGCTCAGCTCGGCTGAGCATACATGTGTTTTCCGGGGAATAAGCTGCTGTCAGTCTCCCCTCATAGCAGCCCATCTCCCATGGCAACAAAGCATTGAGCATGTTGAATTCCAATATGCCAGATCCTTCTTTCCTCAAACCTCTACTTTCATTGTCGTACAGGCTTCATTGGACTCCATGTGTACAGAGATATTCTCCCCTAGAAGCAATTCTAGAGGAGAATACCTCTGTGCATACAGAGCATGCCACTATATAATTTCGGCTGTATTCGAATGGACAGAAAAGCCTCTGTAAGCATTCTTATGAAATTGGAGGCATATGGATGTAGAGTAGAGGGCTCATGCTCCCCTGTGAAAGCCCTATTATAGTCCTGTACATAAGCGCCCACTGTGGGCCAAATGTCTGCCTGCTGCTACTTCTTCTGGCAAACTCAGCTGTTCACCGGAGGTGGTGGAAGCCAGACCTGCAGAGATCAGATGATCGCTGCCGCGGCTCCTATTTGACGGGGATGTTTCTGATTGGATAACATCGTTAATATTCCTAACATAATTTTCTTTGTGATTTAACCATTGTCTTTGGTGATAAATTATAAACCCATATGCCAAGTTCTGGACAGAGCCAGTTTGAGGTTGGTGGAGTAGCAGTGAAATATAAAATGTATCGATTAAAAGACAAAAACAGTATATAATATATTGACAACCGGTTCTGACAACAATCTAATGCGTATGAAGTAAGCAACAATGTGTTCCAGTGTTATGTATTGGGTGAAACAAAGTTTGACATGTTGGGTTTTAACATGCCTGATCCTTTGTTGAACCAGAAGATAACCTCTGCCAGTGGTATCTGGCAGCTGGTTATTCCTATTTCCCTATGAAATGTGCACAATCAGCCACCATTCCTACTAGTGCACGTAGGAGAACACATCTCAGAACCTTAGTAATAAATATTAGTCAAGGCAACATAATCACTTCTTCTACCACATATTTAAACCTTCATGTTGTTGGATTTATATTTTAAAACTTTTCAAATTGACTTGTCTATCTGCTGGGAGTGTTTGGGAAGGCCCCTAGGTGATGGAGCCCCTTAAAGAGGCTCTGTCACCAGATTTTGCAACCCCTATCTGCTATTGCAGCAGATAGGGGCTGCAATGTAGAGAACAGTAACGTTTTTATTTTTAAAAAACGAGCATTTTTTGCCAAGTTATGACCATTTTTGTATTTATGCAAATGAGGCTTGCAAAAGTCCAAGTGGGCGTGTTTAAAGTAAAAGTACAACTGGGCGTGTATTATGTGCGTACATCTGGGCGTGTTTACTACTTTTACTAGCTGGGCGTTGTGTATAGAGGTATCATCCACTTCTCTTCAGAACGCCCAGCTTCTGGCAGTGTAGACACAGCCGTGTTCTCGAGAGATCACGCTGTGTCGTCACTCACAGGTCCTGCATCGTGTCAGACGAGCGGGGACACATCGGCACCAGAGGCTACAGATGATTCTGCAGCAGCATCGGCGTTTGCAGGTAAGTCGATGTAGCTACTTACCTGCAAACTCTGATGCTGCTGCAGAATCAACTGTAGCCTCTGGTGCCGACACGATGCAGGACCTGTGAGTGACGTCACAGATCTGCACTGCCAGAAGCTGGGCGTTGTGAAGAGAAGTGGATGATACTTCTCATCAGAACGCCCAGCTAGTAAAAGAAGTAAACACTCCCAGATGTACACACATAATACACGCCCAGTTGTACTTTTACTGTAAACACGCCCAGTTGTACTTTTGCAAGCCTCATTTGCATAAATACGAAAATGGTCATAACTTGGCCAAAAATGCTCGTTTTTTAAAAATAAAAACGTTACTGTAATCTACATTGCAGCGCCGATCTGCTGCAATAGCAGATAGGGGCTGCAAAATCTGGTGACACAGCCTCTTTAAAGAATTGCCCTTGTTGTCCTCCCTATATTCCAGGCCTGGTTGTTGATGATAGTATTTCAGCTTTTATACCATTTTATTTATTATTAATAGGGTGGGTCTTCCATTGTTTTCGGATCAGATGCTAAAAAAACACCTATTAAAGTAAATTAGTGACTCCAGGTCTTGGCGCCATTTTGACATGATTTGAAACTCACTATTCTCCAACAATAGCGATATCTTTATAAAGTGTCTGCTACAACCAGAATAACTCTTCAGACTACCAGAATATGAGCTGTAAAACCTGTTCTTGGAGAAGCTCCTGCATAGTAATACTTTTTTTTTCCTTTGAAACACTTCAAGAACTTCTTATTCTGATATTAATGTAGAATGACATTAGTGCAAATTTCACACCCACATATTGCTTGTTTACTTGGCTGGTTCCTGATTGTGGTTTACATGTAATGAGATGGAAGTAATCTCTGAGTACTTAAACTGCATGTTACATTAAGATTTTATCAATATCCAGTCATTCCCACTGGACCACTTTCTCCAGATCTCTATGTGTTCAAAGCCTTATCACATAGCTAACTCTTAATTATCAAGTGATTCACAGTAACCTCTAATCTCTTTATGTACTTTACCATTTCCATATAATCTTTCTTAGAATGAAAGCTGTGATCGAATAATTTATTAGGTAATGTAACAAAGCATCTGCGATTTCAGTCTCTTATATGTAGCAAACTGCTCCGTATTTGTTCTGGCTTAAAGCACTAGAAAAGAAACAGGAAGTATTGTAAAAGAAAATAAAATATATCTTTATCTCGTCTTATCCCTAATTAAGCTTACATGATATCATGTCACATTGTGTCTGCATTTAATGTTTCACTCTTTTTAGTTCATCCACAGATCTATTGACTTTGTGGTTTTGCTGTTAATTTATATTACATATTGGATAATGGCAACACTTATGTTTTAAAGGCTTGCGTCTTAAAATATTTTTTTTATTATTATGGTTACAATGAACAAGTGGCAAAAAATAATCCATAAATAGTATTTCGTTAATGGATACTTTGTCCTTCCTGAAAACATCAACATCTGCAACAATGTCTGAACTTTCTAAGGGTCTATTCACATTGCATATGTGGCTGGAAATGTTCCTGATTCAGACAGGCCATCATGGACAAAAGTTTCCAAAGATCCTTATGGGCCCAAAGAATTTCAAAAAAGTAATTTTGATATATGGTGAACTGGTATATTTTGTTATAACTTTTGCTTCACAGTACAGAGAACTACAGGCAAGTATAGAAGTATAGACAAGACAAAAAACATTTTTTTACAATAGCGGTCAAAGAGCTTCATTTCTTTTTTGCTATCGACCCCTTTCACCACGCTTTAAAGGTACTTATGAGGTGGCCGGCTTTAGTCTAGCCCATCCCTTGGTTGAATTCCCATTCCTTGGTTGAACTTGATGGACATATGTGTTTTTTTAATCATACTAACTATGTAACTATTTTTGAACCACATCCATTCATGGTCTTGAGAGCTCCTCCAGGACACTCACTTTCCTAACTAAGGCCATAGTGTATTATGTTACTGAGAAGTGGCTCCAACCTTATTGCTACAGATTTATAACACATATACGTCTTCTCTCTATGAAGAATAGATTTGTAACATTCCACATAACTTTTTGATCACTAGTGACCCAGTGGGCATATTGTAGTTAAAGGGATTTTATGTCATTAGAAAAATTGATATGTTCTTTTCCAGAAACAGCGCTTCTAATCTCATACAACTCCTTTAACTATTGATCTATAACCACATTGGAAAGAATAGGCCAATTCCTCTCATTTTAGAAGGAAAGAGCCACTGGAAGCAGATCTAACAAGATGAGGGGAAGCCCATAAACTTGAGTGCTCATCTAAATTCCCTACTGAACTCAAAGTCATTCAAATTGAGCAACTCTGCAGAACGAGGTGAGTAAAGGCCCTTTCACATGGGCCATTGATTGGGCAAACGAGCGTTCATATAAACGCTCGTTCCTATCAAATGGTCGTTCATCAGCTGATCCGATATTTTATGCAGCCAATAAAATGCTCCCTAGTCGGAAGCACATTTCCCTGGTAAACAAGGAGATGTGCTGCCGACATCATACAAATGCATGGGGATAAACGATCATAGTAATGATCGCTCATCCCCATACATAACCGTTCATTGCTCCTTGTGACTGGAGCAAACAAGCCTATCAACAAGCTCGTTTTTACAGCCAATATCAGGCCATGTAAAAGGACTTTTATAAGGAGCAGGTATGAAGCATGACAAAGCTGTTTCTTATTTTATTGTCAAAGAAAACGCCTAAAAGACAAATAAATGGTGAAGGGGTCTAGGGTTGGTGATTATTATGTATTATTTTTTTTGTTAGTGGATATTCCTTAAATGCAATATTTCCTATGAAGATCAATGAAATAGTTTCATTTACTAGACACTTAAAAAGGTTGGCTCATGAAGGCAACTGCTTTCCATATTTCCTATTAGAGCATATGGACGTCATGAATGGGATTCCCCATTCGGAACCCCCATCTTTGATATAAAAAGGAGAACCCATGCATCAAAATGTGTGGCCATACTACATTTACCCTGCAGCGCATAGTCTAGTTTTTAATAATAAAATGAGTAAGGTCTTAAAACAGAATCTCTGTGGCCCTTTCCCTGTGGGCATAAAACGTAATTGACTATTAGAACCTTAAAGGTAATGTGTCGCTAGAATTTTTTTATTTTTTTTTAGTTAAACAGTTAGTGTATAAGTGATTAAACATTGTTCTAATTTTTTTAATTTTTTCACGAGTCAGGAAATATTATAAATTAGATTCGAATTTATAACATTTCCCAGTGCTGGTCACTAGATGGAGCAATTCCCAAAATTGCAGCATTGGCATGTGGTAAAGCAACCACATTGCTTTATGCTGCAAAATTTGAGAAAACTCACTCGCTCTAGTGAGCTCACACAATCCCCCCTCCTTTATCCTGGCTAGTGCCAGGAGAAAGGAGGGGATTGAACGGTCAAACCTCCTACACTGTGTCGCCATTTTTTGAGCTAACACACAGTGTAGTAGGTTTACATACAGTAGTAAACACACAGTAAGACACGTACATACACAGACCTAACTTACCTGCTCCTGCCTCCGCCGCTCCCTCCGGTCCGTCCGCTCTGTCTGCTCCCTCCGCTCCAAGTGCACAAGTCCGGAAGCCGCGACCGAAAGTAGTAATCTTACTATCCGGCCGCAGCTTCCGGTCCAGAAGAAAATGGCGCCGGACGTCGCTCGGCTGAAGACCTTCAATTTGGACTGTGTGGGAGCGGCGCATGCGCCGTTCCCACACAGACGGCGTACAGCATAGTGGATGGAACGGGCCCCGTTCGCATTCACTATGGGGCTGTATGTGCCGTATTCCATGTCTGTATGTGTTGTTAATCGACACATACAGAGATGGAATAAAAAAATGGCAGCCCCCCATGACAAGAAAAAGTGAAAAAGTAAAAAAAAGTAAAACACAAACACACAAATAAATATTTTTTTTTTAAAATAAAACACTAAAAGCAAATTGATATAAAAAATTATTTTTTCGAGACACTCGTCCTTTAAGCTGTCTATTCTTATGATAGTCGTAATTTGCTGACAGCTATCTCTTCTGATCACTCCATAAACATGCATGCTTGGCTTGCCTTGTATGTTTATTCAGTGGGGGAGAGGGAGACAAGCCACTGACAGACACCTCCGTGGCTTATCTCTCAACAGAACAAAGAATCGGTCAACTTGTCTAAAGGGGGTTTTACACAGGACGATTATAGGGCAGACGAGCGTTAATATAACGCTCGTTGCCGATAATTGCCCTGTGTAAACATGGGAATGATTAGCAGATGAACGTGCTCGATCATCTGCCGGTTGTATAGTTTTAAAAAAGTAAAGCATTATCATTGTCGACAGCACATCTTCCTGTGTAAACATGAAAATAATGTATGAGAACGAGCGATCGGAGTAACGACCGCTCTTAACTCATCCATAGCTCCGTGTGACAGAAGCAAGCGAGCGCCGATCAACGATGTCTCGTTGATCGGCGCTCGCTGCACCGGCCACTTATCGGCCTGTGTAAATGGGCCTTAGTGCTTGTTTCAGCTAAGATGCTTCCATACACGTTAGATACATTTATCTAATGTGCATAGACAATTTTATTAAGGAATTAGAAACACTGCTAAGTATTCTTATATTATCTCATATATGAAATCATTGGAACAGATTAATTAATGTATTCCCCTACAATAGATTCTGTTGACTAATCTGCCGCACGCTTACCTGTGTAAGAGACTGGCAAACTATTCACTGCGCCAGTAATAATATATCTACCTCAAACTGGCATCATAGGCTTTAATCTTTACAGGATCCATGACTAAAGGTACTATTACACGGTCCGACACGGGCCGTGTAAATGAGCGCCGATCAACAAGGAAGCTCGTTGATCGACGCTTGTTTGCTCCTATCACACGGAGCAATGATTGGATATGTATAGGGACGAGCGCTCGTTACTCTGATCGCTCGTCCCTATAAATGTTCATTATGTTGGCAGTGCATCTCCTTGTTTACACAGGGAGATGTGCTGATGATTTTCAATTATTCATAAAAGAGCAGATCAGCCGATAAACGAGTATTTGCTCGTTCATCGGCTGATTGCTGCACTTATTTCACACAATGCCCGATCATTGGCCCACGTAATAGGTCCTTAATCCATTTTCATCCATTTAGTTACAGTTCCTAATGGATCCCATGGACTGTCACGTTTACATTTTTTATTTACTGGGTAGAATAGCAAAGCAGACTCCACTTTTCTGCCTGATACCATTGCCAATGTGTGCATAGCCTTAGAAAACCAGATTAAAAAAAGTTTACTTGTTATGTTACGTAATCACCTTTTGACCTTAAAATGACATCAGTTTACAACCTTTCTTGTGGGAATAAACAATTGAAATATGCCATAGTAACCAAAGCAGTAGCATTTTTTTGCGAAAGCCTTTTAGGATTTCACAATTGGCAATAAAAAAGACTTGTTTTGATGGATCTGTAAATATATAGTATTAAACAGTTGTATATGAAGACAGGGAATGTGACTCTACTTTAGCTTTTACAATAAAGACAATTGGCTTGAATAACGTCTTCACAGCTCATTTGCTACAGGTCAACCTGTGGCCATTCTACCTAGCATCGACATGCATGACATACTACTATTTTGTGCCAAAGGTTGAGTCCCATTGCAAAGCTCTTGATTGGTGTTTCTTATGACATCAATATGTCATACTGTATGTACTGTTACTATTACTTTTGTCTCCAAGAAATATTTACTTAAAATCAATCTTCACTAAATGCACACAAACTTGGCTTCTGTGTCAGTAAAGCCAATCGTACACTCTAAAAACCCCGTAGGTGTGGTATTTACTCCCATAGATGCCATATGAATGGCATTTACCCAGAAGTTTATTTTTCAATTGGATGTGTTGGTTTGCATTTCTTTCCCTATAAGCAAGTCTCCTTAAGTCTACATGTTTTATTAATTTTAATAATGGTGACAATTAATATAATTATTTTAAACAATTTAATTTCCAGAAATGTTTAAAACACCTTTGTAATTTTAAACTATTCCACAAATATCCACTCAGTAGTAGAGCAGAAAATTAAAGGGCTTGTCCCAAGATTAAATATTATCCCCTAACCACAGGATAGGGAATAAAATGCTGATCAGTGGAGGTCCGACCGCTGGGACCCCCACTAATCACGAGAACAGGGGTCCCATTCATCCAAATGAATTGAGCGGCAGTTCGAGCATGCACACTGTTTCTGCATTCACTGTCTTTGGGACTGCTAGTGATAGCCGAAAACAGCGCTCGCCTATCTACAGCAGTGCCATAGAGAAAGAATGGAGTATCATGGCACATGCTCGACCTGTCAATCATTTATTCGGAGGAACAAGACCCCCAATCTCGTGATCGGTGTGGGACCCAGCAGTCGGATCCCCACCTATAGTGTGGTTAGGAGATAATTTTTATTCTTGGGACAACCCCTTTAAAACAAAATAGTACGCTTTAGGGCTTATTAAGACTAACATATAATGCGTCCGTGCTATGCACGGACCTATGTTAGTCAATGGGGCCGTTCAGACAGTCCGTGATTTTCAGGCAGCGTATGGCCGCTGCATGAAACGCACGACATGTCCTATATTTGCCCGTTATTCACACATCACGCACCCATTGAAGTTAATGGGTGCGTGAAAACCACGCACGTCACCCGGACGCACTTCCGTGTGCAGCGCGTGATGCGCGCTACAGTAGTCAAAACTATGAATGAAAACAGAAAAGCACACTCGTGCTTTTCTGTTTACAAACATAAAAACAGTGTCATAAATCACGCAGCCACGCATCATATGTTGATGACACATGGAGCTTTTGCAAACCTTTTGCACGCGAAAAATGCTGCGTTTTTTGCGCGCGCAAAACGCACACGCTCGTGTGAATCCGGCCTTAGGGTATGTTCACACGAGGGCGTCCGTTACGGCTGAAATTACGGGGATGTTTCAGCCTGAAAACATCCCCGTAATTTCAGCCGTACCGGCATGTGCAGGCGCTTGAACGCCGCGTCCATTACGCCCGTAATTAGCGCTGCTATTCATTGGAGGCAATGAATAACGGCTCCAATTATGGCCAAAGAAGTGACAGGTCACTTCTTTGACGCGGGCGTCTATTTACGTAAATTACGCCTCGTGTGAACAGACAAACGTCTGCCCATTGCTTTCAATGGGCAGATGTTTGTCAGCGCTATTGAGGCACTATTTTCAGACGTAATTCGGGGCAAAAACGCCCGAATTACGTCCGTAAATAGGCCGTGTGAACATACCCTCAGTATCAAGTGCATTCTGATAGAACCCTGCAAGGCTGTAAAGCAATTAAAATTGCTCCTGGTTTCTCTGTAAACTATATTGCCCCTATTTCATGTCTTTCATGCTGATGTCATATAAATCAGTCATGTGATGTCATCGCAATATAGCATAATCTGAAAGCTCTAGTGCTATGGCATGTGATCGATAGAAGTGATGGTAGAATGGCATTCACATTACCAAGCTCTTATAGTTTACATACAGCTGCAGGTTTGCAGAAGTGTTGGATGGAGGAAATTTTGATACATAATGTATATTGATTTCTTAAAGAAAAGGTTGTATCTGGTCTTGCATCTCAGCCTAAGGGCGGATTCAGACGAACGTGATTTTCATCAGTGCAGTCCGCGTGGTATTCACGCGGGTCGCACGGACCTAAACAAGTCTATGGGGCAGTGCAGACAGTCCGTGAGTTTTGCGCAGCGTGAGTCCGCTGCGTAAAACTCACGACATGTTCTATATTTAGGCGTTGTTCACGCATCACGCACCCATTGAAGTCAATGGGTGCGTGAAAATCACGCATGCCCCACGGAAGCACTTCCGTGGGACAAGCGTTATTCTCGCAACAGAAGTAAAAGAATGAATGTAAACAGAAAAGCACCACGTGCTTTTCTGTTTACAAACATCCAAACGGAGTGTCATAATGATGGCGGCTGAGCGAAAAGCACGCAGCCGCGCATCCATATGAACAGGACACACGGAGCTGACACACTGCTGCCACGTGCGCAAAACGCAGCGTTTTGTGCTCACGCAAAACGCTCACGTTCGTCTGAATCCGCCCTCATTCAAAAAGCAAACCTTTTTTTAATCTCATTCAACTTCTCTAAATGTACTCCATTCAACCAAAAGGAAATTTTGATACATAATGTAAATTGGTTTCTTAAAGCTATTGGGATTAGAAAATTGGTCTATTTTTTTCCATTCCTAAAAGTTTACTACTTTTGTCTATAGGTTTTATCTGGTCTTGCAGCTCAGCCTTTTTTAAAGAAGCTCTGTCATCAAATTATAAGTGGCCTATATTGTGCACGATGTGATCGGCGCTGTAATGTAGATTACAGCAGTGTTTTTTATTTAGAAAAACAATCATTTTTGATGGAGTTATGACCTATATTAGCTTTATGCTAATGAGTTTCTCAATGGACAACCGGGCGTGTTTTACTATATGGCCAAGTGGGCGTTGTGGAGAGAAGTGTATGACGCTGACCAATCAGAGACCAATCAGCGTCATACACTTCTCTCCATTCATTTATACAGCACATAGTGATATAGCTATATCGCTATGTGCAGCCACATAAACACACTATAACGTTACTGCAGTGTCATGACAATGAATATACATTACCTCCAGCCAGGACGTGATGTGTATTTAGAATCCTGACACTTCGCTAATACAATCCCGACACTACAGCACAGGAAGCGTAATCTCGTGAGATTACGCTGTAAACTGTCATTTCAAATGAGATTACGCTTGCTGTGCTGTAGACTCGGGAAGTGTCAGGATTCTGAATACACATCACGTCCTGGCTGGAGGTAATGTATATTCATTGTCAGGACACTGCAGTAAAGTTATAGTGTGTGCCGATCACATCATGTACAATATAGGCCACTTATAATGTGGAGACAGAGCATCTTTAAATCTCATGCAACTTCTTTAAAAATCACTCCCATGAAAATTTTTATTGCTTTGCCAATTTGTAATGGGCATCTTGTACATGCATATGCAATTTATTTTCTCACCGAGCATCTAGTTTTCAAAACACAGGCTCCGTTTGGCTGCCCCATGAGTCGCATAGACTTACATAGAGAAACTGGCTTCCAAGACATTAGCAGCAGATCCTTTAATTCTCATATGTTGCAAGGTGTTGCCTTCATGGATCGCACTTGTTTCTCACACACAAACTAAAGATGTTCGATTGTACTTGTCTGGCACAATATTTAAGTAGGTGGTACAGGTCAAAGTACCACCTTCATAAAGTACCACCACAAAGTACCACTACATAAAAGCCAGGACCCAAGTTTTCCCAGCAGATCATTGCCCAGGGCATTACACTGCCTTCGCCGGCTTATCTTCTTGCCACAATGCATCATGTTGCCACCTCTTCCCCAGAAAATCTTTTTCCACAATTTGTGCTACAGTAAGTAGCTCTTCTGTGAGATCAGACCAGATGGACTAACCTTTTGGTAGCTATCAAGCACTGCATATCGAGAACACCCTAGAAGACCTGCCGTTTTGAAGATGCTCTGACCCAGTCATCTAGTCAGAACGATTTGGCCCTTGTCAAAATCCCTCAGATTCTTACCATTGTCCATTTCCCCTGCTTCCAATACATTAACTTCAAGAACTGACTGTTCACTTGCTGCCTAATATATCCCACCACTTGGTAGGTACCATTGTAATGAGATAATCAATGTTATTTACTTCACCTGCCAGTGGTTTTAGTCCCATCAGTGATCCGAGGAAAGATAGGACATGTTCTATCTTTCCTCGGTTCGCAGACTCAGACTATTTTTCACGGACCCGATTCACCCGCTAAAGTGAATGGGTCCGTGAAGACTATCGGGTGCCTCTCGGATGCTGTCAAAAACGGCCTGAGTGGCGCAACGTTCGTGTGCATGAGGCATAAGATTAATACCCTTCAGAAACCCCTGTTAACCTTTATTAAGTCAGGGACACAGTCTTTACATTTGAGGGACACTACCTGTGAGCAGACAAAAACTGATTTATCCCTTTCAGGACCCAGGGTCATTAATGTGTTTTGGAATAATGCATTTTCAAGGTAAATCTTTTTTCCTATTTCATAGACTATCTTTTTTTTTTTTTTGAGACACACATTAGTTTTTCTTATAGCATCAAAATGGAACCACTAGTTTTTCAGTTTGTGGCAATTATATAGGGTCAGTGGACACAAGTATAAAACAAAATGTAATTTTCCTTGGTTCTTTCACTTTGGACACTAATGTTGTTGATAAAATCAATTAATTAACTACATAAAATAATCCTCTAATTCTCCTGAATATAATGATACTAAATATGTACACGTTACTTGTCCCTTGATGTAGCCATTACAGCCCAGAAGGCCCCTATTATATTTTTCACTCTCACTTGGCGTGTGCATGGCATCTGTACATAGAGTAGCTCGGTACAACATTTTCTTGGTTAGGTATAAAGTGCTAGGGACACAGCAACATGTGCAAAAATGGAGGATTAGGATTTTTTCTATGGGTTTTGGAAACCTATATTCTGAATGATATGGGCATATTGTGGAATGGGAAAATAGCATTCTGGATAGGGCATATACTTATAACTTTTCTTTTGATTGGAAGGAGAAAAGTGTTTCCTTCTGAATTTGTGAAAGTGGCGCTTACATTTGGTGACAAGGACATAATTATTTCAGTTCTTTGCCACATAAGTAGAATCAAGTTATCACCAGGACAGTCTGATCCGGTTTTTTGCAGTGTACCTTTAAAAGCAATCAGCAATTAAACTACTGCCTGAAATATACAGATTGTAAACTCTGGGTTTGAACTCTAATTTTTTTAAGTGCAGGCTTGAAAGCAGTGATCTGATTGGTTGCTCCAGAAAACTGTCCCTCTCACTTCTGTCTGCATTCATTTTTATACATAAGGTCCACTGTCCTACTACTATATTACATGGCATGTTCCCATGTAGTAGGGTAGCATTTACAAGATGAAAAAAAAAATGGAAAAAACTTTTTTTCAAACAAATGTGAAATAAATGTTAGGTTACTGAAAAGCTATTGAACCTCTCTATTGAACTATTTGAGACAAAAAAAAAGTAGCTGTATACTTCAAGTTCAGTTTTAAGAAGCTCGTGTTAAAAAAAAGACTGAAAAAAAGGATGGTATAATGCACGCATGCACGCACGCACGCATGCACGCACATACGCACGCACACACACACACACACACACACACAGTTCCATTCTAAATCCACAGGCATTAATATGGAGTTGGTTCCCCCTTTGCAGCTAAAACAGCTTCCACTCTTCTGGGAAGGCTTTCTACAAGATTTTGGAGTGTGTATGTGGGAATTTTTGCATTTTCATTTAGAAAAGCAACTGTGAGGTCAGACTCTGATGTTGAGAGGGCCTGGCTCGCAATATCCGTTCTAGTTCACTACAAAGGTGTGATGGGACTGAGGTCAGTGCTGGCCAGTCAAGTTCTCCCACACCAAATTCCCCAACCATGGACCTTACTTTGTGCAATGAGGCACAGTCATGCTGGAACAGAAAGGGGTCTTCCCCAAATTGTTCCCACAAAGATGGAAGCATACAGCTGTTCAAAATGTCTTGTAATGCTGAAGCATTAAGATTTACCTCTACTGAAACTAAGGAGCCTAGTCCAACCACTGAAAAACAACCCCATAGAATTAACACAATGCAGTCAGGCAGGTAACGTTCTCCTGGAATTTGCCAAACCTAAACTCATCCATCAGAGTGTCAAGAAGAGAGGGCGATACATCACTCCAAAGAACAAGTTTCCATTGCCCCAGAGTCCAGTGGCGGCGTGCTTTACACCACTCCATCTGACTCTTGGCATTGTGCTTGGTGATGTATGGCTTGCATGCAGCTTCTCAGCAATGAGTCAGCAGGGTGTTGGTGACTTTTTTGTACTATGCGCCTCAGCACTCAGCGACACCACTCTGTAACTTTACGTGGTCTGCCACTTTGGGGCTGAGTTTTTTTGGTTCCTAAACGCTTCCACTTTGCAATAAAGCCACTCACAGTTGATCGTGGAATATCTAGGAGGGAAGAAATTTCACTAACTGGCTTGTTACAATGGTGGCATTCTATTTCAGTATCAGGCTCTAATATAGTGAGCTCTTTAGTACGATCCATTCTTTCACAAATGTTTGTAAAGGCAACTGCATGGCTAGGTCCTGGATTTTATACACCAGTGGCAATGGGACTGAATAAAACACCTGAATTCAAAGACTAAGAGTTGTACCCCAATACTTTTGTCCATATAGTGTGTGTGTAGGTATATATGTACATATATATATATATATATATATATATATATATATATATATATATATATATATAAATATATATATATATATATATAAAAATACATATATATATATATATATGTATATATATAAAAATACATATATACATACTGTATATATATAAACTCTATGCATACTGTGTATGTGTATGTATATATATATATATATATATATATATATATATATATATATATATAAATAAAATGTTCTATACACTTGGAGACTTCTAATACAATGTTCAATCATCCCGTGGGTGCTTTTACATGCTCCTCCTAGCTGCTATGACTGTCAGAATATTTAAAGCCCATATGGATTGGGCAATGGGGGGGACGACGACAATACCTGTTTAATATGTTTTTCATATAATGCAATGAATTAATATAATATTGATTTCATCCTGGTCGGCAAGCACTGATCTCAGGTATCATGGATATAGGACTTCTACTTTTCAGAATTGCTCTGGAAAAGCTAAAGCGAGAATCTGATTGGCTGCTGTCATTTTTACTGTGTCAAAAACAAAATGATACTGAAATCCACAGTGGTTCCATCACTAAAAAAAAGAAAAAAGTAAATAAGGAAGAGAGAAGGAGAAAGAAAAATAATCACATGTAGAAGAAAAGGCGTAGTTGATACAAATACATCTACATAAAATATCTATTGTAAAAAGTATAACAATGTTTAAATTATAATCTTACTAAAAATAAAAATTATTCAGAGCAGATATAACTTTACTTATTATCATTGATTGTTATTGCCCTTTACTTATCTTTTCTTGGCACGTGCCTAGTGCAGGTCAAGTTCGCTCCTTTTTTGTAATTAAAACCGGGATTGAGTACATTTTAGATACCCTCTCTTTAGGTTACATTTCTGATTTTGGAAGAAAAAAAACCAAAAATAAAAAAAAGTTAAAAAAAACTACACCAAAGCTGCAACCTGTACCAGGTAACTGAAAAACAAACAAACATCCAACTAGACCTAAAATACAAAATGTACAGGAGTGTTGTGTTTTCTTGGGTCTTCTTCATGGTCATTTATTAGTTCTGAGTAGAAATGCATCTTCTTTACATGGATATGTATTATTATGCCTTCTTTTTTTATTTGATTTAACTTTAATGAAATGCCCGAAGTGCTATATCTAATGTATGAGGCAGTATTTTTGTGATATCGGTTTTGCAACAATTGGAGGGGTGCGGGCTTTGTCTTCTAACTTTGAGGTAGGCAAATATTAGTATTAGTCACAAGATGCAAACACATTTGTTAGTGAATTATATGAGTAGCTCTTTAATATAATTTAGATTTAGTGGTCCTTTAATTAAGAGGTTCTTTTAGATAATAATATTTATATTCAAAGCTGATGGGGGAAACATGCCAAAATAATCATATACTGCAAAAGAGCAGAAATTCGTAGAGGTAAACAGTACACTAGAACACCAAAGTGGAAGCGCCTAAGTCAAATAATATCTTTTTAAAGCTTTGCTTATTTTAGAGAAAAGGATTATGATATCTTTTTTGTCAACATTATTCAGTGAGTCTGTTCATCCACCGAAGGCGTTGCCCAAAACTTGGCCGCTCGGTTTGTGTGACTACACTTACAAGGTCACTGCATGGCTTTATATTAAGGTAGAAGATCAGTAAAATACCATAAGCTGCCTATTTTAGGACTGATGATCAAATAACATTTAAAACCCTGTGATCATTAGAATCCCCAAATCTCTTTCCATATTTCTTAAAGCCATAAACATCCCACTATTGGAAATGGGAAATTAACCTTTCAGTTGAGTAGTAGCCTTCGAGATTACAATTTCTCCTCTAAAATGTAAAATAAATACCTTTAAAAAGTATTACGGGCTTGATGCCAGTACCACAAGCTCTGTAAAATAATTACTTCAAAATGACTCTATAAAGAGACAATATGGTGGCAGTAATTTACTCAAGGGTTGCATTATTGGCACAGACTCCATATTTACAGTACTTGTGGATCAAGTCTATCAATATATTTACAGATATTACGTCTTTGTATTGGAGGGCTATTGAAAGAGACTGATAGTCTTTTGTTAAAGGGGCTTCTGTAAGGTGTTACTGCTTTGTGCGGTGCAAAGCAAACTTAAGCCCCCCTCTGTGGGAGGCAAGGAGTTATGTAGCTCATTAAACCTTAAGAAAGCAAGGGGAGAAGCTGCTTCCAATTACCAGGATGAAAATTAATGAAATAAAAACTACAGACAGGCTGCAGTATTATGCAATAAAAAGAGCTTTGCTGGCGTTAACAAGGCACTATGTAATATTTGTGTGGTTCGAGCTCAGCTTTGCCCTGAACACATGGTGATTCTGCACATAAAATGTATCCATATTAATGAATTAAAAATCCTTGATAATCCCACACAATTTTCTGTTCCCTACTACTATAAGAAGGGTAAGGAGACTATGTGCTTATTGGGTTGGTAGGACAGGTCGGATGACCGTGAGGCACTGTAAACTCTTGCTTCATTCACGGTCAGTTGAAGCCTCTGGTTTAAATTTAGTATGTACTACTTATCTCATGAACTTCCTATAGACCTTATTTTGTCTAGCAAAACTCATGCCACCTGCTTGAACAGTTTGATCTTCTAACAACTGCGTGCGTGCAAAGGATGACTCGAAATGTAGCTTTGAGAGCTTTACTTTGGCTTTGACCCTGCTCACATCACGTTTATAATAAAGATGGCATGTGGTTAACTGGATTTATGGTGAGAGAAAAAGACTGACAGGTTTCCCAGAAGGAAAACTCTTGTTATCTTCAATGGGAAAAATGCGCCATCCAAATGAATATTTGGGTGGGTGGGGGGGTTGTGAACTCAATTTAAACTTTTCTCCTGGCAGTTAATGGCGACATGATATATAGAATTAACTGATATAAAGAAAGATTATAGTAGTACAACTGGTGCAAAGACAAAATTACAGCTAATATAAAGGGCAATCTTATTGAAGATATTACAATGTGTTTTTTTTTTTATTGGTTCTATATATACATGCAACATAGTATATATTTTTTCCATAATTACACTTAATGGAATCTTCTTTTCTACTTTGTGATTTACAATGAGCACTTTAATGTTTAGACCTTTGCTCTTTTATATTATATATATATATATGTATATATATATATATATATATATATACATATATATATTTATTATATATGAGTACCTTGGGCCCATTGGAGGAAATGATTTTGAGGGACCATGCTCCATCTATACAAAACATGTGCATGTCTTTTAGTTGCATTGTAAACTTGTTATCATTGCCCACATGGGACGTATGATCAATAACGTCTAATAGGTTATCTATATATTAACCCATTAGAAATAGACCCTAGTGACAAGTGATTGGCTCCAAAGTCAGCTCCAAATGGTGTTCTCTGATGGACATTTGAAGCCCTATTGCATTAGTGGCCCATTATTGTGTCAGAACATGGGCTCAACTGAGGATTCTCTGGTTCTCTTGTGGCCCATTGTGACCCTGATTAGTAATATTGCAGTAATCCAATGACTGATTATCTATTTGAACAGCTGCAGTAATTGAGGTGTCAGCTAAATGTAACGTGGTCTATGCACATTGGATGAAAGTGGACCGGCCAACTATCTAATGTGTATCGGGGTGTCCTGACTCTCCCTAGATAGCAGATATCTGGGTAGAGAAGGATTATAGCTTTTAGTAACATAGTTGTTGAGGCTGAAAAAAACCATAAGTTCACCCAGTTACCCAGTTCAGTCTATTATCCTGCAATGTTGATCCAGAGGAAGGCAAAAAAAAACTAAAACCTATAGGGCAAAAGCATATTTTCCTCATCTTAAAGAGAGCCTTTCACCTGCCCATACATGTACAGCTGAGTGCAGCATGTAATGGGCAGGGCTTCATAAACACGGTCTTACTTTACATTTTTTTCCTATCTTCCTCCATTATTTACATATTGGTGTCGTTATATAGGGCGCCCGATATGTAAATAAGCCCCTGAATTGTCAATGGGGCGTTTCTATCTGACTAAATGGCAAGGGGGCGTGGCGTGATCTCTTCGCTCTGACACTGTCCAAACAGCTACGGACAGTGTCAGGGCTTGGGCTTTGTTCCCTCCCGCGAGAACACACACAGACTGGTGGTCCTGCAGAGAGTGCTCTCTCAGTCTGTGTGTGTTCTCGCAGGAGGGAACATATCGCAAGCCGCCCCGACACTGTCCATAGCGGATTGGACAGTGTCAAAGCGAAGAGATCATGCCCCCTTGCCATTTAGTTAGATAGAAACGCCCCATTGACAGTTCAGGGGCTTATTTTCATATCAGGAGACAAAAATAACGGCACCGACATGTAAATAATGGAGGAAGATAGAATTTTCTTTTAAAGTGAGACAGTGTTTGTGAAGCCCTGCCTGTTACATGCTGCACTCAGCTGCACATCTATGGGTAGGTGAAAGGTTCTCTTTAAGGAAAAATTCCTTCCCAACCCTAAATATGGCAATCAGAATAAAGGATGTCACTTCTTATTGTTACAGTCCTGGGTATAAATAAATCATAAGAAAGATCCCATGAGATTAAAATGCCCGATCCTTTGTTTCCGCAGGAGAGGGCTCTGACAGTGGCTTATATCCCTGTCTTCATTAAAAAAGAACACTTTATTGTGTCGCGAGTGCGTGTATATAGGGAATATGACCAAAAAAGATATAGTAGTGATCACCCACCAAATGTAAAGTAATTTGTATATCAGACCAATAAAGTTTTGTAAAGAGGGTTGATAAAAAAAAGAGATGCAAAAATGCATGAGTGTTGTATCAAATATAAAATATTTTTTTTTATATAAAAATGGTCTGTGTAAGAGGGAAATAATAAAGAAAATATCAACATACTGACCCATAAGGTGCTAGAGCAGTGTGATGGACGTCCACCACGACGGGCGTTTCAGCGCACTTGCCTTCGTCTGGGGTTCTGTGTGAAGGCAAGTGCACCGAAACGCACGTCGGGGTGGACGTCCATCACACCGCTCCAGCACTTTATGGGTCAGTATGGGGATATTTTCTTTATTATTTCCCTCTTACACAGACCATTGCTGTACATGTATTTATACATTATTTTGCACTGTGCTTTGTCCGTATTTGGTCTCTTTGTGTACGCCATACCTTACTCTCTGACTCATGCATATATTGTTTATTACTTCTTAGTAGAAGTTCATGTGATGGTCGGCTTTCTGTTAGTGCGTCTGTGGACCTTTTTATATTCCCTATTTTAGTATTTTCAATAAGAAAATTATTTTATATTTGATACAACACTCATGCATTTTTGCATCTCTTCTTTCGCTCTTCGGTCTGTGTATATAGGGAAGTCTGGGGGAATATCTGTCAGCCGACAGCTATCGTAAGTGTATGGGCAACTTTAGTTTATAAACTCCCTTTCTGTGACCGTCCTGTTTACTGGAAGTATGGTAATGGAAACATTGGAGTATCTGTAATTTCAGCATTATTACTACTCCCATCTGACAGGTAAAACTGTAAAGAATCAGTTCATAATTACATAGTTACATAGTACGGTTGAGAAAAGACATATGTCCATCAAGTTCAACCAAGGGATGGGAGAAAGGGAAAGAATGGGAGAAATGATAGAACTTTGTTTTACCCCTATTGTTCAAGAGGAAGTTTAAAAAAAACAAAAAACTAAAAATAAATAATAAATATAAAAATTACCCATAAAGCATTCCCCAATCTTCCCTTCAAAGGAAATATTCCCTCCTGTTCCCAAGTGGCAATGCGACTGGATCAGCATTCAAACAAGAATTCTACACATTGACATAGGAGCTGATATTTTTTTGTTCTAGGAAATTTACTAAGCCTTTTTTAAAGCCACCTACTGTAGCTACTGTGACCAGCTCCTGTGATAGACTATTCCATAGATTCACAGTTCTCACAGTAAAGAAAACTTGTCGCCTCTGCAGATTGAACCTTTTTTTCTCCAGTGCCCCCTTGTCTTTTGAGGGTGGTTTAGATGGAACAGGTTTTCACTATATTCCTTGTATGGGCCATTCATATATTTATATAAGTTAATCATCCCCCCCCCTTTAGTCATCTCTTTTCAAGACTAAATAGGTTTAAGTCTTTTAATCTTTTCTCAAAACATAGATTCTTCATGCCCCTTATTAGCTTCGTTGCTCTTCTTTGTATTTTTTCTAACTCCAGGGCATCCTTTCTATGAAATGGAGCCCAGAACTGAACTGCATATTCTAGATGAGGTCTCACTAATGCTTTGTAAAGTGGTAATATTATATCATTGTCCCGCGAATCCATGCCTCTTTTAATACACGACAATATTTTGCTGGCCTTAGAAGCAGCTGATTGACATTGCATGCTGTTATTTAGTCTATGAGCTATGAGTACACCCAGATCCTTCTCAACAAGTGACTCTCCCAGTGTATCTCCCCCTTGGACATATGCTGCATGCAGATTGTTGGTACCTAGATGCATAACTTTGCATTTATCTACATTAAACCTCATTTGCCAAGTGGATGCACAAACACTCAGTGTTTTATTAAACCAAAAAAGAAAAATCTTGATATAATATTATTTTATCAAAATATTTTATTTATTATAATCAGTAGTTTATTACACATAAATACAACAATGAAGATACAAAAAATAACCCCCCTCCCAAGTATATACTATAGACAATTAAAATATCATAAAATATATGCCAGGTGTGATCAATGAGTATTCAAAAAAGATGGTAAGTATGATAATATCAATAAGAGGTCCTCATACAGAAAAACATGTACCCTAAAAGTAAATAGGAAAACAATGTATGTATATACATGCAATAGCAGCATCAGAACACCAGGGGACTGATATGAATAATACTGCAATGACAGGTCACTCCAGTCACAAAAATGAATGATGTGGATAAAGCATGGAGTACTGAGTCAGTAGAAGAAAATCAACTACAAAGGGTTATCAAATAAGACTATACCTGCAGAGGACATAGTGAAAACAAATGTAAACCTGGACACCGAGCACCTCGACGCGCGTTTCGCAACCTTCGTCAGGAGACTGTTAATGTCTTTGACAGTGGGCAAACTTACAAAATCAGCAAGGGATCAAATACTTATTTCCTTCACTGTATCTACATTCAGCCAATTCAGTATATCAACTGATATATTAACAGCACTGGCACCAGCTACATCAGCTTTTCTTTCTTCTGTTGTATATACAGAGCTAAAAAAAAAACATTTAGTAAATCTGCCCCTGTGACCAACTCCCCATTACCATTATTTAGGGGTCCTACATGGTCAGACCTTGGCTTTTTTGCATTTACATACTTGAAGAATTTTTTGGGAATTGTTTTACTATCTTTGGCCAGCTGCCTTTCATTTTGTTTTTATGATGATTTTATTTATTTTTTTACAGATTTCATTAAGCTCTTTCTAACTTTCAAAGGCTACAGCTATACGCTCAGATTTGTATTTTTCAAATGCCCTATTTTTTGTCATTTCCCTTTTTACAGTAGGGGTAAGCCATGTGGGGTTTACTTTTAGGCGTCTATACTTGTTACCTATAGGCATACATTTTGTACTATTATTCCCCAAAGTAGATTTTAAGATCTCCCATTTATCATTTGTACCATTATTTGACATTAGTTTTTCCCAGTCTGTGTCCTTAAGTGGGGGAATTAGCCGCCTTAAAATTAAAATTAATTGCTTTTGCCCTCCCAATCTTAATTTGACCTCTTAAAACTCCAATTTACTGAGATTATATGATTATTTTAATTCTTTGTTTTTCAGAATTCTGTGTCAGCTATAATCAGTGTCCACATTGGTATATACACCATTCCAGTACTGGGTTAAACCCAAACCTCTCTGCCATCAGAACAGCTTCATTAGTTCCTGGGCATTAACTGAACGTCAATGTATCTAAAAATCCCTTGACATGTTCAGATCAAGCAATAGCTAGAGGTTTGCCGACTACTCATTTAAGCTGAAAAAAAATCTGTTACATTACATGTCAAATATACTCTATTGTATTGGGAACTACGGACTGTGCAGACTATTGAAGTCCACTGAACTCATTGTCATGATTGTTGAACCAGCTTGAGATGAGGTGGTAGACTGTGCCATTCAAAATGTAAGTTCACTTTTGCTAAGATTTACTGTGACATTTAAAGTTCTGGCACTTGCCCCTCAGGATCTGATGACATACAAAGTAACAATTTGTCATTAGGTTCTGAGGAGCAGATCTCAGTAAAAATGACCTCACACTATGAAATAGGCACAATTGATATTGTTATTGTGTGTGAAGAAAACATTCCCTACACTATTATACCACAACCACCAGCCTAAACCATGACACAAGTAAATATGGATCAATCGATTGCGATGATTTATACTATTGGCATGATGCATCAGAAATCAAGGTTTGTCATACCGAGCAACATTTCTCCAATCTTCAGCTGTCCAATTTTGGTGAGCCAATGCTTAAATTATTGTCAGTCTCCAGTTCTTAGCCCATAGAAATAGGAGTGAAACCCATAGTTGTCTTCTGCTGTTGTATTTCATCCACTTCAAGGTTCTGTGCCCACATATATGCTTTTCCATATACAACTGTTGTACAGCATGGGCATTTCAGTTACCATCCTATCAGCTTGCACCAGTCTGGCCATCCTCTATTTAACTGGTGTTTTCTGGGTGTTTGTTTTTTTTTTGGTTTTACACATCATCATCTGTAAAATCTAGAGACTGCTGTGTGTGAAAATTTCAGGAGATCAGCAGCTATTGAGAAACTCATAACACCCTACCTGGAACCACAATCGTTCCATGGTCAAAGGCATTTAGGTCAAATTCTAGTGTTGGGTTTGACTTACAATTGAACCCCTTGACCATGTCTACAGTCTTTATGTATTTGATGAGTTGCTGCAGCATAATTGGTTAATTATATAGTTGAATTAACAAGTAGGTGTGTAGATGTGTGCTTAATGCAAACTATTAGGGGTTTCCCACACAGGACTTTTATGGCAGGTCCACTGTATACGCCAATAAAACTCTAACTGATGGGGTTCTGTTTTTGCCACCCCCCAACGATTACTGACTAAACCCATATGCCACATCATGCCGCCAATCTCTCATTGACCTTCCCACTCCTTCACATCTATAAGCCAACAGTCTATATACCTGTTTGGTGTTGGTCTCTGCTCTGCTGTGGTTTCCTCCCTTTGTAGAAGGTAGTGGGTGGGGAGAATCTTGTCTACCAGGAGAAGTAACTACATATTTGTCTCGCTTTCATCTTTATTTTTATTTGTGTTTTATGAATTTGCTACTCATTTTTATTAGTAGGGGTATGACATGGTGCTATTTATCTGATATTAATCAATTTAATATTTCTGATACATTATATTATTGATGAAGTATTATAGCCATGCTTAGATAATCTTGAGAGCCAGTATATCTGTACAAGATGTGTAATTTTTTTTGCGGGGGGGTGTATAAGGATCAGCCTGTGCACTCGAAAACCCTAACCATTTGGGGGTTGGTTGCCGAATATCTGTTTTTTACATACAATTAGTGGATGGTTCTACTTCATATGGGGTGAGGTTATATAGAGAGGCATATATATGTGCCTGGTTAATTCCCTATACTCAAATGTATGCTACAGCAGACCCCACTATCTTCAGGGCCTATGTCAAGCTACAGAGGCTGCACAAGAAGTTTATTTACCCATGACATGAATGTCTGGATACTATATCATGCTTTTGTGCTAGAGAAAGATGTAGAAAGAAGACTCTTAAATATTCATCACCAAATGATTTAAATCAGCAACAGGACCTGTAACAGCAGTCACTATTTATTTTTGTTGTCAAGACAAATTCTTAATAAAAATCGTATTTGCTTCATTTCTCTGACTCTTCCTGTAGCTGTTATCTATTGTGTCACAATGTCTGAACCTAATAGTTGTAGCGTCCATGGCCATGGGCCGTCGGGTCCACTCACCTCCTGACGCCCGCAGCCATGGATCTGTGAGGTCTGGTCCCCATCTCCTTCCCAGGAGACACCAGCGCTCACTTCCACTCCGGTCCGCTATGTCCCGTAGGGTACACGCACACGCTCGTGCCTGCTCTTAAAGGGCCAGTGTGCGCACATGTAGGAAATCATCATCATCAACACACATGATTTCCTGGTCTATAAGAAGGCCCCAGCCCGTCTGATCCTTGCCTGAGCGTTGCTAGTAATTCCCAAGTCTGACTTGCAAATGGTCCCTTAGTGTTTCCCATTCCACTTGTTACCCGTGCCCTGTTACCCGTTCCTGTATCCCGTGCTGTGTTCTTGTTCCTGTGCCTACTAGTTGGAGTAGTGTCTACTGCACCTGTGTCATCCGCCACGTCCTGTGTCATCTGCCACGTCCAGAGGGATTCGCCACGTTTGGCGCAACCTGCAGCATCTGTGCCCTCCACCACATCCTGTGTCATCTGCCACGATCTGAGGGATTCGCCATGCCTGGCGCAACCTGCGACCCCTGCTGTAATCTGCCACATCTGGCGTTACCTGTTGCACCCACCTCCATCCGTGCCAGAGCTGTGGCCACTGTCTGGACTATCCAAGTACCCTTGTGCGGGACTTTGTATTTCTGGGGTTCCCCGTTGTTTGGCCAGCTGCCTCCCTGCTACGGCGGTGCGGCCTAGTGGGTCCACATACCCACAAACCGTGACAGTACGCTCAGGCCATGGACCCCGCTGGTCAACCTGAGACCTTGACGACACAAGCCATGTTGGCCGAGATGCAAGACCTCCAGTCACGGCAAGACCAACTCCTCCTGTCGGTGAACACCATTGCCCATCGGCTGCTTGCTCCAACCACAGTGGTCACCACACCCATTCCTGCTGTTCCTCCTGCTACACTTCCTGTCTGTACCAGTGACGATCCCCTGTGCTTCTTGCCGCTGCCTCCACGCTATGACGGAGACCCAAGGACCAGCAGGGGATTTTTTAATCATTGCCAGATCCACTTCAGACTACATGCCAGGTCCTTCTCTTCGGATGACGTCAGGATCGCCTTCATCATCTCTCTCCTTACTGGCAAAGCCCTGGCTTCGGCTAATCCTCTGTGGGAACATCAGGGACCAGAGACCCGTGATTTGCAGTGCTTCTTTCGGACCTTCCGCTCGATCTTTGAGGAACCTGGGAAAGTTTCTTCGGCTGCTGCATCCATGCTGACCCTACACCAGGGAGACCTCTCCGTGGGCGAGTTTGCCATTCAGTTCCGTATCCTGGCTGCTGAGTTAACCTGGAACAACGAGGCTTTGGTGGCCACATTCTGGCAGGGACTGTCTTCGGGGATTAAGGACGAGCTGGCCGCTCACGATCTGCCATCTACCCTGGACGATCTTATCCTACTTGCCACTCGGGTTGACATGAGGATCCGGCAGCGTTCCCAAGAGGTTCTCCGGGAGAGAGAACTTCCTAAGCTGGATTCTACTTTCCAGCAATCCTCCTCAGTCGTCCCACCAGAGGATCCTATGCAGATGAACCTTGTCAAATTGTCTATCCAGGAGAAACAACGCAGACGCACTTCTGGAGTTTGTCTGTATTGCGGCTTCGGAGGCCATATTGTGCGTTTGTGTCCCCAGAAGCCAGAGAGACCCCATTGCCTAGGATTGGTTGGAGAAACAACCCTAGGTGGAACGGTACCTAATAAAGCAATCTGTTCAAGCTGACTAATCCTGTGACCCTAGTATCCGGCGAGAGGACGCATCGGGTTTCTGCCTATCTTGACTCTGGGTCTGCTGCAAACTTCATCCAAAAGGAGCTAGTGGATCATCTTCAGTTGCCCACAGTTCCCCTGGACACATCATTGGCTGTTGCCTCAGTGAATGGACTGCCTCTGCCTGATCCCATCATTTCTAAGATCAAGCCGTTGAAGCTCCAGGTTAGAGTCCTTCATTCTGAACTAATTTCTTTCCTTGTTTTGCCCAAGACCATCAATCTTGTTCTGCTGGGCCTTCCTTGGCTTTGACTACATGCCCCAGTCCTGGACTGGAATTCCGGAGAGGTTCTCCAATGGGGCTCCAAGTGCTTTGGTCGTTGACTGTTGCAGATCCATCCTGTCCAGCCTCCTCTACCTTAGTCATTGGCGGGACTGCCCCCCAGTTTGCTCAGTTTGCAGATGTTTTCAGCAAAAGGGAGGCTGAGATGCACATCGGACTTATGACTGCCCCATTGAACTGGTTCCTAATGCCTCTCTCCTTGCCAGAGTCTCTATCCATGTCGGCCTATATCAAGGAGAATTTGGAGAGGGGTTTCATATGAAAGTCTTCCTCCCGGCAGGGGCTGGGTTCTTCTTCGTTAAAAAGAAAGACGAATCCCTTTGACCCTGCATTGACTACCATGGTCTCAACCAGATCACGGTCAAGAACAAATACCCGTTGCCACTTATATCCGAGCTGTTTGATCGCATACGAGGAGCCAACATTTTTTCTAAGCTAGACCTGCGGGGGGCTTATAACCTAATCCGCATTCGCCGGGGTGATGAATGGAAGATGGCATTTAACATCCGTGACGGGGCACTACGAATACCTAGTGATGCCCTTCGGACTGTGTAACGCTCCTGCAGTGTTTCAGGAATTCGTTAATGATATCTTCCGAGATCTCCTCTATATCTGTTGTTGTTTATCTCGATGATATTTTGATTTCTTCCCAGAATCGACGACTCATCGGAGGCATGTCCGTCAAGTTCTACTACGATTAAGGGAGAATCGTTTATACGCCAAGCTGGAGAAGTGCGTCTTTGAGAGGAGTTCTCTGCCCTTCCTGGGCTACATCATATCGGATCAAGATCTCAAGATGGATCCTGAGAAAGTGAGAGCTGTCCTGGAGTGGCCACATCTTCAAGGTCTGAGGTCCATACAGCGTTTCCTGGGATTCGCCAATTTCTACCGGCAGTTTATCCCAAACTTCTCATCACTGACATCTCCTGGGAGGACTTTTGTTCGATTAGCAGACAGGAGAATAATTCTCCGATAGGGACACAGTTCTAAACTGGCTGGGCACCCTGGTGTTCATAAAACCCGGGACCTGATTGCTCGTCACTTCTGCTGGCCCACCCTGCCCAAGGTTGTTGTGGACTTTGTCTCTTCTTGCACGGTGTGTGCTGCTTCTAACAAGGTTACTCACTCTAAGCCTGCCAGCCTCCTTCAACCTCTGCCTGTACCCACCCAATGCCCCATGGCAGCACATTGCGATGTACTTTGTCACTAACCTTCCTCCCCCAGCAGGATGCAACACTGTCTGGGTGGTGGTGGACTGGTTCTCGAACATGGCACATTTCATCTCGCTGACCGGCCTACCTTCTGCTCTCCGACAGGCGAGTCTCTTCATTCAGCACATCTTCCACTTGCATGGCTTGCCCCTTCACGTTGTGTCCGATTGGGGGGTTCAGTTTACCTTGAAGTTCTGGAGGGCTCTATGTAAACTCCTGGATGTGAGATTGGACTTTTCCTCAGCCTATCACCCCCAGTCCAATGGGCAAGTCGAGAGGATCAACCAGATCATGGAGAATTATCTCCATCACTTCATCTCCTTACAACATGATAACTGGGTACAGCTTCTTCCATGGGCCGAGTTCTCGTACAACAACCATACAAGCGAGTCCACTACTTCCACTCCATTTTACATTGTATACGGTCAACATCCTAGAGTCCCTCTTCCAGTGTCTACTACTTCTCAGGTACCCACTGCTGACTCTGCATTTGGGGACTTCCTGCAAATCTGGCACTAGACCCGGACCTCTATTTTGCTGGCTTTCAATCGCATGAAACGAAAAGCGGATACAAGAAGAAGAGAGCCGCCGCAGTATCTTCCTGGTACCAAGGTCTGGCTGTCCTCACGGAACATTCGTTTGAAGGTGCCTTCATACAAGTTTGCTCCCAGGTTCCTCGGTCCTTTTGAGATTCTGCAACAGATTAACCCTGTCTCCTATAAACTGCGGTTGCCTCCTACCCTCAGAATCCCCAACTCCTTTCATGTGTCCCTCCTGAAACCAGTGGTCCTGAACCGCTACAGCAAGACTTCCTCAACTGCTCCCAGCGGTTCTTCTGATGTGTTCGAGGTGAGGGAGATCTGCAAGAGGGTAGGAGGCAGGACTTTCTATTTGGTGGACTGGAGAGGGTTTGGTCCTGAGGAGAGGTCCTGGGAGCCGGAGGAGAACCTTGATGCCCCTGCTCTCATTAAGAAGTTCCTCTCTCGCTCTAGTCCCAAGAAGAGGGGGCGTAGGAGGGGGGAAACGGTAGCGTCTATGGCCGCTGGCCGTCGGGTCCACTCACCTCCTGATGCCCGCAGCCATGGATCTGTGAGCGCTGGCCCCATCTCCTTCCCAGGAGATGCCAGCGCTCACTTCCGCTCTGGTCCGCTGTGTCCCGTAGGGTGTGCGAGCACGCTCGTGCCCGCTCTTAAAGGGCCAGCGCATGCACAAGTAGGAAATAATCATCATCAATACACATGATTTCCTGGACTATAAGAAGGCCCCAGCTCGTCTGATCCTTGCCTGAGCGTTGCTAGTAATTCCCAAGTCTGTCTTACAAATGGTCCCTTAGTGTTTCCCATTCCAGTTGTTACCCGTGCCCTGTTACCCGTTCCTGTATCCCGTGCTGTGTTCTTGTTCCTGTGCCTACTAGTTCTTTCTTGCCATGATTAAGAACGCAGACCGCGTTTCGGTCTATACATTCAACCTTCCTCAGACACTACAAAATGAATATACACAGAAATAAAAAAAAGTAAGATCAAATTCACAAATATATACATATATACATTCAATATTAATCTCCCCTAGGCTTAGGTGGAGATGAATAGAAGTTCACACATTGGTATACAGAAGTTTATCTATAGCTAGATCTATTTTACAATGTATGGATCATTTTGAAAATTCCTAGTACAAAATGCATTTATGGGAGAGGAAGACATGGAGAGAGTAACTGATCTGATTTGATCTTACTATTTTTTATTTCTGTGTATGTTATTAATTTTGCAGTGTCTGAAGAAGGTTCAATGTATAGACCGAAACGTTAAATCAATTTTGGATTACTATTTTTCTCTATATGTGAAATAAAATATCACTTATTGCATAATAACTTGGAGTGCTGAGTTCCCATTTTTATATTTGCTATCAACCATTTTATTATTTTGCCAGAAACCTGTACAGAACATGTTCTCATAAGGCATACAGCGGTGAGCGAGTATTGTAGCCTCTCAGGCTAGATTAGTAAAGTCTTCAGCAAACACTGGCATATTCTTTCAACAGATTAATCTTTTAAAGAAATACTGCAATACAAACCCATGTTTGCATACAGCAGAGCATGTGGTATAAGAGGCATACTTGTTGGAATCTGACCTGGGACAAATACTCCAGCAAACCCACCTCACCTACCCACTCAAATAAGGTTGTGCATAGTGTGATGGTCATACTAGATTCAGTAAGCATGGCATCGCACACCCACTTATTGGCAAGTGCACTGGTATAACGTGAAGAATAACATATATTTCATCTATTACAATCATTGCCTAAAGCTTTACTGATTATCTTACACGGAGCAAAGCTGGAGGAAACTTAAATGAAATGTTTTACATGATAGATAGTAGAAAAATATTGAAATGGTTATATCCTGCATGGTTAAAAAAAAATGCAAATCCAGCTTCAAAGCCCAATGAAAAAAGATCACTAACTAATTAGCCATAACACAGTCAATCATGGAATTATATGGATTTAGTGATAAATGTAAGCTGACTAAAGGCCCTTTTACATTGGCCAATTATCGAGCAATGGGGATACAAGAGATCTCATTCCCGATAATTGCCCTGTGTAAACAGGGCAGCGATCAACAGATGAACCAGCAAATTCTCGTTCATCAGCTGATCGTATCACTTTAAATGTGAAAAATATTATCATTGTCGGCAGCACACCTCCCTGTGTAACAAAAGACGTGCTGCCGACATGATAATAATGTATGGGGACGAGCGATCACAGTAATGAGCGCTCGTCCCCATAATAGGTACTTGGGAAAGGAGCAAAGAGCGCTGATCAACGAGCTGTTTTGTTGATCGGCGCTTGTAGATCGGCGTTCGTTGCACTGGCCAAAATGTGCTGGTGTAAAAGTACCTTTACTGTTGCCATACAGCTCTAGTGTACAAAATCTAAAAGATAAGGTGTGATTGGAGCAAAATGTAGTATCCCACGCTCTCCCTCCCTGCAGGCCACGAAGCAGAGGTCTAGTACAGGCCCCTGTGCTTGCCTAGAATGCAGTGGTAAAAACATTTTCACCAATGTCTATTCAAATCTGGCAGCACTTATATCTTGGTAGAACAAAGGATCGGCCATGGAGAAATCCAAGAGGTTCAGTAATCGTTTCCCACAACATCTGTCATTGGGGGAAGTTGGAGAGCCTCCATATTCATTAGATTTCGGGCAAAAACTGTCAATATTAATTGCATCTAAAAATGTATGTAACAAAGATCTTGTGAGTAACAAGTGTTACTGCAGTGTCTCCAGTGCCATTTAGGGCATTGCCACACGTAGCGGAATTGCTCGGGAATTCCGCTGCGGACACTCCGCAGCGGAAATCTGCAGCGGACCCGTTTCTCCATTGCCTTCCACAGCTTTGTGGTTGGGTTCGTTTGCACGTTGCGGACAATTCCGCTGCGGAGCATAGGCTGCAGTGCGGAATTTGGTGTCCGCAGCATACAATGGTTGTTGCGGAGGTGTGGCGGACTGTTTGCGGACTCATTGCAGAATTTCTCCATTGACTTCAATGGAGATTCTAAGTTCCGCAATGAAGTCCGCAGATGTAATGTAGATGTTATGTGTGCTGCGGAGCGTATTGGTTTTTTAACTTGACATTTCTTCATTCTGGCTGCACCTATGTGCATTCCTAGGTCTACAGCCAGACTGAGGAAGTCAATGGGGCTCCCGTAATTACGGGTGACTACGTGTGTGCACCCATAATTACGGGTGACTACGTGTGTGCACCCGTAATTACGGGAGCGTTGCTAGGCGACGTCAGTAAATAGTCACTGTCCAGGGTGCTGAAAGAGTTAAGCGATCGTCAGTAACTGTTTCAGCACCCTGGACAGTGACTACCGATCACAATATACATCAACCTGTAAAAAAAATAGAAGTTCATACTTACCTAGAACTCCCTGCTTCTTCCTCCAGTCCGGCTTCCCAGGATGACGTTTCAGTCTAAGTGACGGCTGCAGCCAATCACAGGCTGCAGCGGTCACATGGACTGCCGCGTCATCCAGGGAGGTCGGGCTGGATGCCGAAAGAGGGACGCGTCACCAAGACAACGGCCGGTAAGTATGAAATGATTTTACTTTCACTAGGGAAAGTGCTGTCCCTTCTCTCTATCCTGCACTGATAGAGAGAAGGGAAGTACTTTCACCTCAATACGCAGCGGCTAGTCCGCATCAATTTTTTGCCCATTTTGGGCAGATCCGCAACAGAATCTGCAACGCAGATTCTGTGCGGCATTGATGCGGACAGTTGCGGAAGAATTCCGCCACGTGTGGTGATGCTCTTAAAGTTGCCCCGGTATACTTAGGTCTATTGCTTGTTTAGTTAATGCTCAGCCAAGCAGAATTTATTTTCTGCTTTGCCTAATGTGTAAAGGCTGTTTCTTTTCTGAATCCTAAAATAAACACAGGCAAGCCCTGTTTTTGGACTTTATCCATTGTGTTAGGCTATGTTCACACGCTAAACTAAAAACGGCTGTAACATACGAAGCTGTTTTCAAGGGAAAACAGCCTCTAATTTTCAGCCGTTTAATATGCATCCAGCATTTATTGATGCATTTTTTATGGCCGTTCTTGGAGCGGTTTTTCTATTGACCCAATGAAAAGCTGCTCCAAAAACGGCTCAAGAAGTGACATGCACTATTTTTTACGGGGCGTTTTACAAATGGCGCATTGAAAACCACTTTGTGGGAACAAAACACAGTTTTTCCAATTGAAGCCCCCGTACTTTAAAGCCGTTTTTTGCCGTTTACGGAAAACGGCTCAAAATAGACCGTGTTAACATACCCTTACTATCTCTATCTATTGCCCCTATCCCGTTGTGCCTACCTCTCTTGATGCTAATATTCCATTATATAGTGTGTGTATATATATATATATATATATATACATATATATATACATATATATATATATATATATATATATATATATATATATATATACATATATATATAACATAGAAAAGCAGTAGCACTCACCCCACGACAAGGTATATGTATATGTAAAGGACTGGGTGCTCAGCAGGTAGCCCTGATCCTTGGACTAAATACAGGTATTTCAAAAAAGAAATCTTGCAGCACACCAATAGGAAAAAAAAGTGTGATTTATTCAATCCACATCAAGTAAAAGTGCAACGTTTCAGTCCCGCAATAGGACCTTTCTCAAGCATAGTGATACAACAGTGTGGCAGTGATATAAATAGCAAGTGTGCTCTGACATCATCAATCTCATTAAAATATTACATATAGTGTAAAAAACATTTCATCAATAAGTAAGAGTATCAACACAGGGCAACATTGATACAGAAGTGAAAAAGTGACAAGTGCATAGTATTAAAAACATTAACAATATATATATAATCTCACATATATATGATTAAAGTTGAATCAAAAATTCAACAGTTGTGTAAAAGGTGGAGCTAAAAGAACACTCACCAATCAGTGTTCATTGATGTTCTGAATTATTAGTAGCACTCAATCCTGGGATATAATTGAGTCGGTATTATCTTTTGTATGCGGCGTCCCTGAGTAACTAGTGCGCATGCGTTAGCGGCGCATCGGAAGTAAAACATTGCTATGCAACAGAGGAGGACCGGAATTTACGAATAATTGCAACCGAACATCCATAGGCTGGGTAAGTAAGGTGTCATGTTGCTAGGTGACCACCATACATAGGAAAAACTAACAAAAAGTCCGTATATAATGGCTTAAAATAACAGCCATTAATCTGTTGATGAGAAGAACAGCGGGATATAATCATGGTCCACACGTGGATCCGAGGGGCTATGGCCCCACTTAAGTGTGGAGTGCTGCAAGAGCTTCTTTTTTGAAATACCTATATATATATATTTATATATATATATATATATATATATATATATATACACACAGTATATACTGTATATATATATATATATATATATATATATATATATATACATATATTTATATACTATATGGACAAAAGTATTGGGACACACTTCTTAACTCCTTAGTGACATGTCAAGTAACTGTACGTGACAGCCGCCAAGGGGGAAGTACGGAGCGCACTCACAGGCTGAGCGACGCCATATTGAGCAGGTGTCAGCTGTATGTTATAGCCGACACCCCACTGCTATGTGCGTAATTGAAGATCACTTCGATTACACCCGTTTAATCACATCTAAGCCATTAAAATGTGGGTGGTCCACTCTGACATACCATCGGCCCCTCGTGCAATGTGATAGTGTGGTGCCGATGGTTGTTATGGCAGCCTGGGGGCATAATGAAGGCCCCCAAGTCTGCCATCTTTGTACTCCTATGAAGCCCTGCCAGAGGGCTTCATGGGAGACTGTCAGTATAGCGATGTGCTGCAATACATTAGTATTGCAGTATATGATGCAAGCGATCCAATGATCGCTGGTTCACATCCCCTAGGGGAACTTCTAAAAAAAATACAGTTAAATAGAGCTTTTTTTAATGTACAAAAGAAAAATATTAAAAGTTAAAAAATAACTTTCCCCATTTTTTTCCCTAATGTCATGTTAAAAAAATTAACATAACTGTGATTGCCGCATCCGTATGAGTGATCAAAAACTTGCATGTGCTCCAAAATGGTACCTATAGAACCTACAGCTTGCTGCGCATATAAAAAAGCAACACACTCCTAAATCAACATAAAAATAAAAATAGTTATGGCTCCCAGAATGTAGCGACAAAAAACATTTTTTTTTTTAATAAATAGTTTTTCTTTATAAAAGTGGTGAAACATAAAAAAAATATATAAATGTGGTATCTCCGTAATCATTTCAAACCGTAGAATAAAGCTGAAATATCATTTTTACTGCATATTGTACACCGTAAATACGAACCCAAAAAACAAAGGTGGTATCGCTGTTTTTTTCCCATTCCACGCCACAATTTTTTTTTTTTCAGTTTCCCAATACCTTATATGGCACATTAAATAATGCTGTGAAAAACTGCAACTCGTCCCACAAAAAACAAGCCCTCATACTGCTATGTCAATGGAAAAATAAAAAAGTTATGGCTTTTGGAAGGCGGGAAAGAAAAAACGAAAATAAAAATCCGAAAAATGCGTCTCCAAGGGGTTAATTATTGAATTCAGGTGTTTCATTCAGTCTTATTGCCGCAGGTGTATAAAACCAAGCACATAGCCATGCAGTCGCCTTTACAAGCATTTGTGAAAGAATGGGGTCTTCTAAAGAGCTCAGTCAATTACAGAAATTTCTTCCCCCCTAAATATTCAACCATCAACTGTGAGTGGTATTATTGCAAAGCGAAAGCGTTTAGGAACCACAGCAAAGTGTCAGACCACGTAAAGTTACAGAGCGGGGTTGCCGAGTGCTGCGGCGCATAATGTATAATAATCACCAACGCTTTGCTGACTGCAGAGTTCCAAACCTCCTCTGGCATTAACATCAGCGCAAAAAAACTGCAACAGGAACTTCATGGCATGGATTTCCATGGCCAAGTAGCTGCCTACAAGCCTTACATCACCAAGCACAATGCCAAGCATCGGATGGAGTGGTGTAAAGCCGCCGCCACTGGACTCTGGAGCAGGGATCACGTGTTCTGTGGAGTGAAGAATAACGTTTCTGCGTCTGGCAGTCTGATGGACGAGTCTGGGTTTGGCTAATACTAGAAGAACGTTACCTGTCTGACTACAAATTGCCAAACTGTAAAGTTTGGTGGAGGAGGGATAATGCTATGGGGTTGTTTTTCAGGGGTTGGTCTAGGCCCCAATGTTCCAGTGAAGAAAAATCTTAACCCCTTAACGACCAGCCTATATTAGACCTTAATGACCAGTCTATTTTTTACGTTTTTCCATCGTCGCATTCCAAGAGCTATAACTTTTTTATTTTTGCATCGACATAGCTGTATAAGGTCTTGTTTTTTGCGGGACAAGTTGTATTTTTTAATAGCACCATTTTTAGGTACATATTATTCATTGATTAACTTTTATTAACTTTCTTTGGGGGGGGGGATAGAAAAAAATCTGAAATTTCGCCACTCTTTTTTGCGTGCTAAATCTACGCCATTTACCGTGTGGTATAAATAACACAATAAGTTTATTCAGCGGGTTGTTACGATTGCAACGATACCAAATTTGTATAGTTTTTGTATGTTTTACTACTTTTACAGAGTAAAAACGCTTTTTTTTCAAAATTATTTGTTTTTGTGTCTCCATATTTGAAGAGCCGTAACGTTTTTATTTTTTCGCCGATGCAGTTGTATGAGGCCTTTTTTTTGCGGGAAGACTTGTTGTTTTTATTGGTACCATTTTGGAGTAGATGCGACTTTTTAATCACTTTTTAATCACATTTTTTTAAAGTCAGGATTCACAGAAAACAGCAATTTTTCAGTCGTTTTTTATTTAATTTTTTACGGCGTTCACCGTGCGGGTTAAGTAATGTAATAGCTTTATAGTCGGGGTCGTTACGGATGCGGCGATACCAAATATGTGTAACTTTTTAACTTTATTTTGGTTTTTTAATACTAAAGCAGTTTGTAAGGGGAAATTTGTAATTTTTTTTCACATTTTTTTTTAATTTACTTTATTAAACTTTTTTTTAAACTTTTTTACTAGTCCCAATAGGGGACTTCACTATGCGATCCTCCGATCGCTATTATAATACACTGCAATACTTTTGTATTGCAGTGTATTACTGCCTGTCCGTTTAAAACGGACAGGCATCTGCTAGGTCATGCTTGCGGCATGATCTAGCAGGCATTCATTACAGGCAGACCTGGGGGCCTTTATTAGGCCCCCGGTTGCCATGGGAGACACAGACACTCGGCGATCTTATCGCCGGGTGTCGGTGGGATGAGAGGGAGCTCCTTCCCTCTCTCCAAAACCACTCAGATGCGGTGCTCGCTATCGAGTACCGCATCTGAGGGGTTAAACGGGTGAGATCGATACTAATATCGATCTCACCCGGCAGAGCAGGGACGCTCCCAGCCCTCAGCTGCCTCTGGCAGCTGAGAGCAGGGAGATTTGACAGCTCTCTGCTCTGTTTACTTATTCCGATGCCGCGACGTAAAAAGTCTATGGCATCGGAATAAGACCCGTTAGTGACCGACGTAAAAAGACTATGGGCCGGTCACTAACGGGTTAATGCCTTAGCATACTAAGATATTTTGGACAATTGTAGCTTCCAACTTTGTGGGGATTGTTTGAGGAAGGCCCTTTTCTGCTCCAGCATGACTGTGCCCCAGTGCACAAAGCAAGGTCCCTAAAGACATGGTTGGGTAAGTTTGGTGTGGAAGAACTTAAATGGTCAGCACAAAGACCTGACCTCAACCCTATCGAACACCTTTGGGATCAACTAGAACCGAGATTGCAAGCCAGGCCCTCTTATCCAACATCAGTGTCTGACCTCACAAATCATTCTCTAGATGAATGGGCAAAAATGTTGTCTATGTAGTATGTGTGTATAATATCCATTGTACAGCATATGCTTTAGAAGGCCAGAACAGAAATTAACATTTTATATTTATTAGTTTTTTACAACATAGTTTTCTTTACTTAGTAGTCCCAGGTACAGTAGAAAACTGTTGCCGGTATACATGGTCCAGTAATAGTCTAGTGCTGCTCATTTGTAATAAACAAGAGAATTTACCATAAAAATTATATACAGTACATAAGAGTAAGCATAAATTAGAACAGAAGCAAAACTTTGGCGGTAAATATCACTCCCGTGGGGCCATATAATGTTTATAGAATTATTTATTATGGGTATAGATAGATGTTCACTTTGAAAAGTTCTTCACAAATAGGTCATATGTCCAAAAATCTTGATCCCATAATTTAACAGTTATATTCCCTTATATAAACATACTTGGTATGTCATAAATTTAATTTGTGCACTAATTTGTATCTCATCTGTCAAGGCAAATATCAGCAGGTATCCACGTGGTAACGATGTCCTGGCCTGTCCTATAGCTATAGTGGCCTATATGGTACTGTAGAGCTTTGGCAGTCTCCTAGAACATCATTTTGGCTGTTTGCCGGGTTTTTTTGCGCTTGCGCTGTCCCCAGTCCAGGATACACTTATATCTGTGGGATTGGCTATCAATGACACCAGGAGTGTAGCGTCCACTGCAGGACGTACAAGTTCCAGCCTGACTACTTATAAGTAATAAAGGTAGAGTGCCCCAATTCACTACAAAGCCAATAACATATGAAAATTGTAACCCCAAAACTATAGTTACATTTACTCATCCAACAGGAACCAAAAAATCTTAAATTTAGATATGAGACCCCTGGAAGCTAATGCTTCAAACTTGATATAATCCTGATATATTTACACCAGTAATATATAAATATCTGAATGAATATGTCTAAGAATCTATATATGTGTACATTTTACCTAGTATATTATACAGGAATAGAATGCTTATCATATGGAACAATCCAATATCTGAATAAGTGTCTGTAATATATACAAAAGAGTATTTCTTTGTACTATATTCACTGGAGAATAACATGCTTAGTATATGGAGCAATGCAGTCCACAGCTTAGAAAGGATACAGATGGGCTTATTATTTGGGAATTCATTTGCTTATCATTTTATATTACATTTTAATGCATTTATTCATGCAACCATCTTCCTTAATGTGTTACTATTATGTATTTAATTGTTTCTTTACATTTGATCTGTTCAGAATGAATTATATTTTAAGTCGTCACTGTACGAGTCCATAATCCAGTCCATATATTTCCACGTACCATCTTTGCTGATATAAGGATCAGCAAACTTTCCGAAATTTGTTTTGGGTCTAGTTCTATTGAATTAGCTGTCCGATTCAATTAAATTTGCTCTGAATCGCATATGATCTGATTGCCCTGAAGGCTACCTGCCATTTCAGTTTCGCACCTAATGTGTGATATGTGCCATGTACAGCGGAGTAAAGATCGTTGTTCTCCATTAATAGTATTCTGAAAGGATGCCCGGTACCTCCAGTAACTGATTGTAAAGTTTTCATGCACTGTATGTAAATGAAGTGTAAGGCCATGTTCACACGGAGTAATTTGACGAGTTTTTTTACGTGGAAACCGCTTTGCAAAACTCGTCAAAAACCGTCCGAAAATGCCTCTCATTGATTTCAATTGGAGGCGGAGGCGGTTTTCTCCCGCGAGCGGTAAAACCACCTCGCGGGATTAAGAAGCAACATGCCCTATCTTCGCGCGTTTACGCCTCTGACCTCCCATTAATATCAATGCGAGGCAGGTAAAGCGTATTTCGCAGAGTTTTTTGCCCATAGCACTCAATGGGCGCAAGCGAAAAACGCAGTGAAAAACACAGCGAAAATCGTGGCAAACAACGTGCAGGAAGGTCAAAATCTGCCTCAAAATCCCAAATGAAATTTTGAGGCAGAATTTTCCTCCTGCAAAAAACTCTGTGTGAACTCAGCCTAAGGAGTCCACTGTGCATTTCAGTTTTCAGAGGAGTCAAGTGTAATTATGATATTTGCCTGCAACTCTACCTCCCTGGAGTTCATTGACCCCAGGATGTGCTCATTGAAATCCAGCGCATGTGCAGTGGAAAGGTGTACTCCATTCTGGCTTGAAACACTACTGATAGTGCTCCGTGCAGCAGGTATAAGAAGTTGTGGTGAGAGAGAAGTGGGGCTGCATGGGGAGAAGAGAGACCATAATGTCAGGGTGATGAGTCGCTCTGTGAGCGTATCGGGAGTAGTGGGGCTGCCGGCACCTGCCAGGCTATGATCTGCATACATCAGCCAATGTAAGTCACGGTGGGAAAGCTGGATAATAGCGGAGGTCTCAGACTAAGCTCAGCTGTAATTCAGCTTTCCAACTGATGAGTGGCTGTGACTTACATCATAACCATAAAGCTAAGTAGTTGATAAGGAGTAGCTTGGTGAAGCCAAGCAGACGGCACATAGTCGTTTACTATGCAGTTGTGGGATTTGCGATCCGTGTGCTGTGAACCCCAAAAGTTCCGGATTTCGCAGATTCCCAAAAACTTGGGAAATTCAGACCGAATTCGATTTGTGTAGAATCAATTCGCTCATCTTCAATTACAAATCTCTAATTAGAAAACACACAGAGTCCCTGTAACTCTGTACTATGGAGCCATAGATATTCTTTGTGCCACTGTATAGCACAGTACACAGCTTCCATATGAAAATTGCCTCTGTATAAAATAGAAGGCATACGGAAATACCCTATAGAAGTCTAAAACCTAAGAAAATAGAGGAAAAGGGGACAGCGCCTCATGTCACAATAAATTTGAGTGACTGGTAGAACCCATAAGAAATGTGCTCGCCTGTTAAAACAAAGGTTAACACTTGTAACCCACTATGGGGTATGTAGAACGACTAATAGCCCAATGACATTTTTAATTCAGACCTCTGCGGATGCAACAGATGAGTAAAATAAGTAGAATTTGAAGAATGACGTCTTTTATGGCACTGTCTGTTCTTCTCAGAATTTATTTGCATGTTGACAAGAAAGGTGATCCGAAAATGTATACGAGAATTTATTCCATAGTGTTTTTATGCATTACAATGTAGCTAAGCAAGCACGGCACTTACAATAATTAATGTTTCATTATACAATAAAAATAAACGGTTTTGAGATGTTCTCATAGACAACAGATATTTTATGTGCAGAAATGAAGCCTTCCAGCAGGCTCTATTGTCCTTTATTAATCCCACTTAGTACCTGACAACAACAAACAAGTCCGTGTTATTCATCCATTAAAAAGCTAATTGTTCTCAAATTACCGTTCATTAGCTGAGTCCCAACCCCTAGGCCTCTTTCCCTATTATCATGTAAAACAAGACAAATTTGTACTTATCTGTTAGTTGCGATCGCTCTGAGTCGCACCTTCTGAGCTCTATTCACTTTTCCACATGTTTGACCAGTGATAGATACTGTACCTGTCTGTGAAGCAAGAGGAGTTGATTTCTATTACAGCATGTAGAGGATGATTACCAGCTATGATTAGTGGGAAAAGAAATTAGCAGATGTTTCACATATAAACTGAGGGAAATAAGCCAACCCTGCTAAAACTTTAGGAATAGTTGTTTCAGTCCAATGTAAAGTATTGAAACTTGATCTTAAAGGAAGCATCAGGGTATGTTCATGTTTATTTTCGGCCATTTTTCGGGCCGTAAACGGACTCCAAACATCTGCCCATTGATTTCAATCATAAATACGGCGTTCTGTTCCGAAGGGTCGTTTTTTTACATGGCCGTTTTTGGAGCTGTTTTTAATTGACTCCATAGACAAACAGCTCCAAAAATGGCCGTAAAACACGCAGTGAAAAAAAGTTTTTTATTAAGCGTGTCAGCATACCCTCAGAGTATAGTTCATACGATTACACCAGACTTTCCAAAAGTTAAGAGACAATGCAAAAGCAGGAGAGAATGTGTCAAGAGAAGACTTCTAGAACATTGTGTAAAATCCTAGATGTATTACATTTTGGTCAAATTTGAAATTGTAGTTAGTGAGAGTGTCTGAAACATGTTTAAAGGAATTGTGGGATTAACAAGACAGGTACAGTACCATGACTGACAGAGGAGAAATGTAAAGAGCCTACTTTAAAGACCATTTGTCACTATTTTATTATTTCCCTATCTCCTAACTAATCTAATAGGCACCATGATGCTGATAACTACAGTGTAATTCTTTTTCAAAAACTTTTATTATTTGCAAAGTTATGAGCATTTTTCTAAATATGCTAATGTGGCTATACTTGCCAAATGGGAGGTGACTTTTTCTTTTCACTCTGGGCGGTGTAATGTTTCCTGTATGACGCTGTCCAATCATCATACAGCTTCTCCCTCTTCCCTGCCCAGCAACACAGTGTGGCCATATATTATACAGCTTCCATTCCCGACTATATTTTCAACTGGCGATATCTCCGGTTGTTTCACAGCTAGAACTGCAATCCTAGTGCCATATGAAAGATTTGAATCTCATCTTTCATATGCCACCAGAACCACAGCTGGAGATATGGCTATTTGAATTGATCCCTCTTCCCTCCAGCCTCAGTCTCTCGCACTGCGTGTGAAGCAGCTTCATGCTGATAGGTAGGGCGGATTAAGCGTACCATGGGCCCCGGGCAATGTTTCAAGACTGCCCCCCCCCAAACTCTGAAGACAGAACTCTAAAGACGCTGTAACATATATTTGCAGATTTCAGTGTAAAAGCAGAATGAGCCATACAGAAGAGAGAAAGAAGAATACTTTAAGACCCTAAAGAGGACAGGAGCTTTAAATAGTTAGTGGTTTCCAGAAAAAAAAATCTGTTGTGCATAAATATAAAGAACCAGTCTCTGTTGTTTAACCCCTTAAAGTTTAAGCCATTTTTAATTTTTCGCCGCCTTCCTAGAGCCATAACTTTTTTATTTTTACGTGAATGGAGTGGTGGGTGCAGGATTATTTTTTGCGGGAGGAGTTATAGTTTTTATTGGCACCATTTAAAGTACCATATAATGGTTGAATTGTAAAAAACTGAGATTCCTCCATGTTTTTTTGGGTTTAATTTTTACTATATAAATTTACCTTCTCTTAAGGTAAAAGTAGATTTAACATCTACTTTTACGTGCCCAGATTGCACTCATTGTAATCCGCCCCTGCTGATAGGACAGTGTCACAGGCTGTGAGGTAGCTCCCCCTCAGAAGAATCGCTGCTGTTGACACCCACTTGTCTAGTATAGCCTCATTTGCATATTTAGAAAAAAGTTCATAACTTTTTAAATAATATAAGTTTTGGGACACAATTTTCACTAGCATTATCAGTGACACAGCCCTTAGCTAGGAGATTGGGCATTACTAAACTAGTGACAGATCCTTTTTAAGGCTACGTTCACATCTGTGCTAGGGCTCCGTTCTGATGTTCCATCTGAGTTTTCCGTCAGAACGGAGCCCTTATAGACACAAACGGAAACCATTAGTGACGGATCCGGTGCGAATGGTTTCCGTTTGTCTCCTTTGTGCAAGGGTTCCGTCATTTTGACGTAGTCGACTATGCTATTGATTCCGTCAAAGGACGGAACCGTTGCACAATGGAGACAAACGGAAACCAATGGCACCGGATCCGTCACCATTGAAATCATTGGTGATGGAAACGGAAACCTATGGTTTCCGTTTGTGTCGGTCAGGGATCCGTTCCGATGGAAAGCTCCGACAGAATGGAGCCCTAGCGCACATCTGAACGAAGCCTAATTGTTACATAAAAGTACTGGATGGGAAAATCAAGTGTGTAGAACATTGCTACAAGGCAGATGGGATGTTATCTCTTGACAAATGTTTTCAATTTTATTGCAGGAGGCAGGGTGGTGATCATTAAGATCAAGTAGAGGTGTCAATACCTTGAGATAAAAGAGGTATAATTGTGAAAAAGGCATTTTACCCATATGGTAACCCTTTATAACTCTTGAAGAAAACTTCCATATATAAATCTTGTTTAATTTATTTTAAACTTTCTTCATTACAGGATCAGCACCAGAAGGTTTGTATAAAATAGATATATTCCAGATCCAGAAATCAAGCTCAGCGAGTCTGAAACCAGTTGAAGGTTTTTTATTTTTTTTAAGGGATTCTCGGAGGAAATCGATCAGTGAAAATATCCATTTAATAGAGTGACATGGAGGTTTCTTAAAAGGGTTATCCCATTTGAGACATTTATGGCATGTCCACAGGATATGCCATGAATGTCTAATAGATGTGGGTCCCACCTCTGGGACCCTCATCTATCCCAAGAATGTTGATTCCCAGACTCTGTCCTTCTCACTGTGCTACGCTGTTTCCATAACTCCCTTTCACTTCTATGGGAGTTATGAAAACAGAGTAGCAGAGCGAGCTTTGCTGTTTCCACAATCCCGGACACATCTCCGAGGTATTTCCACCAGGATGCGATAGCCAGCGGCTGCTTTACTAGGCGGGACGAGGCCATGGGACCCTCGTCCTGGGCATATGTGCAGGGCCCAGATGTGGGACCCGCATCTATGAGACATTTATGTCATATCCTGTGGATATTATATACAGATAGCAATAACCCATTAAGGGAATGATCATGTCAAACCAACCTAATAATTGAATGTATGTTTTGGGAATTTATTATTGAATTTATTTGTTTTGGGAATTTTGGTAAAGCATTAAATACCATTTCCCATACCAGACTCACATACAAAAAAATCAACAATGTATCAACATTAGCAGAAAATTGGTGGAGTAATGGTCATCAAATGACTTGTTTTACTAGATAAATAATATTAAAAGAATGGGCAGTTATCAGTATGAAATAAGAATACATGTATAAACTTAAAAAAAATAAAATTCTTTTAAATATACATTTATAAGTCACCTTTTCTTTTTAGACAACTGTCTAAATATTGGATTAAAGCATCAAATCCCTGCTGGTAAAATGATTCCTCCTGGCCACAGTCATTTTTGGACTTCTTTTTTTCTCCATTTTTTCATTTAAATTTTATAATTGTTAATAAAGATAAATGATAGCCTAAACTTCAAACATGTATAAAAGCAAAGAGAAGGGGAAAAAAAAATAATATATAAATGTGTACTAAGGAGAGGAGAGTTAGGTACTCTGACTAAATCATTTGTACATTCTGATAAGTATGAAAAATAAAATGTAAAAGCATTATTAAACATAAAAAGATGAAAATAAAATGGTACCAAATTGTGGATGAACTCAGCAATCCTTAAAATTTCCCAATTTTCCAAGAGATTCAAAGTGAAATGAGAAGTGTGTGGCCAGGCAATGTAATGCAAATCAGAAAATCCTTGGACAGTAATTCCCATGTTCTACACAATTTCATTATTATAAATATGTAGTTTTGTGCCCTGAAAAAAATGAATCAACAGATTCAGAGAGACGCGTGGATCTGCTTGCAGAAATGTTTCAAATGAAACCTGATCAGCTGACATGTATGAACGTGTAGTTATATGTTCACCTATTACATATACCTGGCCACCACTATATTCACTTCATTTTTTTCCACATATGAATTTCAATTAGTGTAGTGTCTTTCGCTCACAAATAAATAAATAAATAAATAAATAAATAAATAAACACTTAACTAAACTACAGCTTTCTTATGCACTTCTACTTGTATCTACTAATAAAACAATGTTAATTGCTAAACTGGCTGTATCAACAACATGTGGAATGAGCTTTTAAAGGTTTTACCCATCACAGAAAGTGATTGCATATCACTAGGATACACAATTACTTTTTGATTTTTGGGGATACAACCTTTGGGACCCCCACAGATCCTGAGATTGAAGGAGTTAAACACTGCTTTTGGCTGCGTCCATTCAAGGTTTTCCCCTGCACAGTAGCACTCCTGGGCACTGGCTGCGCAGGGAACTGCAGCACAGCCTCATCCCTTCATTTCCACAATGAGTGGAGGTCGGATCCCTAACAATCAGAAAGTGAGAGCAAAATCAAGCAATATGCCATTACTTTCTGTGATGGGAATAAACCTTTTAAAAAAAATTGACACCTAGTTAACAGAATATTAAACTGCATAACATCACAGTTATATCCTGTTACAAGCAAAACATAAACAGAAATAAATTAAGCATTTTTTTTAGAGCCATAACTCTGATCCTCCTGAAACTCATCTGGAATCCTTGATCAAAATGAGGTTGATCAAAGATACAAGCTCATCCCAATAGACTTATTCAAAGACTTCAGAACTTTCACCCTTAAAGTGTAACTTATCTTTTCCAAAACTTTTGACATGTCATAGTGTCATATCAGAAGTTTTGATTGGTGGGGGTCCGAACACTGAAGACTCCAACCTATCGTTAAAACAAAGCATCAGAAGTGTTCGTGTGAGCGCTGTGCCACTTAGTTTCTGATAAGCTTTTCTCTGCTCTTTTGGAGCGGTGTATAGGTTCAATAGAAAGTCTATGCGACTGTACACGAATTACTTGGCTTTCCGAGGAAAGCCGATCAGAAACTATACAGCACAGCATTTACCCAAGCCCTTCTGAGCATCGTTTAGTGCTTGGACCCCCACCGGTCAAAACTTCTGACATGTCACTATGACAGGAACTTCACTCATAGGGAAACCTAACATATAGGGATAAAGCAAAGGCATGAGGCTACCTATGTTCCGTTTCTGACAGTTCTGATGGGCTGACAATTTTCGATGAAGTTTTAGGGCAGTCCAGTGATAATTCCTGTTTGGGCATACCTTACGTATATCCATACAGATGACTGTCAGTGTTTTACAGATGGCAACGTATCTCAATGCATTGCAGTTAATAAATTAAATGCTGTTGGAATGCGGGGAAGTAAAAAACAACTTTGTAAGGGGGTAACTGAATAGTAAGAGGCTAGTACAAATAATTAATGCCTACATATTGTGTTTACTATGATGTACTGCAGTATATAATGGCATTCCTTAAAGAGGCTCTGTCACAACATTATAAATGCCCTATCTTTTACATAATATGATAGTCACTGTAATGTAGATCACAGCAGTGGTTTTTATTTCGAAAAACGATCAATTTTGACCAAGTTAATGACCTATTTGAGATTTATGCGAATTACTTTCTTAATAGACAACTGGGTGTGTTTCTACTTTTTGACCAAGTGGGCATTGTAAAGAAGTGTATGACGCTGACCAATCATCCCTCTCCATTCATGTAATCACACACAGCGTGATCTCGCGAGATCACACTTGCTGTCACTTACTCACACATGAACGTTACTGAAGTGTCTTGAGAGTGAATAGACATCGCTTCCAGCCAGGACACAATGTCTATTCACAATCCCGAAACATCGGTAACGTCTGTGTGGGACATACAGCACAGAACATCGAGATCACGCTGTGCTGTCATTTACAGCGTGATCTCACGAGATCACGCTTGCTGTCACTAAATCCCACACAAACGTTACCAAAGTGTCGGGAGTATTAATAGACCGCGCGTCCTGGCTGGAAGCAATGTCTATTCACTCTCAAGACACTTCAGTAACGTTAATGTGTAAGTGACAGCAAGCGTGATCCCGCGAGATCACGCTGTGTGTGAGTACATGAATGGAGAGAAGTGTATGATTGGTCAACATCATACACTTCTCTTTACAACGCCCACTTGGTCAAAAAGTAAAAACACGCCGAGTTGTCTATTAAGAAAGTAATTCGCATAAATATCAAATAGGTCAAAACGCCATCAAAATTGATTGTTTTTCTAAATAAAAACCACTGCTGTGATCTACATTACAGCGCCGATCATATTATGTAAGAGATAGGGCACTTATAATGTGGTGACAGAGCCTCTTTAAGTATATACACAGTAGCCATCATGCTGTGATAAATTCAGGATTATCAAATCTGTATGATGTACATTTTGTCTACTGGAATTTTTCTTTATGGACAGAAATATATAATCTTTCTGTAATCTCATATATGTGGGACATATATTGCAGGTAAAAAATTTCAAAACAACAATTTTCGATTATAGTTGGTAAGATCAACATAACTAAATGAATTTAATGTTATTCTTTGAAGTTGTGTAACACTGTAGACACCTGGCACAAGACTTCCATGCATTTTTCACATACTGTATGCCTTAACCTTGTATGACTTAAATTACTTCCCCATCCACTTTTGTTGTTCAATGAACTGTCTCATCTTCTGTTTCAACATCATTAGTGGCAATTTGTGTGTACAGTCACAATAGTAATAATAGTACAAACAGATTGTTGCATTCTGAATTGTATCTTTTACAAAAGTTGGGAAATAGCTGCATGCTTCCGCAACTGAAAAGCCAATACATGCCCAAGCAAGACCCTTCAGGAGATTGTGGAGTGCAGGAATAATGATGTCAACTAATTACCTGTGCAAAAGGGACAGACAGCCAGCCACGCATACACTCACACACAGAGAATGCTCCATGATTAAGGAGAACAACAATATCTACTAATATAAATCTTTCAACCATTTTAAAGAACACCTACCAGAATACATGTGTAAAGGGCCATTTAAACTGCATAAAAATGTGAACAACTGTAATAAACTTACCTTCTCAGTCCTGTGGTGTTTGGTAACAACGCAGAGAATGCCAGGCCGCAAATGTGCATGATAAGTTTTGATTTTGTGCCTCTCCTTTCTAACTCTAGCAAGTTTTTTTGACCCCGTATTTGCAAACTTCCTCCAAAAGCTACTCAAGGGATTAATTAATTAAAAAACATCCACAACCAGATAAACCAGTAGGAGATTTTTAATTAAGACTTATTACTGTTACGAGCAGCAGATCAATTCCCTTATAGGCATTCTCATAAGACAGTCCTGGGGCCTTTGTTAAACCTAGCGCTGTTCCTAAAAACTGTCAGCCCTGGCGATCTCTTTACCCCTCTGTTGTAATTCTGCCATTGCTATTACTTGCGAAATCACAAGTGTGAGGCCCTCTGCACACGGCCATGCCTTTAATCACGACCGGTGATTAGGGGCACTAAAGATCAAAATCTGTGGCACTCCGCTATGGGTGCTATGGGTAGGGTTCCCACCCCAACATTATTTAAGAGGTAAACTCAAGCACTCCTTAGGTCAATATGCAAAATAGATTTAATTGAATAAGGCAATATGGGGAGATAACTGTAATGTTTCGGCCACAATCCAGCCTTTGTCAAACTTTAGAATCACACCGAAGAATTAGAGCTCGTAGTCGGAATATATACAAAAATATAATAATTTTATTACACAAGTATAACATACATTTAAAAAAATTGGGACTCTAGTAAAAACACTGCGCTATTTGAGAGCACAACAAAGAAAGTACTTAATAACAAAGGGAATGGATAGACTACAGACCACACAGACTGCCTATCAAGTATATGTAAAGTATCTTAGCCGCACTGGGTTCAGAAAACTGAAACACCCTAATGTCCTCCAAAACCCCTATATGTAAACATTTAATGAAGGTGGGGGGGAGGCAGAGGGAGTGAACAGTATCAATCATAGGCTATCAGGCATGCAGTCTTACCCATTATATGTACTGGAGGTGTTTGCATATCCGTGTTGGCTCAACCACAGGGACCCCAACGCGCGTTTCGCCGTTAGCTGCTTCCTCAGGGGGTATGTATTCACATCCTGACTATACTGGTATTTATATTGTCTTTAGGTGTATGTCCAGGTGTCCACAATCGCCGAGATGCGTCTCGGCACATGTCCGCTGGTGCGACGGGAAGCGAGGCATGCCCCACTTCCGGTCTCACACGCTGGTGCACACATCCTGAATCCCGACGCGTAACGGGAGTTCCGGTCATGCGCAGTGCGTGAAGAGAGACTGAAGGGGGCCGTGCATCGCCACCGGCAACAGCAGCAGACATGCGCACAACATCTAGGGGATGGTTTGTCAATATTTAAGTAAGTGTCATATATAACCCATATAAAACATTCCATATACGGCTGTCATAAAAATATCGAATAGTGACAGGTATAGAGAAATACTAGAAAGATGATAAGTGCGTCATAAGAGATAATAAAAGTGAATATAAAATACTATATATACGACTGTCATGGAAATATCGAATAGTGACAAGTATAGGGAAATACTAAAAAGGTGATAAATGCGACGTGAAAGATAATAGTAGTGAATGGTGAATAATGAAAAGAAACATTAAATCTATCAATGAAATGAATTAAGATAAACACAAAAGTGATTATACATGTTATACAAAGTGACAAACAATCTTTTATAAAAAAGTTATTACACTAACATAAAGCTTTTTGTTATATATAGACATTATAACATGCCAAAGAAACAAAGTAGTAAGTGCTATTGGTAAAGGGTTATGGGGTTACTAGCGAACCCTAATATGTTATCACAAAAAAAGGGGTAATGTGGTCAATATAAACCAATCGTGATATGTTGATTCAAGAAAAAATATATTTATAGTGAAAATACTTGTCTACCATTATATATCGTGAAATGACAATATAAGTAATAGAAGTATAATTCATGACAAAAAGATTCAGAAGACAAGTGTCACATTATGGAACAAATATAAAGGGACAACCAAAGTGGTACTCTACAGAGGTAAGGGAATATATTACAATGTATGATCATATAGCAACACCATCATAAATAGAATCGGCAGATCTTCATTATCATATCCCATCCTTTTCAAAAATATTCGGATGGTCCAGATCATGCTTCCACCAGGTTGCAATAGTCAGATGTGAAGACAGAATAAAGCGATACCTAAAAATATATAGCAATACAATAGAACACATAATTAGTAAAATAAACTAAGCGGTAGAGATTATAAAAAGGGAATAAAACTTAATTTTTCATTGAGTCCATCGGGTCTATGTTCCCAATAGCTGTGATGCCTAAATCTACCAGATTTCCCCCCTTGTCTCTATGCCCTCAGGTGGAAATTTTCACCAAACTAGTCATAGATGATTTAAAAAAATTATCTACGCACAGGACTAAGGACAACTTAACATTCAATCAAAGAAATGCACTGAGGGAATTACAAGCATTTGATGATATAATCATTAAGGCTGCGGACAAGGGGGGTAATGTTGTGATTTGGCCAATAACCAAGTATGAGAAAGAGGCATTCAAACAGCTACGGGATAGGCAGACGTATACGAAATTGCCATCAAATCCGTTGGGTCCTTTCTCACGGGAACTGTTAAGGATCTTGAATGAGGCTTATGAAAAGGGTGTAATCCCCAAAAAGATATATGATGGTCTGTTGACCCAGGACCCGAAAATTCCAACCCTCTATTTCTTGCCTAAAATACATAAGAATCCCATCGATCCCCCGGGACGCCCGATCGTCTCTGGTATTGATGGACTCTGTGACCCAATATGTAAATTTATTGACTATTATTTAAAACCATTGGTCATAGATTTACCCTCTTATGTAAAGGACACGACGGATGTCCTGGGTAGGATCGATGGGATACAGATCGAACAAGATATGTATCTCGTGACTGCCGATATAGAATCACTATACACTAGCATTAAAGACCATGATGGGCTGGGGGCGGTCCGCTTTTTCCTGGGGACTAGCAACTGGGATGGCCATTTATGTGATCTGATTATGGAACTACTACAATTTATTTTGAGTCACAACTTTTTTGTATTTAAAGATTCTTTTTATTTACAGAAACAGGGCACTGCAATGGGGGCGGCGTGCGCTCCGACCTATGCGAACCTGTTCCTCGGTTTCTGGGAGAGACAGGTTTTTCATGGGGACGGTGCCTGTGCCGCTGACCATGTGCTTTTTTGGACACGATATATTGATGATATTTTCTTTATTTGGCAAGGTTCGGAGTCTGGGCTGATGAGTTTCATGCAGCAGCTGAATGAAAATCCATTCAATATTAAATTGACCTATAAACATAATTCCCAGCAAGTTGAATTTCTGGATATACAGATCTTTACAGATACCTTGGGTTTCTCACACAGAGATGTTTTCCGGAATGCCACCTCAGTTGATGCTTTGCTGCATGCCTCATGGGTCCACACCCCCTCCACCATCAAAGTCATCCCAGTTGGATCTGCTCTTCAGGGACTTTGTTTGAACAGCAATCAAAAGATCTTACAAATAGATTCAAGGAAAGAGGATATAGCAATAGGAATATAAAATCAGGATATAGTAGAGCGAGGGCTACTCCCCGTAGTGATCTATTAAAATCTAAGCAAAGACGTACGAGTGACTCGAATATACGGTTCATATCTACCTTTAATGGGCAATGGAATGCGATGAGAACTATCCTAGCAAAGCATTGGCCCATTTTAAGATCAGAACCTCAATTGGCACAAAATTTATCAGAGAGACCTCTAATGACAGCCAGAAGAGCAAGAAATCTTAAAGATTTTTTGGTGAAGAGTCACTATATACCGCGACAAATTTGCCCATTCAGCTCACGAGGACCCAGAAAGGGATGTTTCCCTTGCGGTGACTGTAAATCTTGTGCCAATATTTGTCGTGCAACTAATTTCTGTACAGTTGACGGGACAAGGATTTTTGAGATCAGGGAGTATATCTCATGTAGCACCACTCATGTAATATACTATGCTACATGCGGATGCCCCAAAGTCTATATAGGACTTACGTCGAGGGAGTTGAGGGTTCGCACTAGAGAGCATGTGCGGGACATTATGGGGGCGAGTAAGATTGAAGATTTGACACAACTTAAGACCCTGCCGAGACACTTCAAAATGCACCATGCCTGTAATCCCAAAACACTATCAGTACGGGGGATTGAGAAAATACATTGTGGCATCAGGGGTGGAGATGTGAAGAGGGTTTTGGCACAGAAAGAGTACAAGTGGATCGTCCTACTGGGATCAATGAGACCCGATGGACTCAATGAAAAATTAAGTTTTATTCCCTTTTTATAATCTCTACCGCTTAGTTTATTTTACTAATTATGTGTTCTATTGTATTGTTATATATTTTTAGGTATCGCTTTATTCTGTCTTCACATCTGACTATTGCAACCTGGTGGAAGCATGATCTGGACCATCCGAATATTTTTGAAAAGGATGGGATATGATAATGAAGATCTGCCGATTCTATTTATGATGGTGTTGCTATATGATCATACATTGTAATATATTCCCTTACCTCTGTAGAGTACCACTTTGGTTGTCCCTTTATATTTGTTCCATAATGTGACACTTGTCTTCTGAATCTTTTTGTCATGAATTATACTTCTATTACTTATATTGTCATTTCACGATATATAATGGTAGACAAGTATTTTCACTATAAATATATTTTTTCTTGAATCAACATATCACGATTGGTTTATATTGACCACATAACCCCTTTTTTTGTGATAACATATTAGGGTTCGCTAGTAACCCCATAACCCTTTACCAATAGCACTTACTACTTTGTTTCTTTGGCATGTTATAATGTCTATATATAACAAAAAGCTTTATGTCAGTGTAATAACTTTTTTATAAAAGGTTGTTTGTCACTTTGTATAACATGTATAATCACTTTTGTGTTTATCTTAATTCATTTCATTGATAGATTTAATGTTTCTTTTCATTATTCACCATTCACTACTATTATCTTTCACGTCGCATTTATCACCTTTTTAGTATTTCCCTATACTTGTCACTAATCGATATTTCCATGACAGTCGTATATATAGTATTTTATATTCACTTTTATTATCTCTTATGACGCACTTATCATCTTTCTAGTATTTCTCTATACCTGTCACTATTCGATATTTTTATGACAGCCGTATATGGAATGTTTTATATGGGTTATATATGACACTTACTTAAATATTGACAAACCATCCCCTAGATGTTGTGCGCATGTCTGCTGCTGTTGCCGGCGGCGATGCACAGCCCCCTTCGGTCTCTCTTCACGCACTGCGCATGACCGGAACTCCCGTTACGCGTCGGGATTCCGGATGTGTGCACCAGCGTGTGAGACCGGAAGTGGGGCATGCCTCGCTTCCCGTCGCACCAGCGGACATGCGCCGAGACGCATCTCGGCGATTGTGGACACCTGGACATACACCTCAAGACAATATAAATACCAGTATAGTCAGGATGTGAATACATACCCCCTGAGGAAGCAGCTAACAGCGAAACGCGCGTTGGGGTCCCTGTGGTTGAGCCAACACGGATTTGCAAACACCTCCAGTACATATAATGGGTAAGACTGCATGCCTTATAGCCTATGATTGATACTGTTCACTCCCTCTGCCTCCCCCCCACCTTCATTAAATGTTTACATATAGGGGTTTTGGAGGACATTAGGGTGTTTCAGTTTTCTGAACCCAGTGCGGCTAAGATACTTTACATATACTTGATAGGCAGTCTGTGTGGTCTGTAGTCTATCCATTCTCTTTGTTATTAAGTACTTTCTTTGTTGTGCTCTCAAATACCGCAGTGTTTTTACTAGAGTCCCAATTTTTTTAAATGTATGTTATACTTGTGTAATAAAATTATTACATTTTTGTATATATTCCGACTACGAGCTCTAATTCTTCGGTATGATTCTAATTGTCATGGAGCAGTCTTTATGCTAATTATGGGGGGAGGTTGGTTGTCCATACTTTACCCAGCCTATAATCACACTTTGCTTGGAGCCTATGTATTTACTTTGTCAAACTTTATTGTGGTTGGTCAATAGAAAAATGGTTACTTGGGAATAACGCTTTTGGTATAGGATAACTAGTACCATGGGTATGCGCGTCGTGTGGTGATTATGGGCACGGCCGGCCACGGACAGTCACCCGCATTCGCAGGCCGTGCGCCCATTATAAAGTATACATATGAAGTATGGGAGCACAGTCCGTAAAATAAAAAAATAGGACATGCTTTTTTTTTCCCCGGGTGGTTTTTGACTGCTCGCGGAATATAATGTGTCATTCCTTATCTTGGAGCGGTTTACGCCTCTAAACCTACTTTGAAATCAATGGAAGGCAGGAGCATTTTTTGACAAATTCCCTGACATGGTTTTTGACTAAAAGCCACCGGCGGTTTTTGCATTTGAATAATTAAATTAAAATGCCTAAAAAAATACAGTGTCAAAAAATGCTTAAGTAATTTTGAGTCAGATCTTTTCTACCTGACAAAAACCTCCGTGTGAACTAGGCCTTAAACAATTAATATCAGAACTTAACTGCCCTCTGCCAGGAGATTAACGGCTGTGAATCAAAGTCACCTTCCCTCCCAAAGGTACAACCACTGTGCATGCGCAATCACAACGCCATAAATGTAAATGGTTGTATAGAACTGAATATTTTGCTAACTTTATTGTGTGCCTTGACTTTAAATATGTAAATGAATAAACTTTCTTGGTAACTTTGTGTAAAGTGCTATAGACCAAATAATAACCAAAATTAATTATTGTGAAAACAAAAAAAAAGGGGATAATAATAAGTGTCAATTCACTTAAGGTCTGCGTTGCACAGTCAGCATATATACACAGGGAAAATCTCCTGACCAATATGCCGAATTACCTATCTGCTTCGGTCACAAAGGATAGGATATGCTGAACTCCAAATTCCCAATCCTATTTTCCCCCAATGGTTGTTGCCAGGGGATTCTCAGGTTGCTCATGCACATTAGGCTGTCGGCCAATTCAGCAGAAATGAGCAAGCCATGCTGATATACACCCATCAGTCATAACATTTATGGTATCTTCACACGCTAGACTAAAAATGGCTGTAAAATATGGAGCTGTTTTCAAGGGAAAACAGCCTCTGATTTTCAGACTTTTTTTTAAGCATCTTGCATTTTTTCACGGCGGTTTTCACGGCCGTTTTGGAGCAATTTTTCTATTGAGTCAATGGAAAAATGGATCAAGAAGTGGCATGCACTTCTTTTTACGAGGCGTATTTTTACGTAAAAAAAAACGCCCCGTGGGAACAAAACACTGTTTTTCCCATTTAAATCAATGGACAGATGTTTGGAGGCGTCCAGTCCCCGCATTTTTAGCCATTTTTCGAGGTGTTTATGGCCCGAAAAACTATTGAAAAAAGGTCATGTGAACATACCCTAAAAGCACTGACCGGTGTCCTTACTGCCTATCTGAAAGGACATGCTTCACAAGAACAATGGCTATCCAGTATTCTGTTCTTAATCCATGTGCTATTTTTTGGCTTGCAAGCCTCTCCAAGCCGTTACCATAATTATCTGCCTTTCAGCCAGTCCATATAAAAATGGTCGAAATTGGATCGGTTTCCCTCGCTCAATTGAGTGCTTTGCATACGGGCAACCTCAACATGGCGTCGAATCTAGTGGGGCATCTTAAACTCTGGTAGAGTTGCAGGATGCCGAAGAAGAGTAGCAACCAACTCTCACCTTGCAACAGGTATCGGCACAACTATCTGCGATTACGTCCTGCACCCGGAAAATGGAGGAGATATGTATGGACCTGAGGCTGCTGTGCTTGGACTCAAGCCCGGCAGAAATGGTTAACCACAGCTGTGGGACGTATATTATCATTAGACGATCTGCTGCCAGCAAAATTGACTCCCTGACCAGGGGCGTAGCTAAAGGCTCATGGGCTCCGATGCAAAAGTTCTTATTGGGCCCCCCCCCCGCAAACTTCTCATGGCCGATGGTCTGCAGCTGCATCGCTGGGTTTCCTAAGTGACCCAACAATGCAGCACTAGCAGCCAGGGGCGTCACTAAGGCTGGGTTCACACACCCTAGCCCCGTATTACGTCCGAAAATGCGGCTCAAAAGGCGGCGCGTAAAAAAGACGCCCGCGTCAAAGAAGTGCCTGTCACTTCTTCAGACGCAAATGGAGCCATTTTCCATTGACTCCATGGAAAAACAGCTCAAATTACGTCCGTAATTGACGCAGCGAAGGACGCCTGCACATGCCTTTATGGCTGAAATTACGGTGCTGTTTTCTCCTGAAAACAGCACCGTAATTTCAGCCGTAGCGGACGCTGCCGTGTGAACATACCCTCAGGGCTTAAAATGACAGGGGAAATAGCCCCAATACATATGTGTCCGCCCCCAAAAAAATGTGTGTATAGGAGACAGCATATCTATAGCACTACGACCCTATAAACTATGGCTAGGATTAGATACATTGGATCAGCAGACAGTATCACACATGATAGGATTAGAGATAGGGCCCAGCAGACAGTATCACACATGATAGGATTAGATACAGTGGCTGAGCAGACAGTATCACACATGATAGGATTAGATGCAGTGGCCCAGCAGACAGTATTACACATGATAGGATTAGATACAATGACTCCGCAGACAGTATCACACATGATAGGATTAGATACAGTGGCTCAGCAGACAGTATCACACATGATAGGATTAGATACAATGGCTCAGAAGGCAGTATTACACATGATAGGATTAGATACAGTGGCTCAGCAGACAGTATCACAGATGATTGGATTAGATATAGGGCCCAGCAGACAGTATCACACATGATCGGATTAGATACAGGACTAAGCTCGCTGACATTGCAGCTCCAGCGTTGGACCCAGGAAAGGTAAGAATAATAATTTTGCTTCTGTTACTGATTATATTTGTGTGTTTGTGTTTTTTTACAGGTTCGGTTGTTGGACTTGGGATACGAGGACTTCAATGACGGCGTTTTTTTATTCTCAATAAAATGGTTAATGAGGGTTGTTTTTTTATTTCAATAAAATATTTTTTCTATGTGCTTGTATCTTTTTAAACTTTATTATCACCGCCATAGTAATGGCCGCTGGCTGATTGACAACCTCCATTACTAAGGCGGGGCTTAATGTTAGCCGGTGCAAAGGCCAACACTAACCCCCATTATTACCCCGGTACCCACCGCCACCAGGGGTGCTGGGAAGAGCCGGGTACGAACCAGTACCCGACCATCTGTAGTGACGGGCAGGCACCGGGGTGGCCGCAGGCTGGTAGTATTAGGCTGAGGAATGCCAAAAACAGAGGCACATACCACCCTGGTAATGCTGCCTGCTGCTTCTGTGTTGTATCTGTCTGGTTATGAAAATTGGGGGGGGACCCGACATCGTTCTTTCCAATTATTATTTATTTTTATTTTTTTAAATGACGTGGGGTCCCCCCCATTTTTCATAACCAGCCAGATACAATAAACCAGCAGCGGCCTAGCATTACCAGGGTGGGAAGGGCCACTGTTTTTGGCCTTTCCCCTCCTGATAATACCAGCCTGCGGCCGCCCCATTGCCCGGCCATCACTACATATGGTCGAGTACCCGGCTCTTCCCAGCACCCCTGGTGGTGGTGGATACCGGGGTAATAAAGGGGGTTAGTGTTAGCATCTGCATCGGCTAACACTAAGCCCCGCCTTAGCAATGGATGCTGTCAATCAGCCGGCGGCCAATACTAAGGCGGTAGTAATATAGTTTAAAAAAAAACACAAAGACATAGAAAAAATATTTTATTGAAATAAAAAAAAAACCCACACAACCCTCATTAACCATTTTATTGATAATAAAAAAAAAGACGTCATCGAAGTAGTCCTGGAATCCCACGTAGTCCAACGACCGAACCTGTAAGAAAACACACAAAAAAAACGATTAGTAACACATGTTACAGGGCCCATGTGTGATCCTGTCTGTGGGACCCTGTATCTAAGCCTACCACAAGGTAGGCTTAGATACAGGGTCCAGCAGACAGTAATCTTATACAGTATAAGATTACTGTGTGCTGGGGCCCTGTATCTAAGCCTACAGTGTGGTAGGCTTAAATACAGGGTCCCACAGACAGGATCACACATGGGCCCTGTATCTAAGCTTACCATGTGATTGGCTTAGATACAGGGCCCAGCAGACAACATCACACAATCTGTGATCCTGTCTCATGGGCCCTCTAAGCCTGCTACATCGTAGGCTTAAAGGGGTTGTCCAGTCCCTAAACATTGATGGCCTATCCTCAGGATAGGCCATCAACAGCTGATGTGTCTGGGTCCGTCTCCCGAGACCCGCCAATCAGCTGTTTTAAAGGGGCCGCAGTACTCGTACGAGAGCTGCTTCCCCTTTATTTCCCTTACTCGCTCACACTGTTTTTGGCCTTCCCCAGGCTAATGATACCAACCTGCGGCCGCCCCGGTACCTGACCGTCACTACAGATGGTCGGGTACTGGTTCGTACCCGGCTCTTCCCAGTACCACTGGTGGCGGTGGATACCGGGGTAATGGGGGTTAGTGTTAGCCTCTGCACCTGCTAACATTAAGCCCCGCCTTAGTAATGGAGGTTCTCAATCAGCCAGCGGCCATTACTAAGGCGGTAATAATAACGTTTAAAAAAATACAAGCACATAGAAAAAATATTTTATTGAAATAAAAAAACATAATTCCCATTAACCATTTTATTGAGAATAAAAAAAAGCTGTCATTGAAGTAGTCCTAGAATCCGAAGTAGTCCAACAACCGAACTTGTAAAAAAACACTAACACATAAAGAAGCAAAACAATTATTATTCTTACCTTTCCTGGGTCCAGCGCTGGAGCCGCAATGTCAGCGAGCTTGGCCCTGTATCTAATCCTATAATGTGTGATACTGTCTTCTGGGCCCTATATCTAATCCTATGATGTGTAATACTGACTGCTGAGCCACTGTATCTAATCCTATAATGTGTGATACTGTCTGCTGGGCCCTATATCTAATCCTATCATGTGTGATACTGTCTGCTGAGCTACTGTATCTAATCCTATCATCTGTGATACTGTCTGCTGAGCCAATGTATCTAATCATATCCATAGTTTATAGGGTGCTGTCAGTGAGTAGCTGACAGCTCTAATACACTGCACTACGCATGTAGTGCAGTGTATTAGAATAGCGATCAGGGCCTCCTGCCCTCATGTCCCCTAGTGGGACAAAGTAATAAAGTAAAAAGAAAGATACAAAAAGATGTGTAAAAATAAGAAAATAAAAGTTTTAAAAGTAATAAAAGTCAAAATCCCCCCTTTTCCCTTATCAGTTTTTTATTATTAATAAAAATATATAAACAAACAAATAAACTATACATAATTGGTATCGCCGCGTCCGTAACGGCCTGAACTACAAAACTATTTCATTATTTATCCCGCGCAGTGAACGCCGTAAAAGAAAATAATAATAAACCGTACCAGAATCATAATTGTTTGATCACTTCGCCTCCCAAAAAATGGAATAAAAAGAGATCAAAAAGTCGCATGTACCTAAAAATAATACTGATCGAAACTACAGTTCGTTACGCAAAAAATAAGTTCTCGCAAAGCTTTCTTGATGGAAAAAAAAAAAAGTTATGGCTCTTAGAATAAGGTAACACAAAAAGTAAATGATTTTTTACAAAAAGTATTTTATTGTGCAAACGCCATAAGACATAAAAAAACTATAAATATATTGTATCGCCGTAATCGTATCGCCACGCAGAATAAAGTGAATATGTCATTTATAGCGCACGGTGAACGCTGTAAAAAAAATAGAATAAAAAACAATAGTAGAATTGCTGTTTTTTAGTCACCACGCCACCTAAAAATAGAATAAAAACTGATCAAAAAGCCGCATGCAACCCAAGAAAACTATAATGAATTCCTCAAGGGGTCTAGTTTCCAAAATGGGGTCACTTTTGGGGGTTTTCCACTGTTTTGGCACCACAAGACCTCTTCAAACCGGACATGGTGCCTAATAAAAAGGAGGGCTCAAAATCCACTAGGTGGTCCCTTGCTTCCAAGGCCGGTGCTTCAGCCCATTACCGAACTAGGGCCACATGTGGGATATTTCTCAAAACTACAGAATCTGGGCAATAAGTATTAAATTGCGTTTCTCTGATAAAACCATTTGTGTTATAAAAAAAATGGTATAAAGAGGATTTCTGACAAAAAAAATAATTTAAATTTCACCTCTGTTGTTGTAGTTTCTAAAATGGGGTGTTTCAAAGGGGTTTCTAATATATAGGTCCCTCAAAGCAACTTCAGAACTGAACTGGAACCTAAAAAAATAAATAAATTAGGCAATACTTCGCTTCTTACATTATACTGATAATGAGCCATGCCCACACCGAGACGACCCCAGTTTTGACCGTTTGTATAAACGGAGGCCCCTATTAGACCGTTTCAGTGCCCGGTTTTCCCAAGCATACACTCCCGAGAAGTGTATTTCTATTGATGAGTCCTTGCTAGATTTTAAAGGGAGGGTTCAATTCCGCGAGTACCTGCCGGGTAAGAAGGCAAGGTATGGCGTGAAGATTTATAAGCTGTGTGAGAGTGCATCAGGGTATACCTACACATTTAGGATATATAAAGGGAAGGACACCAGTAGTCAACCCTTGTAATGCCCCCCCCCCCCTTACTGGGAGTTAATGCAAAAATTGTGTGGGATTTGGTGCACCCAATGATGGACCAGGGTTAACACCTCTACCTGAATAATTTTCATACCAGCGTCCCACTCTTCAACTGCATCGCTTCCAAAACTGCTGCGGCATGCAGCACTGCTAGAAGAAATCTGAGAGGCCTCCCTAAGACTCTGCTTGGGCAAACCAGAAGGGGTGAGAGCAGGGCACAATCCAGCAGCAACATATTGTGTGTCAAGTACAAGACAAAAGAGATGCCACACCAGTACCCATGTACCAGTAGGAGGTACCAGTACAGAGACCCCCCAAACCAGACTGCATCCTGGACTACAATAGGTACATGGGAGGGGTGGACTTGTCTGATGAAGTCCTGAGGCCCTATAGCGCCATGCGGTGTGGTATAAGAAGCTGCACATCATACAGATGGCATTGTACAATGTGTACGTGCTACGTCGATGTACAGGCCAGTGGGGAACTTTCCTGGAATTTCAAGAGGTGGTTATCAAGAACCTAATCTTTAGGGACCAAAAAGGGGGGGGGCACCCAGTACTTCTGGAAGCGGGACCACACACATCTTACCAGGGCAACACTTTCCAGGAGAAGTTCCCCAAACTGGCAAGAAGGGAAAAAGTCAAAAGAGGTACAAAGTCTGTTATAAGAGGGGGATAAGGGAGGACACAATATATCAATGTGACACGTGTCCCGAAAAACCAGAGCTCTGTATGAAAGAGTGTTTTAAAATTTATCATACATCCCTTGGTTTATAATGTACCCCAATTTTACTTACCCTGATGCACTCCGCACAGCTTATCCCTCTCATCTTTCTTTTCTGAGCCCTACTGTGTGCCCAGGCAGCTGATAACAGCCACATTGAGGGTATTGCCGTACCCGTGAGAAGCAACATTTCAGTTTATGGGGTGTATGTCTCCGGTCAAAATGCTCACTACACCTCTAGATGAATGCCTCAAGGGTGTAGTTTTTAAAACGGGGTCACTTCTTGCGGGTTTCAACTGTACTGGTACCTCAGGGGCTTCTGCATACATGACTTCGCATCAGAAAATCCCCAGTAGGCCAAATGGTGGTCCTTTCGTTCTGAGCCCTCCCATGGGCTCAAACGGCAGTTTATCACCACATATGGGGCATTGCTGCACTCTGGACAAATTGCGCAACAGAATGGGGTATTTTATTTCTTGTGAAAATAAGAAATTTTCAGCCAAAGCTACATATTATTGGAAAAAATTAAGTTTGTTTTAATTCCCACTCCAATTCAAATAAGTTCTGTGAAAAAACGATGTGGTCAAAATCGTCACAACACCCATAAATGAATTCCTTGAGGGGTGTAGTTTCCAAAATGGGCTCAATTCTGGTGGGTTTCCATTGCTTTGATACCTCTGGGGCTCTGCAAATGTGACATGGCACCCGAAAACCAATCCAGAAAAATCTGCACTCCAAAGAACACACAGCGCTCCTTCCTTCTGAGCCCTCCCATGGGCCCAAACGGCAGTTTATCACCACAAATGGGGTATTGCCGCACTAAGGACAAATTGGGCAACAAAATGGGGTATTTTGTTCCCTGTGAAAAGAAGAAATTTTTATCACAAATGACATCTTATTGGAAAAAATGTCATTTTTTTAATTTCACAGCCCAATTTAAATAGGTGCTGTGAAAAAACTGTGCAGTCAAAATGGTAACAACAACCATAAATGAATTCCTTGAGGGGTAAAGTTTCCAAAATGGGGTCACTATAGGGGGATTCCTACTGTTTTAGTACCTCAACACCTCTTCAAACCTGGCATGCTGTCTAAAATATATTCTAATAAAACAAGAGGCCTCAAAATGCACTAGGTCCTTCTTTGCTTCTGGGGCTTGTGTTTTAGTCCACGAGCACACTAGAGCCACATGTGGGACATTTTTAAAAACTGCAGAATCTGGACATTACATATTTAGTAGTATTTCTCTGGTAAAATCTTCTGTGTTACAGAAAAAAAATGTAATAAAATTGAAATTCAGCAAGAAAAATGAAATTTGCAAATGTCACCTCCACTTTTCTTTAATTATTTTTGTGAAATGCATGAAGGGTTAAAAAACTTTCTAAATGCTCTTTTGAATACTTTGAGGGGTCTAGTTTTTAAAATGGGGTGCTTTATCAGGGTTTCTATTACATAGGCCCCTTAAAGCCACTTCAGAACTGAACAGGTACCTTAAAAAAAAGGCTTTTTAATTTTTTTTCAGAAATTGCTGTTTATGTTCTAAGCCTTGTAACGTCCAAGAAAAATAAAAGAATGTTCAAAAAATGATGCCAATCTAAAGTAGACTTATGGGAAATGTGAGCTAGTAACTATTTTGGGTGGTATAACCGTCTGTTTTACAAGCAGCTGCATTTAAATTCTGAAAAATGCTATTTTTTCAAAATTTTATCTAAATTTTGCAATTTTTCACCAATAAACACTAAATATACAACCAAATTTTACCACGTACATGAAGCCCAATGTGTCACGAGAAAACAATCTCAGAATCGCTTGGATAGGTTTAAGCATTGCGACGTTATTACCACAAAAAGTGAAATATGTCAGATTTGAAAAATGGGCTCTGAGCCTTAAAGGACGGGTGTTGCGGAATTTTTTTTTTTTTATATAATATTGCTTTTAGTATGTTATTAAAATAAATTTTATTTATTTGTGTGTTTGTGTTTTACTTTTTTATTTTTTCTAACTTTTACTTCACTATGGGGGCTGCCATTTTGTTTTTCATCTCTGTATGTGTCGATTAACGACACATACTGAGATGGAATACGGCAGCTACAGTGCATAGGAGTCAATGAACGGGAGCCGTTCCATTGACTTTGATCTCTGGCTCTGTACTGCGCAGACGCAGGTCAGAGTCACATAGAGCAGAGCAGCTGTTTGCAGGGAGAGAGCAGGCGCCATCTTGAAGACCAGCTGCACTGCAGGTAAGGTCTGTGTCTCTGCATGTCCCACTCTCTATCTCACAGACCGCCGCTCTCGTGACCCCCGACGGGCCCCCCCCACCCGACGGCCCCCCACAGCCCCCCCACGGCCCCCCGACGGCCCCCCCCGACGTCCGCCCCCCCACTAACGGCCCCCCCTTGTATGAAGGACACATGATGCAACTGTACTGGGAGAGCCCTGAACGATAAATCTCTAGTTGTGCTGAGACTGTTTGGGGATGTGACTAATGAACCTCTCAGTCTCAGCAAAATTAGAGAGATTTATCGTTCAGGGGTCTGGGAAAGCTGGGTGACCACCATTGCCCCTCCTACTGGAGTGTGAGAGGTTCATTAGTCACATCCCTAAACACTCCAGTAGGAGGGGTAATGGTGGTCACCCAGCTTTCCCAGACCCCTGAACGATAAATCTCTCTAGTTGTGTTGAGACTGAGAGGTTCATTAGTCACATCCCCAAACAGTCTCAGCACAACTAGAGAGATTTATCGTTGAGGGGTCTGGGAAAGCTGAGTGACCACCATTGCCCCTCCTACTGGAGTGTGAGAGGTTCATTAGTCACATCCCTAAACACTCCAGTAGGAGGGGTAATGGTGGTCACCCAGCTTTCCCAGACCCCTGAACGATAAATCTCTCTAACTGTGCTGAGACTGAGACGTTCATTAGTCACATCCCCAAACACACTCCAGTAGGAGGGGTAATGGTGGTCACCCAGCTTTCCCAGATGCAGATATAACCCGGAAGGGCTGGATGGACGGGCTGAGGGTGCACAGCGTTTTTGGTGATCCCCCTCTGTCATGTGATCGGACCTAGGTTACCGATTCATCAGACGGGGTTCACGTGACTATAAATCTGTCCATAACAAGAGACAGTGCATTCAGGACAAGCCCTGCCCTCATGCCGTAGTTGTGTGGTTCTGTCTGCAGTGATGGCGGTGGGTGGCTCTGACACCCGCCTCCCCCGTCGGGTCATCTCAGGACAGAAGGAGTGTCCGGATTGGAGACACAGCGCCGCACCTGTCCTCAGGTTGTGTCTGGTATTGCAGTTCACCTCCATTGAAGTGAATAGGACAGAGCTGTAATGCTGTAATACCACACACGACCTGAGGACAGGTGCGGCGCCATGTTTTCCTGGACGACCCCTTTAAGACTTTTCCCGTGTGTGTGTGTGGCAGAGCGGAGTGTGCACGGGCGTCACTGATACTTCATATCCACTTATCAGCTGTTTTGAAGAATCAGCGATGAGCACCCCCCCACACACACACACACAAAACACGCAAAATCAAGTGTAATCAAGCGTTTTTTATGTGTTTTTTTGCACGTAAAATGTGCTTACAATGGGCACGTGGGAATTAGAGCAAGACCATTGAGCAATGAAAGTAGGTGGCCTGGTGTAAAGGATCTGCCAGACACAGTTACTCAGTCTGCACCTGCTCCTGAGTCTGATAGAGTGACTCCTTCTTCCACCACTCAGGCTGGGAGGCTGAGGAGTGGGAGAGCCTATCACAGCCTGGACAGACGGAGCTAGCTTCCGCCCTCTGTCTATTTATACCTTCATTTCCTGCTTCTCCTTTGCCTGTGATTCTGCTTGTTTCCTGGCTCTGCTGCTGCTTGTACTATTTGTCCTCTGCTTCATATTGACCCTGGCTTTACTGACTACTCTCTTGCTCTGCGTTTGGTACCTCGTACACTCCTGGTTTGACTCGGCTCGTCAACTACTCTTGCAGCTCACGGTGTTCCCGTGGGCATCTGCCCCTTTTCCCTTAGCTTCTTTGTACCCTTGTCTGTCTGTCTGTCTGTCGTGCACATAGTGAGAGTAGGGACCGTCGCCCAGTTGTACGCCGTCGCCTAGACGGGCCGTTGCAAGTAGGCAGGGACTGAGTGGCGGGTAGATTCGGGCTCACCTGTCTGTCTCCCTACCCCGTCATTACACCTGGTCTGATGAATCGCATTTTATTTTTCATCACGTTGACGACGGGTGCATGTGCGTAGCTTATTTTTGGAAGAGATGGTACTGGGATGTACTATGTGAGGAATAAGGCTAGCAATGTGATGTTCTGAGCAATGTTATGTGGATGTTAGTTTGCATGTATCACCTACCTAAACATTGTTGCAGATCAAGTACATCCCTTCATGGCAACAGTATTTCCTAATTGCAGTGCCCTCTTTTAGGAGGGTAATGCACCCTGCCGTACAGGAAAACTTGTTCATGAATGGTTTCAAGGTGTTGACTTGGCCTCTAAATTCCCCTGACCTCAATCTGATCGAGCATATGTGGGCTGTGCTGGAAAAACAAGCCCAATTCATGGAGGTCCCATCTCGCATCTTACAGGACTTATAGAATTTACTTCTAACATCTTGATGCCAGATACCAACCTGGTCATGGAGCCAGTGGGTGTCCAAAAGCCCCTCTGCCAAATAAGAAGACGCCAGTATTATAAATGATATGTGGTAGGTGGGGGCCCTGTTATAGATTTTTCATTGGGCCCAGGAATTTCAAGTTATACCTCTGCTTATGGAGTACACGCCTCAACAGGTCTGAGCTGTTTTTGCACCCTGTACCTACTAGAGATGAGTGAATTTCCCCAAATTAATTTCTATGAATTCTATTGAGTCAACTGTCCAATTTGATTCGGTCCAAATAAATTTCTCGTGAAACGCAAGTCCCCCAATTGCCCTCTCTGGCTCTGATATCTTCTATAACTGTATCAAAGTTGGATATAGTCCTGGAAGACATCAGAGATTTAAATAGAGCAATCGGGGCACTGGCAATAGAAAAAAAAATATCATATTTACTACACCACTGCCTGGTCTCCCATAGTGAGGCGTCCCTGCTGGCCTCCTGATATGACGTTGTTTTGTCCCATGTGATCGCTGCTGCCAATCACAGGCTGCAGCGTTAACATGGGACAAAACAACATCTTCGCAGGAGGCCAGCAGGGACGTGTCGCTATAGGAAACCAGAGGAATATAATTGTATTTTTTTAACTCCTCTTCTACCATCTTCCTTTTTCTAACATGTAAAGTGGACACTAATTTGCCAATTCATGCGTCAAATCCGTAAGTTTTGGTAAATTTGGAATGAATTTGATTAGTTTAGAATTGAGTCGCTCATCTCTAGAACGTACACAATGGCAGGCGGTTTTAATTTTCTGACTGAACGGTGTATTTATAATGTACTAGAAAAAGTACCCGGCACTGCCCGGGTATAACAAGTCGGTCTGTTTGTTTGTGTGTTCATTGGATTTGTTCCAAGGGTGCCCAGGAGTCTAATCCATGCCCTCATATTTTCTTGGTTTCTGGAGAAATCGTTAGCACCCCTATATACCCCGGCAGTTACACACTGTTTATTTCAATTTTAACTTCCTAAATATTAAAAAAGCTAAACTGGTAGGAAATGGAGTCATAAGACTGTGACAGAGCCTGTTGATTAACCCCTTCCCGCTTCTGGACGTACTATTAGGTCATGGTAACTGCATCGTTCGCGCTCCATGACCTAATAGTACGTCACGGGAGGAACGGACATTTTGGCCGTCCACCCGACACATACAGGAGCTGTGACAACTGCTGTCTTGTACAGCAGTTGCCGCAGCTTCTTCAGCGGGGACCAAGCGCGGTGTCCTCGCTGATTAACCCCTTAGAAGTCGCGTTCAATAGCGATCGTGGCTTCTTAGGGGTTAAACTACCATCGACTTTCATGTAGCGGGCGGCGATTGTTGCTATGGCAACCGGGGGCCTAATAATGGCGTCCAGCTATGCCATCTACGGAAGCCTAGTGGGTCCTGACTAAGGCCTTATTTACGCGAGCGTAGTTCACGTCCGTGATACGCGCGTGATTTTCACACGGACCTCTGTAACTCAATGGGGCCGTTCAGACAGTTCGTGTGTCCGCTGCGTAAAACTCACGACATGTCCTATACTTGAGCAGTTTTCGCGCATCACGCACCCATTGAAGTCAATGGGTGCGTGAAAATCACGCACTGCACACGGACGCATTTCCGTGTGATTCGCGCAACAGTTATTCAAGAAATGAAGGCAAAAATAAAAGAACCTCCTTCATTTCTGTTTCTAAGGCTGGGTTCACACGACCTATTTTCAGACGTATTGGAGGCGGCTCTAAATACGTCTGAAATCAAGCCTCGAATACGTCGGCAAACATCTGCACATTCATTTCAATGGGTTTGCCGACGTACTGTGCCGACGACCTGTATTTTACGCGTCACTTTCAAAAGACGGCGCATAAAATAACAGCCTCGTTAAAGAAGTGCAGGACACTACTTTGGACGTAATTGGAGCCATTTTTCATTGAATCCAATGAAGAACAGCTCCAAATTACGTCCGTAATTGACGCCTCGCAAAACGCGAGTACGAGCAATTACGTCTGAAATGCTGAAGCTGTTTTCTCCTGAAAACAGCTCCGTAATTTCAGCCGTATTTGACGTTATCGTGTGCACATACCCTAAAAATAAACAGAGTGTCATAAGGATGGCATATGCGCGAAAATCACGCAGCCACTCACAAAACACTTATGACACACGAAACTGCAACGCGCAAAAAACGCTGCATGTAGTGCAGTGTATTAGCATATCGACCAGGGTCCCCTAGTGGGACAAAGTAAAAAAGTAAAAAACAGTTATAAAAAATTAAACATTTTAAAAGTAATAAAGTGAAAATCCCCCTTTTTCCCTTATCAGTCCTTTATTATTAATAAAAATAAATAAATTATACATAATTGGTATCGCCGCGTCCGTCATCCGTTTCGGCCTGAACTACAAAAGTATTTCATTATTTATCCCGCATCGTGAATGCCCTAACAGAAAATAATAATAAACCATACCAGAATGTAAATTTTTCGGTCGCTTCACCTCGCAAAAAAATAAAATAAGAAGAGATCAAAAAGTCGCATGTACCTAAAAATGGTCCTGATCAAAACTACAGTAGGTTAAGCAAAAAATAAGTCCTCACACCGCTTTCTTGATGAAAAATAAAAAAGTTCTGGCGCTTAGAATATGGCAACACAAAAAGTAAATGATTTTTTATAAAAAGTATTTTATTGTGCAAACGCCATAAGACATAAAAAAAAACTATAAACATATGGTATTGCCGTAATCGTATCGCCCCGCAGAATAAAGTGAATATGTAATTTAAAGCGCACGGTGAACGCTGTAAAAAAAAAAGGAATAGAAGAAATAAGAAACAATAATAGAATTTCTGTCTTTTAGTCACCACGCCTCTTAAAAATAGAATAAAAACTGATCAAAAATTTGCATGCACCCCATGAAAACTACAATTAATTCCTCAAGGGGTCTAGTTTCCAAAATGGGGTCACTATTGAGGGTTTTTCCCTGTACTGGTACATCAGAAGCTCTGTAAATGTGACATGGCGCCCAGAAACCAATCCAGAAAATAGCGCTCTTGCCATTATGAGCCCTGCCGTTTGTTCGACCAGCAGTTTATGACCACATATGGGGTATTGCCGTAGTCGGCCTCTTGGGATGATGTTTCTTCCCACGTGACTGCTGCAGCCAATTACAGGCTGCAATGGTCACATGGGATGAAACGTTATCCTAGGAGGCTGACAGCGACCAGCCTGGGGAGAAGTGAGACGTTGCTCACCAGTGTAGGTGAGTATAATATATATAATTTTTTTGATTATCACCTGTTCTGCTTCCACAGCGGCAAGTCTGTCCAAAAAGCTGCTTCAAATGAAACATGATTTGGTGTGGACTTTCGGATGAAATTCCCCTCGGGAACCTGGGTCGGATTTGCTGAAGGGTTTTCCGCAGCGAATCCAGCCTGTGTGAACATACTCTTACATTTCAACAGCTGAGCCCTGTTACTTTATTTCCTCAGTGTTGCTGAATAAATAGGCTAGAGAGTTTACTGGTCTTGTCTATGCACATGATTTGCCATATTAAGAAATTCCCTTTCTAAAAAAAAATAAATAAATAAAAATACAGCATGTGCTAGATGATCCACAAAAGTAGATCATGCAATATTTGAATTGAAGTTCCCACACATCCATTCAATAATGTTGCACATCTGTCTGCGGCGATAACATACCACTGTGACAAAACCACTATGAAAATGCTTCATGACAATGTATGTTAAGTAGTATAATTTGTATTAAATACTAAGTTCATGGGAACATTATTTCTCACTTTCTTAGCATTAAAGAGGCTCTGTCACCAGATTATAAATGCCCTATCTCCTACATAATCTGATCGGCGCTGGAATGTAGATAACAGCAGTGGTTTTTATTTTGAAAAACGATCATTTTTGAGCAAGTTATGAGCAATTTTAGATTTAGTTTCTTAATGCCCAACTGGGCATGTTTTTACTTTTGACCAAGTGGGTGTTGTAAAGAAGTGTATGAGGCTGACCAATCAGTGACCAATCAGTGTCATACACTTCTCATTGTTCCAGCCCAGCTTCTTTCACTGCACAATCTCACTGTGCTGTGGATCATGCTGGGCTGGAACAATAAGAAGTGCACTGATTGGTCACTGATTGGTCAAAAAATTGCTCATAACTTGCTCAAAAATGATCGTTTTTCAAAATAAAAACCACTGCTGTTATCTACATTCCAGCGCCGATCAGATTATCTAGGAGATAGAGCACTTATAATGTGGTGACAGAGACTCTTTAAGTAAAATGTGAGCCGTAGTGGTGTCATGACTTCTTACTTTAACAAACAATCTTCATTTAATAACATTTATGTAAAAAATGTCTGTTTCCAATGCTTTTACTTGGCCAACCCGGCTGTATTTTATAATTGTTTTTGGGGTACTTTGCAGGCAATCAGTTATACATGGCCTCATGCATATAAACCTCTGTGTGACCTGAGAAAAAAATTGCTTCTCCACATGTTGTGTTTTGGAGATATTCTCCCCTAGAAGGAATAAAGATAGTGTCTCACAAAGACACCATACAACAGAACAGCACACAAAGTGCCTACCTGTCCGTAATATTGACCCCTTGGGCCTGAGCACAAGGCTTTTCCATGTGCCATAAGGAAGAATTTAAAAAATATGTTTGCTTGAAGAGAAAATAATAGAGTAGATTATTTGGCATTTATATAACTAAAATGTTATTTTTATTTAGTGAAATTAAATAATTAAATTCAGAACATACATATAGGCAAGTAATTCTAAGAATATTACATAACTGAATTTTCTTAAGAGTAACTCGTGCAAAGGTGAAAACGTGGCCACAAAACATTTAAATGTGTGCAATTATCCAGTCTAGTCTTTTTTTTTTTGTCATTCGTCTATTCTGCAGAAAGGCCAATTGAGAAGTCAAAGGGTGTGTAACAATGTTTGAACGTCATGAATATGCCCGAATGTTTTGTCAATTGTTCACCACAGACAGACATGCTGTCTGCCCATCACATTCCATGTACTGTCACTCATGTCTTACTGCACAAAGCCATTTCATGTTAGTGACATTTTATTTTGTGATCAGGATATGTGTTTTTCTTTCTGCATCTTTGGTGCGTCAATCATTTTTGCAGATGATTATTTTTTTGTTGTTACATTTATGAAATAAGCTGCATATGTTCTAGCAGCATTTGTTTTTAAACAGTAGTCTGTAAAGTACATTCACATACCAAAATATGAAGAGCTCTCAACATATACAACATATACACATATGTAAAACTGGACCTGGATCTGAATCTTGAAATCCAGTATATACCCCCGATTCAGCCATCAATTGCCTGCTGATCCCAAAGTGTAACCTTAGACACCTCTCCTGATAATAAGCCTTGATGGGATCAATTTTCAAGTGAGATAAAAATGTCTACAAAAACAATGACAATTAGTGACAATTGGTGGGCAGAATTATTTTGGAGTTTTTAAAGGACGGGTGTCGCGGGAAATTTTTTTTTTAATATCAATTTGCTTTTAGTGTTTTAATAAAAAATGCACTTTTTCTTGTCTATGGGGGTTGCCATTTTTTTTTTCATCTCTGTATGTGTTGATTAACGACACATACAGACATGGAATACGGCACATACAGCCCCATAGAGAATGCGAACGGGACCCGTTCCATTCACTATGCTGTACGCCGTCTGTGTCCAAATTGAAGGTCTTCGGCCGAGAGACGTGCGGCGCCATTTTCTTGTGGACCGGAAGCCGTGGCCGGACAGTAAGATTACTACTTCCTGTCGCGGCTTCCGGACTTGTGTTCTAATGCAAGCACTTGGAGCGGAGGGAGCAGACGGAGCGGACGGACCGGAGGGAGCGGCGGCGGCTGGAGCAGGTAAGTTATTTCTGTGTATGTACGTGTTTAACTGTGTGTTTACTACTGTATGTAAACCTACTACACTGTGTGTTAGCTCAAAAAATGGCGACACACAGTGTAGGAGGTTTGACCGTTCAATCCCCTCCTTTCTCCTGGCACTAGCCAGGATAAGGGAGGGGGGATTCTGTGAGCTCACTAGAACGAATGTGTTTTCTCAAATTTTGCAGCATAAAGCAATGTGCTTTACCACATGCCAATGCTGCAATTTTGGGAATTGCTCCATCTAGTGACCAGCACTGGGAAATGTTATAAATTAGAATCTAATTTATAATATTTCCTGACTCGTGAAAAAATTAAAAAAATTGGAACAATGTTTAATCATTTATACACTAACTGTTTAACTAAAAAAAAAAAAAAATATTTTTCTAGCGACACATTCCCTTTAACATATAAACGGTGCTACAACCCAGTTTTTAGTTTTTGTCAGACAAAACTAAAATGACCACTGGAAGATACCCTTTCCTAGGACTATACAGGATCCATTACATCCAGATAAGCTGTCATTGACCAGTCATTGACCTAGCGTAGCCCTAGTTTCCGTTAAAAAAAATCTGAAACTTTACGGAACGGAAACCAACTGAAAAAGAAGCATTACCATTGAAACCAATGGTAATGCAAATGGAAGCCATAGTTTTCGTTCGGCTTGCCGTTCATCTGCTACTCTGAAGGAACAGATGAAAGGAAACCCCAAACGGAACCCAACACTGTACAGGCACTTAGTATTCCTTTATACTTGTTCAACATTTTGAATCCACCCCTGGTTTTGGCGAACTTCACCAAACAGCACTTTAAGTATCTACTCTATATCTTCAACAGTCAAGATTTAGGAGCATCAGAAAGTGTTTTGAAAGAAGTTGGAGATGCTTGGAGGTGCCCTATGATGACCTAGATCTTAAAGGGATTGTTTAATGAAGAGAACCCCCCCTCCCCCTTCTTTGATGATAACCTCCCTGACTTACCAGGGGATGCTCTGGCTAGCCAAACAAATGTAATATTGAATGCCGACTATTCAAATGAATAGCCAACCATGTAATATATGGACAGGCTGGGTCTGCCAGAGGGACCTACATAAAAGTACATATGGACTTGGGATTCCTATGTAAGACAACTACTTTAAAATACATTTTTAGGTGCATTTCCCTTGACCAAGACAAAAAAACACTACAAAGTTTCATGTAGTGTATAATAAAATTGTATATAAATTTACTTTATACATTTACATCAGTAATCTGCTAGATGTGACTCCAGAAGTCGGTATGAATGGCTTTATATGACCAGGAGATCAGGATATTTGTGCATGAGATAATATGGCTGACAGGATGTAGCTTCTTCTTGTGTAAGAATGGCAGATGTGTGTTGCAAAAATGGTTGAGCTTACAAAAGTCTGCCCATAGTGTCTGCACAAAAGGATTTAAAAGCACAGTAAATTTTTACTTTTTTCATGAGGTACACTTTAACTAACAGTTATTTAAAAAAAATAAAATAAATACAATAATCCAATTCTTTTATTTGTCATGTCAGATTACAGGAATTTGAAGATATTGAAATATTGCATAATGCTGAATAAAATATGTCTGACTCCAAGTTCTTACTCCATATGTACTAACATATTACAGTTTCTACCTCTGAAGCAGGTGCTTTATGCCAACATACGTGTAAACATACTATATGTATGCCCGTTTTTCTTTACGACAAATTTATTATTGAAAGTTTTCAAAGTTATACAAAAATAAACAAAAATATTGTCGTTTTCAGAAATAGGAGATCACAAAAAGCATAGAAATGTAAAATCAGTGCAAAAATCGGTGTACACATAGGTGCATTTAAAGCACACTGGATACAGAGTGAAATAAACATAGTATCAGTAATTGGTAAAGTAACCAGAGTATTGAGGTCACATAGACATTAAACTAAACCTCCAAAAATATAATTTTGCCATGTTACAGACATCCAATATTTGAAAAGGATTTTTTTTTTAAATAAATAAAACAAAACAAACATAAAACATAAAGTCCCTGCTCTAGGATTTTGAAATGTACATGTGAGCCCTAATGAGCTTCTATAAGGTCTCCATCTATCTATGAAGGAAGCTGTAAACCGCTGAAAGCAAGCCATTTGGACCATTTGTAAGCAGATTCTTGTGGCCTATGTAGTCTTGTGGAAATTAAATTTTCCATGAAACAGTTATACTGAACCTTACGCAGAATTTCTGCTTTAGTCGGAATAGAAGCACTCTTCCATCTCTGAGCAATACTCGTTCTTGCTACAGTCAGCACATGAGCCACAATCGTGCTGTTCTCAGTACCTATATCCTCCAGGTTAAGGGAAAGCAGCGCTACCTCCGGTCCCCAAGGAACCGGAAACCAATTATACTAGTTAGCATTTGTTGTATCTCTGCCCAGAAGGGAACGATGACATCACATCTCCACCAGTCATGTAATAGAGAACCAATGGAGGCTTGACATCGCCAACAGTTATAAGACACGGTAGGAAACAATTTAGATAAGCGGTATGGAGTCATATACCATCTGTAGAGCAATTTTCGGGAAGCTTCCAAATGATTTACACAGTGAGATGACTTGGAACAAATTCGGAACGCCGCCTCCCACTGCCCAGCACTAAATGTACTCCCCAATTCCATTTCCCACTTTTGTTTGAAATTAAGGGTAAACAGAGAAGATTCATGCTGGTGGATTGCCTCATCAGCATTAGATATTCCTTTAGTTGTTAGTTTAGGGCTATAAATAAATTGTTCATATTTGGAAATAGGGCCATTAGTTGTACATTTAACAGAGGAATGGAAATGCCTCAATACCTTTAGTAATCCAGTCAGAAAAATTAGAATTAGGTATACAACGTTGTACCATAGCTAAAGAAACCATGCTACATCTAAGAGGAAGAATAGAGGCATTATTAGACACGCCCTTCCAGATCTGGATAGATGCTTTAATTGTAGGAGATAGTTTACCCAGTATGCGTTCGCCCATCCTTGAAGAGCCCAACACAACCTTCAAGTCTGAGCTATGTAATATATGCGCTTCCACCTCCACGCAGCGCTTATTTTTTATCATATAACCACCAATGTTTCAATTGGTCCAAAATGGCCGCATTATAATAAGCAATGATATTCGGATATCCCAAACCTCCCTTGGCTACGGATAGATGCAGTATTTTCGCTGCAACCCTCGCCTTCTTACCTTTCCAAATAAACCTTGTAAACACCATTTGAATATGTCTCAGAATAGATTTGGGAATTGGGATGGGAAGGTTTCGAAAATAGTACAACACTTTTGGGAGAAGTAACATTTTAGAGGCTGCAATACGACCTATCCAGGATAAAGGAAATCTGGAGTAGGATATAGTGTCCTTGTTCAAAGTCTGCAGCAAAGTGTTATAATTGACCGACACCATCTTACCACAAGGATAGGTAAGAGAGACACCTAAATAAGGAATTGCTCCTTCAACCCATTTAAAAGGAAATTCCCTTTGTAATTGCAGCTGTGTAAGTTTGGGAATACTCATATATAGAATTAAAGATTTTGATGTGTTAACTTTGTAGTAACTAATCTCCCCAAATTCCTGAATGAGCCGGAGTACATGAGGCAAGGTATCACCAGGTGAGGATAGACACAATATGACGTCATCCGCAAAAAAACCTATACGATGACCTAGGGAAACTCCTCTGATATGAGGCGACATTTTGACCGCCATAGCAGAGGGCTCCATCACCAAAGTAAATATCATGGGTGACAAAGGGCATCCCTGTCTTGTGCCATTCGTTATCGAAAAAGGACTTGATAACGCACCTGCACTATACACCTGGGCAGAAGGAAAAGTATACAGGGCCATAATAGCAGATAAGAACGAACTCTGAATCCCAAACTTCCCCAATACCTCCCTTAGAAACCCCCAGTGAACACGGTCGAATGCCTTCTCCGCATCCAGGGTGAGGATCAGAGAAGGCCTCCGCCGAACCTCAACCTCCGAGATAACAATTAGAAACCGTTGGGTACTATCCACTGTTTGTCTCCCTTTTACAAACCCCACCTGATCAGGACTTATCAGCTGGGGAAGGATATCCACTAATCTACCAGACAAAATCTTTGCGTACATTTTTGGATCTGTATTTAGCAGGGAAATGGGTCGAAAATTACAAGGGGCATCTGGAGACTTGCCCGGCTTGGGTAAGGCGACCACAAGGGCCTTTTTCATTTCAGGAGGAAATGTTTCATTTTTAATTACGTCATTAAAAGTTTTGACCATATAGGGAGCTAAAATAGTTTTATAAAATTGAAAGTATTCACTCAGGTATCACTCAAAGTATCCATCAGGCCCAGGAGATTTGTGGGCTTTAAGCGACAATATGGCTTTAAGAATCTCTCCCTCCATTATAGGTATAGAAAGGCTTTGTAGTTGAGTCGGAGAAATAGAAGGGAGGTCCAATTGAGCCAGGAAACTCCTAATGTTATCTAATTGGGGCTGCACAGTGAGGGGGTCATTTCTTAAGTTATAGAGTGATTCATAATATTCAGCCAGAGTGTTAGCTATCCCCCTAGGGTCCATTATACGTTCCTTTTTAGTATTTTACATAAATGGGATTCGAGATTTTGCACCACGTCCTTTAAGTTGCCTAGCCAATAATGCCCCAGGTTTATTACCACTCCAGTAGAATTACATTTTAAATTTCCATAGGGCCAGTTTTTCTATGTACATGTATGACAGGCTTGAATTGGTGTACAGAATTTTTCTCCAGTTCAAGTTGTAGAAAATGTATGAAGTTTTCTAGGATATATTCATGAAAATGTTGTAGATTCAGGGGCCAAAACAAAAAAAGTTTTGTACAAATGTTGCTACATTAAATCTTGTTGGTCTTTAGTGAGGTAGAAAGTAAGAAATGGCAAAAATTCAACAAATGTAATGTTGAACTTGTCAGATTATCAAGCCATTAAATCTATACACTGACATCTGTCATTGTCACATGCATGACATATTGATAAGGTCTATTGTTTTTTACATTTCTGACAGTAAGGATCCTTGTCAAAACACTCTGTTAAGAAAAACAAGTCAGAGAAAAATACTGTATATATGGAAAAAAGTAGGCTCAATGGTTAGAATTTTTGCCTTTGAATACTGGAGTCCTGGGTTCGATTTGCACCAAGGACGACATCTACATGGAATTTGTATTTTCTTCCTGTGTTTGAAGAGAGGTCAGGAAACCAATATCAACATTAAGGATATTACAAACCATGCAATTCTAATAGCTAATATACTCCAGTGTCCTAATGACAACACTTGTGCTTTGTCATAATGACATTGATTCTGAATCAAAATCACCGTTAACAATTTACACATATCAACACACAGAGCTGCCACTACTTAAAGAGTTAGAAAGTGACTGGTCAAAGTACTCACACAGTCCCTTTAACAAGACTAAATAAGGCCAGTGCAACATATATAGGATATAGGAACAGGGCAGATACAGGTTTCAGTTTTATAAACCAAGCGCTGATAATTTAGTAAACAAGTAAGATATAAAACGTTTTTATATATATATATATATATATATATATATATATATATATATATATATATATATATATATATACACACTACCGTTCAAAAGTTTGGGGTCACCCAGACAATTTTATTTTTCCATGAAAACTCACACTTGTATTTATCAAATGAGTTGCAAAATGACTAGAAAATATAGTCAAGACATTGGCAAGGTTAGAAATAATGATTTTTATTTGAAATAATAATTTTCTCCTTCAAACTTTGCTTTCGTCAAAGAATGCTCCATTTGCAGCAATTACAGCATTGCAGACCTTTGGCATTCTGGCTGTTAATTTGCTGAGGTAATCGGGAGAAATTTCACCCCATGCTTCCAGAAGGCCCTCCCACAAGTTGGATTGGCTTGATGGGCACTTCTTGCGTACCACATGGTCAAGCTGCTCCCACAACAGCTCTATGGGGTTGAGATCTGGTGACTGCGCTGGCCACTCCATTACAGATAGAATACCAGCTGCCTGCTTCTTCCCTAAATAGTTCTTGCATAATTTGGAGGTGTGCGTTGGGTCATTGTCCTGTTGCAGGATGAAATTGACTCCAATCAAGTGCTGTCCACAGGTTATTGCATGGTGTTGTCAAATGGAGTGATAGCCTTCCTTATTCAAAATCCCATTTACCTTGTACAAATCTCCCACTTTACCAGCACCAAAGCAACCCCAGACCATCACATTATCTCCACCATACTTGACAGATGGCGCCAGGCACTCTTCCAGCATCTCTTCAGTTGTTCTGCGTCTCACAAATGTTCTTCTGTGTGATCTAAATACCTCAAACTTCGATTCGTCTGTCCATAACACTTTTTTCCAATCTTCCTCTGTCCAATGTCTGTGTGCTTTTGCCCATATTAATCTTTTCCTTTTATTAGCCAGTCTCAGATATGGCTTTTTCTTTGCCACTCTGCCCTGAAGGCCAGCATCCCGGAGTCGCCTCTTCACTGTAGACGTTGACACTGGCGTTTTGCGGGTACTATTTAATGAAGCTGCCAGTTGAGGACCTGTGAGGCATCTATTTCTCAAACTAGAGACTCTAATGTACTTGTCTTGTTGCTCAGTTGTGCAGCGGGGCCTCCCACTTCGCTTTCTACTCTGGTAAGAGCCTGTGTGTGCTGTCCTCTGAAGGGAGTAGTACACACCGTTGTAGGAAATGTTCAGTTTCTTGGAAATTTCTCGCATGGAATAGCCTTCATTTTTAAGAACAAGAATAGACTATCGAGTTTCACATGAAAGCTCTCTTTTTCTAGCCATTTTGAGAGTTTAATCGAGCCCACAAATGTAATGCTCCAGATTCTCAACTAGCTCAAAGGAAGGTCAGTTTTATAGCTCCTCTAAACAGCAAAACTGTTTACAGCGGTGCTAACATAATTGCACAAGGGTTTTCAAGTGTTTTCTAATCATCCATTAGCCTTCTAACACAGTTAGCAAACACAATGTACCATTAGAACACTGGAGTGATGGTTGCTGGAAATGGGCCTCTATACACCTATGTAGATATTGCATTAAAAAGCAGACGTTTGCAGCTAGAATAGTCATTTTAGCACATTAACAATGTATAGAGTGTATTTCTGATTAATTTAATAGTATCTTCATTGAAAAAAACTGTGCTTTTCTTTCAAAAATAAGGAAATTTCTAAGTGACCCTAAACATTTGAACGGTAGTGTATATATATATATATATATATATATATATATATATACAGACACTGTATATGTAATGACGGAATAGGGAGACGGCCAAGTGAGCCCTAATCTACCCGCAACCCAGTACCTGCCTACTTGCACGGCCCGTCCTAGGCGACGGCGTACAACTGAGCGACGGTCCCTACACTCAATATGTGCACGACAGACAACACAAGACAGGGTACACAGAAGAGAGGGAAGTGGGACAGTTGCCCACGGCAACACCGTGAGCAACAGGAGTAGTGAACGAGCCGAGTCAAACCAGGAGAGTACGTGGTAACAAAAGCAGAGCAGAAGAATAGTCAGTCAATCAAGCCAGGGTCGATATGAAGCAGGTCAATTGTAAGTAGCAGGAACAGCAGAGCCAGGAACCAGAGAGAATCACAGGCACAGGACAAGCAGCAAATGCAGGTATACATAGACCAAGGACGGGAGCTAGCTCCGTCTGGCCAGGCTGCGATAGGTTCTCCCACTTCTCAGCCTCCCAGCCTGAGTGGTAGCAGAATGAGTCATTCTAGCAGAGCTAGGCACAGATGCAGGCTGATTAACCACGGGCGTCGACACAGAAGCTGTGTCAGGCAAATCCCTTACAGTACCCCCCCCCCCTTTATGAGGGGCCACTGGACCCTTCCTAGGTGGACTTGGCTTGTTTGGGAATCGAAGATGGAACTTCCTGAGCAATAACCCGGCGTGAACATCCCGGGCGGGTACCCAAGTCCTCTCCTCAGGCCCGTATCCTCTCCAATGGACCAGGTACTGGAGGGAGTTTTGGACCATCCTACTGTCCACAATCTTGGCCACTTTGAATTCTACCCCTTCAGGAGTGAGAACAAGGACAGGAGGTTTCCTCGAGATAGCCAAGGACGGGGAGCATCTTTTCAGGAGGGAGGCATGGAACACGTTGTGTATCTGAAAGGACGGGGGTAACTCCAGCCGGAAGGAGACAGGGTTAAAGGAACAGTGTCATCACAAATTATTTTTTTATATGTTAAAGATGTTAGTGCTTTATTAAAAACGTTTATATTCATTTGTGTGTTTGTGTTTTACTTTTTCTTATTTTTACACTTTTTCTTCCCTATGGGGGCTGCCATTTTTTGTTCCATTTCTTTGTGTGTCGATTAACGACACATACAGACATGGAATACGGCAGCCACAGTCCCATAGGGACTGCGAACGGCTCCCGTCCCATTGACTTCAGTGTACGGCGTCTGTGTGGGAACTGCGCATGCGCCGCTCCCACACAGTCCAATTCGAAATTGGCGCCGTCCGGCCGGACAGTAATATTACTACTTCCGGTCGCGGCTTCCGGATTTGTGCACTTGGACCAGCGGCAGCAAACGGAGCGGACGGGCCGGAGGGAGCCGCGGCGGCAGGAGCAGGTAAGAGATTTCAATGTATGTTCGTGTTTGTGTGTGTTTACTACTGTATGTAAACCTACTACACTGTGTGTTAGCTCAAAAAATGGCGACACAGTGTAGGAGGTTACACCGTTCAAACCCCTCGTTTATCCCGGCACTAGCCAGGATAAAGGAGGGGGGGATGCTGAGAGCTCACTAGAGCGAGGGCTTTTTACCCAATTGTGCAAAGCTGCAATTTTGGGGACAGCTCCATCTAGTGACCAAAAATGGGTAGTATTATAAATTAGAATTAATTTATAATATTTCCTGACTCGTGAAAAAAATAAAAAAAATTTGAACAATGTTTAATCACCCACACACTAAATGTTTAATTTTTAAAAAAAAAACATGTTTTTCTGGCAACACATTCCCTTTAAGGACCTCAATGATCTTGTACGGCCCTATATACCGGGGAGCAATTTTTTTGGACGGGACTTTAAGGCGCAAATTTTTTGAGGCCAGCCACACCAGATCCCCGACCACAAACAAGGGGCCAGTAGAACGTCTCTTATCTGCCTGAGTCTTTTGGAATCTCTGGAACGCCTCAAGGTTCTTCTGAACCTGGGCCCAGACTGTGCACAGTTCCTGATGAAGGACATCTACCTAGGGATTGTTGGAACCACCAGGTGAAACGGAGGAGAACCGTGGATTAAACCCAAAATTACAGAAAAAGGGGGAGACCCCCGACGAGTTACTGACCCGGTTATTAAGGGAAAATTCAGCGAGGGGAATGAAGGAGACCCAATCATCTTGACAGTCAGAGATAAAACACCTTAAATATTGTTCTAGAGACTGATTAGTCCTTTCATTTTGGCCATTAGTTTCAGGATGGAAGGCCGAGGAGAAGGACAGATCAATATCCAACTTTTTACAGAAAGCTCTCCAAAACAATGAAACAAATTGTACCCCCCTGTCAGAAACAATATTGACAGGAACCCCATGGAGACGCAGGATGTGTTTGACAAACAAGGTAGCTAACGTCTTGGCATTGGGTAGTTTCTTGAGGGGTACAAAGTGGGACATATTCCTGAAGCGGTCTACTACAACCCACACCACCGACTTGCCTTGGGGTGGAGGCAGATCGGTGATAAAATCTATGGAGATATGGGTCCAAGGTCACTGGGGAATGGGCAAAGAACATAATAATCCAGCAGGTCGGGACCTGGGAGTCTTGGACCTAGCACAAGTTTCACAATCGGCGACGTAGGCCTTAACGTCTTTAAGCAACCCAGGCCACCAATAGGTTCTAGAAATTAGGTGTTTGATACCCAGGATTCCTGGATGGCCAGATAGTGCAGAGTCATGATTTTCTACCCTTAGCCAGAATTGCAGGGGAACAAACAGCTTGTTCTCAGGAAGGTTCTCGGGAGTTGAACCTTGATCAGCCGCAATTTCAGAGACTAAGTCAGAATCAACAGAGGATATGATTATACCTGGGGGCAAAACACAAGCAGGATCCTCCTCAGGAGGAGGGCTGGCCATGAAGCTAAGTGCATCAGCTTTAATATTTTTAGACCCGGCCCTATAGGTGACCACAAAGTTGAATCTAGTAAAAAATAACGCCCATCAAGCTTGTCTCGGGTTTAGCCTCCGGGCAGATTCTAGGAAAACCAGATTCTTGTGGTCGGTAAGGACCGTTACCTGGTGCCTAGCCCCCTCCAGGAAGTGGCGCCACTCTCCAAATGCCCATTTAATGGCTAAGAGTTCGCGGTTGCCAACGTCATAGTTACTCTCAGTCACAGAGAACTTCTTGGAGAAATAGGCACAGGGACGGAGATGGGTGAGAGACCTAGTACCCTGGGACAAGACAGCACCCACTCCCACCTCGGAGGCGTCAACCTCCACGATGAATGGCTCCATTTGTTTAGGCTGAATTAACACTGGAGCAAAGACAAAGCACCTCTTAAGGACCTCAAAAGCCTGAACCGCCTCCGGAGGCCAGTGGAGGAGATCAGCACCCTTGCGAGTAAGGTCCGTAAGAGGCTTAGCGATGACCGAGAAGTTAGCAATAAATCTCCTGTAATAATTAGCAAACTCCAAGAAGCACTGTAAAGCCTTCAGGGAGGCAGGTTGGACCCATTCCGCCACAGCCTGAACCTTGGCAGGGTCCATGCGGAATTCGTTAGGAGTGAGGATTTGACCCAAAAATAGTATCTCCTGCACCCCAAACACACATTTTTAGGTTATAGCAAAGAGTTTGTTTTCCCTAAAGGCCTGGAGCACCTTCCTGACATGCTCAATGTGGGAGGACCAGTCCTTGGAAAACACCAGTATATCATCAAGGTACACTACAAGAAATACCCCCAGGTAGTCTCTTAAAACCTCATTTATGAAATTCTGGAACACCGCGGAAGCATTACACAACCCAAAGGACATGACGAGGTATTCGAAATGACCTTCGGGCGTGTTAAACGCAGTCTTCCACTTATCCCCTTCCCTGATTCGGATAAGGTTATATGCCCCCCGAAGATAAAACTTAGAGAACCATTGGGCCCCCTGAACCTGATTGAAGAGATCAGGAATCAAAGGAAGGGGATATTGGTTTCTTACAGTGACCTTATTCAAGTTCCGGTAAGCGATGCATGGCCTAAGACCACCATCCTTCTTCCCTACGAAGAAGAATCCAGCACCTACAGGAGAAGTAGTGGGGCGGATGCAACCCTTGGCCAGGCTTTCCTGGATATATTCTCTCATGCCTTCACGTTCAGGACAAGAGAGATTAAATATCCTACCTTTAGGGAGCTTAGCTCCTGGTACCAAATCGATTGCGCAATTGTGCTCTCTATGAGGAGGTAACTCTTCGGAGGTTTTTTTTAGAAAAAACATCAGCGAAGTCCTGAATAAACTCAGGTAGAGTGTTCACCACCTCAGCGAGAGAAACCAAATTAATAGAAAAATAGGAAGTCATGCATTCATTACCCCATTTAGTAAGATCCCCAGTATTCCAGTTAAACGTGGGATTATGCATCTGCAACCAAGGAAGGCCTAAAACCATATCGGACGATAATCCCTGCATCACCAACACTGAACACTGCTCCAAATGCATGGAACCAACCATGAGTTCAAATACAGGGGTATGCTGTGTAAAATAACCATTAGCAAGTGGAGTGGAGTCGATACCCACTACCGGGACAGGTTTAGGCAAATCAATCAATGGTATAGCTAGAGACATAGCAAATTCACAGACATAATATTAGTAGAAGACCCTGAGTCCACGAAGGCACTGCCGGTGGCAGACCTACCACCAAAAGAGACCTGAAAGGGAAGCAAGATTTTATTAGGCTTCATATTTACGGGAAATACCTGTGCGCCCAAGTGACCTCCCCGATGATCACTTAGGTGCGGAAGTTTTCCGGCTGCTTATTCTTACGCCTAGGACAGTCGTTCACTTGATGCTTGTCATCCCCACAGTAGAAGCAGAGACCATTCTTCCTGCGGAACTCTCTACGTTGTTGGGGAGACACGGAGGCCCCGAGTTGCATAGGATCATCCGAGTTTTCCGTGAAAGAACGAAGCAACGGAACCTCTGGAGCCATCATAGGGGAGTCAGAGGAGAAGGCTCAAAAACGTTCGAATCGTCGTTCCCTAAGACGTCGGTCAAGACGTACCGCTAAAGCCATAACCTGATCTAGAGAGTCCGAAGAGGGATAACTAACTAACAGGTCTTTCAGGGCATTCGACAGACCCAATCTAAACTGACACCTCAGGGCAGGGTCATTCCACCGAGAAGCTACACACCACTTCCTAAAGTCAGAAGAGAACTACTCAACGGGTCTCTTACCGTGACGTAAGGTCACCAGCTGACTCTCGGCAAAGGCAGTCTTGTCAGTCTCGTCATAGATGAGCCCGAGAGCAGAAAAAAAAAATCAACAGACGAAAGTTCAGGGGCATCAGGAGCCAAGGAGAAAGCCCATTCCTGGGGGCCGTCCTGGCGCCGGGACATAATTATACCCACTCGCTGGTTCTCAGAACCTGAGGAGTGGGGCCTTAAACGGAAATAGAGCCCACAACTTTCCCGGAAGGAGAAAAAAAGTCTTCCGGTCCCCTGAGAACCAGTCAGGCAACTTGAGGTGGGGCTCAAGAGGTGAGGTGGGGGGCACTACCAGGGTAGCATCATGCTGATTTCACCTCTGAGCCAGGTCTTGGACCTGTAGGGAAAGACCCTGCAGTTGCTGAGCCAGGGCCTCAAGGGGGTCCATAGTGTGTCAGGGACCAGGGTAGAAAAGGTATATGGGCCTGTGATTATGTAATGACGGAATAGGGAAACGGACAAGTGAGCCCTAATCTACCCGCAACCCAGTCCCTGCCTACTTACACGGCCCATCCTAGGCGACGGCGTCCAACTGGGCGACGGTCCCTACACTCATTATGTGCACGACAGACAACACAAGACAGGGTACACAGAAGAAAGGGAAGTGGGACAGTTGCCCACGGCAACACCGTGAGCAACAGGAGTAGTTAACGAGCCGAGTCAAACCAGGAGAGTACGTGGTAACAAAAGCAGAGCAGAAGAATAGTCAGTCAATCAAGCCAGGGTCGATATGAAGCAGGTCAATAGTAAGCAGCAGGAACAGCAGAGCCAGGAACTAGAGAGAATCACAGGCACAGGACAAGCAGCAAATGCAGGTATACATAGACCAAGGGCAGGAGCTAGCTCCGTCTGGCCAGGCTGTGATAGGTTCTCCCACTCCTCAGCCTCCCAGCCTAAGTGGTAGCAGAATTAGTCATTCTAGCAGAGCTAGGCACAGATGCAGGCTGATTAACCACTGGTGTCGACACAGAAGCTGTGTCAGGCAAATCCTTTACAGTATATATATATTTTTTTATTTTTTTTCACGTACACTAAAGGGCTTTCATAGGGTCATGTAAGTAGTTCCCATTTCAGTTATTCTCACAGACCCATATGAGCGACAATAAACAAGGGTATACAATAAAGTGTTCTGAAACCTTTTCGCTCACCAGCTGCTGTGAATCTACAACCACCAAGCCTGCCCTGTTATTTACATGTTGCAGACCACTGCAGTACAGCAATCCAAATGGAAAGGGCAGAAAATAGAAACCTATATTTCTATTTTGTTTTTATTTTTATTAAAAAAACAAGCCAACCCTACAAATTCACCAACTTGGCCCAATGGTAAATTTAAACAGGCATGGATATGCAAAATATAGGAGACTGAATTACTTAGCAGAATCCTGGCACATAAAGCAGTTGCTATCAAATATATTAGTAATTCATATCCCAAACCTGTTCAGACTTATGCAGTCTAAATAACTTAGTTACCAAATTGTATGTTTAATAAAACAATAATAGATGCTTTATCTTGTACTGATCCCGAATTACTGCCTGTATTATAGCCCAGAGTTCACTGTTCACTGGTTGCTATTGGAAACAGTCAACAAGCTTGTCAACAGACACATCTGTAACAGCTTAGCTAAACTCCTATAATGCAGAGGGACAGTAAGTTCTTCCTACATCAGATTACTACACAATGCCTTATATAAAGATGACACTTTCCAGAATGAAAATCACCGGAGCAAGTTCTGTGCTTAGAGCAAGGGATCCTGGGAGATGTTATCTATGAAACCACCAGAAACGTGAATGCAACTTTCCTGTGCCAGTGTGTCCCATGGAGGATCATATCTCAGTTGTGGCTATGTCTCTTCAGCTCTACAACTTTGGTTTTGAACATAGTAAGTACAGCTGCTGCTCATAAAATATTTACATTAATAATAATAATATTCAATGCACAATGGAAATATGGTTTATATTACAAAGTAATTTCTTGACTGCACTGCTTTATTATTATTATTATTATCATTATTAATAATAATAATTTACGTTGTGATCCCCTTACAACATGCCTCAGTCCAAAACTTAAATCTGCTTAGTGCTTCTAAATTTCCATGAGCAGTAACTCTGTAAAGTCTTTATATCGAAAGTTTATCTTTTTGCAATAAAGACTTTTCCTAAGTCATAATGCAGAAGCAGGAAGTATTTGTCATATTGAATATCTTGGTGGAGGGGCTAGTTGGTCCCTCAGTTTCTGGGGTTAGACTTTTCTACCCCCTCCCACTATGACTGCCAATTTAATTGTAAAGGCCCTTTTTCACGGGCCAATGATCGGGCAAACGAGTGTCCATATCAACCTGGGCAACGATCAGCCCATGAACAAGCAAACGCTCGTTCATTGGCTGATCTGCTCGTTTATGCAGCAATAAGTATTATCGTTGTCGGCACACATAATAGATATGTATGGGGACGAACAATCGTAGTAACCAATGCGAGTCCCCATACAAAACCAAGCATTGTTCCTTGTGTAAGGAGCAAACGAGCGCCGATTAACGAGCTTCCTTGTTGATCGGCACTCATTTTCATGCCCCATATCGGGCTGTGCTATAGGACCTTAAGTTGCTTGTAACAACCAAGAGTTAACAAACTGCTAAACTCTCATATCACTGTGTGAACGGTCCTGGAAGGGCTGTAGTGAAGCTACTATGTTTGCTGATAACAGATCATCGACCAGCTTCAGTTAAAAAAAAACAAAACACACTATTTTGATGCAATTTTCACGAAACAAAGCACTTTTATTATATACCCTGTGCCACATATCCTGTGGTTTCCTTGCACGGGTTCTCATGCAGCAGATTTGTTGCAGAAATTTCTACGACAGATAAGCCAGTCCTACACATCTGAATTGCATTGTTTCTGCAGCATGTGCATGGATTTCTGCAAGCCCTCATTCAGATAAATGGAACAGTTGCAGACATTTATACTACAAATCTGCAGTGTGAACGTTTTAAAATATGAAAAGGGGTTGTCAAACGAGTCCAGTTGTTCAAAGATGGGGCTTTGTTTTAAAGTTTGCTATTACAGGTTTTTGTTTTTTTAATAATTCTCCTAGTGGGCTGTATTGTCCAAACCTTCCATTGTGTTTTGTCTGGATACTCAAGCACACGTAAGAACTATCATTATCATGTTCACAAGTAAAGTTTCTATTGAACATTTCAGTAATTAGGGTTGAAATTGCCGCTTTTATTATATGTTTCATTTCACGTTTGACAGCATTATGAATGTCAGCCTGGGAGAAGGGAGTATAATTGCTCAGTTTATCTTTCTGAGGTTGGCTGTCTGAGCTTCCGCATATACCACCCACTAATATTACCCATACTGCACGCCACTGAAGAAGCATAAAAGAGTGAGAGGATATTACGATTGCAATTACTACAAACACAAGGAGCCATGGTCCCCCATTCACTGAAACTGCTTCACCTTTTCAGTTCATTGTACATTGCTGCCATTGATGTTACTCTTTTGGTTAATTCTATTTATATGTATTTTGTTCATTTGTCGTGCTTCTGTATACTGCTAGTTAATAAAGATTTCCCATTTTGGCCCTTTTGTGTCTAATTCCTTAAGTAGGTGTTTTCTGTCTACATCACTGTGTAACACTTGTAAAGTGAGACAGTTGTTTCTTTAGAGATGTTTCCATAGAGAACAATAGATTTACAACACTGACAACTTGCTTTAGTATAAGCGAATTTGTTATGGTCTGAGGTTAACTCCTCCAGGGTATAAAATAATTTTAAGCTTCTCTAAAACCAGGATCACACACACAGTTTTGATGCCGTTTTTGGCTCAGCTTTTTGAGCCAACGTCAGAAGTGGATCCAAAAGGAAGGAACTGTATAAAGAAAAGACTGATGCATATCTTTTCTTTTGTGTCCAAGCTTGTGTTTGACTCAAAAAACGGAGCCAAAAACTGACACAAAACGACATTAAATGTGTGTGTGTGTGTGTGTGTGTGTGTGTGTGTGTGTGTGTGTGTGTGTGTGTGTGTGTGTGTGTGTTTTCCAGCCCTATAGAGCATTTTATATTTTCAGGGAAAAAATAGATAAAAAAATAGTAAATAAAAGTCAAAACTAAGAAACGGATAGTGGGCAGTTCACTAACAATCCCCAAATGGTTAGGGGGTCGAGTGCCCTGGTTGGTCATCGTACCCAGAAAACAAACAAATACACAGCTTGTATAGATTTACCGGCTCTCCGGACAATATTAGTTTGGCTACAATTATACTTAATCAAAAGTATAATTGATCAAAAATATTTCATTAATTATTTTCCGATTGATAGCACAATTAATAAAAAAAAAAAAGGAGTAGTTGAAAACTTTTGCCTGACATAAGTCTTAATCCATGGTTTTAGTTCTTAGCCTTAACCCCTATCCCTATAAATTTATAATAAATTCATAAAACACAATAAAAAATAACATAAAAACAGTAATAACACAGATATGTCTCAATAATTACAAAATTAATTCATGCATAAAAGTAATTAGAAACTGTCCTTTTGGTCCGAAGTAGAAAAATAAAATAAAATAAAGTTTGAGTCTCCCGCAGTATATTAATATAAGAGATACCTGCAGAAACTCACAAAATAAATAAAGTAGGAAATGTTGCATCCTATAAATCAATGATAGTATTCCAGCAATAGATAGCCAAAATGTAATAGTATAATAAATGTACCACTATGTCACCAGGTATTTGTGAGAGTGTCTTGTACCAATAAATGATTGTCTGAGGTGACACTATATGTGTCAATGACATGCAGACTGTGGCAGCAACTTATTTTTCACATACAGTATTTTATGCAGCAGTAGCTCCCATTGGTGTTAACATACACAATAAATTGCAGCAAGAACAGTGACTGACCGTCAGGATGCTTGTTATTGGACTTGGAACAAGTTCCTCATGACATTAACTTTTAGTGATAGGGGTAAGACATGCTATCAATTTGATATTGAGTAATTAAATATTTTTGATCAATTATATTTTTGATGAAGTATTATTATAGCCATACTTTGGTTTTCTTGAAAGCCGGTTAGCTATACAGTACATATAAGTCGTTGAATTGTCCTATTCTGTCAAGCTGTTTAAATTTATATTCAGTTATTTCTTAGTTATAGCTGTCTCTACAACAGAATAAGGCTTGTAGTATTGTGTTCATAAGGTTTTGCCATCCAGCTATCCCAGTATAATGAGTGTCAAATCTGTCTCGTTGTACAGAAATATGTCATATGTCAGCCATTTTGCCTGCAAAACAAGGTTCATCATCAGGAATCAAGGAAAGTTTATAAAAGTAAGACTGCCCAAACATTTTAGATTATTGGCAGGGGGACTCTCCAACTTCGATGGCATCGACCAATGATCTAATGAATTTGGTGCCTTCTGACTGTTTCCTGATGTCAGGAGAAATGAAATCTGGTATGTTGGGTTTCTACATGTAGATCCTTTTGTTCTGATACGAGATAAGATGCTGCTGAAGGCGTCTGTCTATTGTCATTGAAATAAACATGCAGGCCCAGTCGAGCTGAGCGTGCATGTTTAGTCTGTGTTCACATCAGTGTTGCCCTTCCATTGAAGGGGTTTCGTTAGAGGTTTCCTTCGGGTTAACCCCTCAACCTTAGCTTCCGTTTGCATCACTATTGATATCAATAGTGACGGAAATGCTGCTAAAGGTTTCCGTATGTCACCGTTGTGACAGGGTTCCGTTGTTTTGATGGAATCAATAGCGCTGTCGACTGCAGTCAATAAGGTTTCTATTTGCCTTTTCGTTGAGGGGTTAACCCGACAGAAACCTCCAATGGAACCCCTCAACTGAAGGGCAACGCTGATGTGAACAGGCCCTTATGGGGACAATTGTGGAACTGTTGGCTAAACAAGTGTCTGAGTGAAAGCTGTTGTACATGCATAGCGAGTCTAGGATCAAAAGTGAGATCACAGCGACTATGAATTGCAATGTGAACAACCATTGGGCGAAGTTGTTCAAACTTCTTAATGGAATTTTAAAGACCCTTTTAGTGCTTAAAATTTGAGTGGATTTGACTAAAGTAATGTAAAATAGGACCATTTACATAGCAGGACATTTATATAGGCAATTCAGTAGGCACCAATAGATTGCAGGTCTCATATTCTATTTTGTAGAATTTTAAAAATAAAGTAAATAATTTTTTTCTGGCAATCCTACAACTCCATGCACTGTAGATCTACTCTGTCCGGTAGTAGCATGTAGCACTTTTCATACCAAACATAATTATTCAAGAATATAATGCCAGAACTGCACAGCCATTGGAACTGTGATATATAGTCAGAACAGTAAGTGAGAGAAGCAGGATAGCAACACTTTATAAGGTATTACTGTATAATGAGCCATCATGGAAAACTGGGTGGTGACTTCTATAGACATTATAATAGAGGACACTACATAGCTACCTAGTTGATAAGGTGGGAAAAAAGACACAGGTCCATCAAGACTCACCTATAATCCTACTGTGTTGATCCAGAGGAGAGCAAAAATCCCCCATGGGGTGGATGCAAATTGCCTCATTAGGGGAAAAAATTCCTCCCCCAACTCCAAATATGGCAATCATAATAAAGCCCTGGATCAATGTCCTATCTTCACAATCTAGTACTCATAACCTGTAATATTATATTTTTTAAGAAAGGCATCCAGGCCCTTTTTGAAGATGCTCAATGAACCAACCATCAGAACATCCTGTAGCAGAGATTTCCTTAGTCTCACTGCTCTTACAGTAAAGAATACCCATCTATGATTATGGTGAAACCTACTTTCCTCTAGGAGTAGAGGATGCCCCCTTGTCATTATTACAGGCCTAGGTGTAAAAAGATCATTAGAAAGATCTCTGTATTGTCCAGTTATATATGAGTACATTGTAACTATATGGCCCTTTAGCCATATTCTTTCTAAATTTAATATCCCCAGGTCGATAACCTTTCTTGGTACTTTTGAGGGCTGCAATTCAGGATATAGACTGGGAAGAACTAATGTCAAATAATGTTACAAATGATAAATAGGAGATCTTAAAATCTACTTTGGGTTATTATAGTGCAAAATTTATTCCTATAGGTAACAAGTATAAACTACTAAAATTAAACCCCACATGGCTTACACCTTTGTAAAAAGGGCAATACATGACAAAAAAAGGGCATTTGAAAAATAGAAATCTGAGGGTACAGCTGTAGCCTTTGTAAATTATAAAGAGCTTAATAAAATCTGTAAAAAGTTAATAAAATCAGCAAAAATACAAAATGAAATGCGGGTGGCCTAGGATAGTAAAACAGATCCCCAAAAAAATCTTCAAGTATATAAATGCAAAAAAGCCAAAATCTGAACATTTAGGACCCCTAGATAGTGGTAATGGAGAGTTGGTCACAGGGGATCAAGAGAAGACAGAGTTACTAAATGGGTTCTTTAGCTCTGTATATACAACAGAAGAAAGAGCAGCTGATGTAGCCGCTGCCAGTGCTGTTAATAAATCAGTTGATAAACTGAATTGGATGAATGTAGATATGGTGCAAGCTAAATTAAATTAAATAAATGTACACACGGCCCCGGGACCAGATGGGTTACACCCTAGAGTTCTTAAAGAGGCTCTGTCACCAGATTTTGCAACCCCTATCTGCTATTGCAGCAGATAGGCGCTACAATGTAGATTACAGTAATGTTTTTATTTTTAAAAAACGAGCATTTTTGGCCAAGTTATGGCCATTTTTGTATTTATGCAAATGAGGCTTGCAAAAGTACAACTGGGCGTGTTGAAAAGTAAAAGTACAACTGGGCGTGTATTATGTGCGTACATCGGGGCGTGTTTACTACTTTTACTAGCTGGGCGTTCTGATGAGAAGTATCATCCACTTCTCTTCAGAACGCCCAGCTTCTAGCAGTGGAGATCTGTGACGTCACTCACAGGTCCTGCATAGTGTCGGCCACATCAGCACAGGAGGCTACAGTTGATTCTGCAGCAGCATCAGCGTTTGCAGGTAAGTAGCTACATCGATTTACCTGCAAACGCCGATGCTGCTGCAGAATCATCTGTAGCCTCTGGTGCCGATGTGTCCTCGCTCGTCTGACACGATGCAGGACCTGTGAGTGACGACACAGCGTGATCTCTCGAGAACACGGCTGTGTCTGCACTGCCAGAAGCTGGGCGTTCTGAAGAGAAGTGGATGATACTTCTCATCAGAACGCCCAGCTAGTAAAAGAAGTAAAAACGCCCCGATGTACGCACATAATACACGCCCAGTTGTACTTTTACTTTTCAACACGCCCAGTTGTACTTTTGCAAGCCTCATTTGCATAAATACAAAAATGGCCATAACTTGGCCAAAAATGCTCGTTTTTTAAAAATAAAAACGTTACTGTAATCTACATTGCAGCGCCTATCTGCTGCCATAGCAGATAGGGGTTGCAAAATCTGGTGACAGAGCCTCTTTAAGGAGCTTAGTTCAGTTATTTCTGTCCCCCTCTTCATAATATTTAGAGATTCTCTAGTGACTGGTATAGTGCCAAGGGACTGGCGCAGGGCAAATGTGGTGCCTATTTTCAAAGAGGGCCCTAGGTCTTCCCCCAGGTAATTATAGACCAGTAGGCTTAACATCCATCGTGGGGAAAATGTTTGAGGGGCTATTGATGGACTATATACAGGACTATGTAACAAAAAATAGTATTAAAAGTGACAGCCAGCACAGTTTTACTAAGGACAGAAGTTGTCAAACCAACCTGATTTGTTTTTATGAAGAGGTGAGCAGAAGCCTAGACAGAGGGGCCGCTGAGGATATAGTATTTTTGACATTGCAAAGACATTTGACACTTTCCCTCATAGACCTCTAATGGGTAAATTAAGGACTATAGGTTTAGAAAGTATAGTTTGTAATTGGATTGAGAATTGGCTCAAGGACAGTATCCAGAGAGTTTTGGTCAATGATTCCTACTCTGAATGGTCCCCGGTTATAAGTGGTGTACCCCAAGGTTCCGTGCTGAGACCACTATTATTAATGATATAGGGAATGGGATTAATAGTACTATTTCTATTTTTGCAGATGACACCAAGCTATGTAGTAATGTTCAGTCTATGGAAGATGTTCGTAAATTGCAAGCTGATTTGGACACACTAAATGTTTGGGCATCCACTTGGCAAATGAAGTTTAATGTAGATAAATGTAAAGTTACACATCTGGGTGCCATCCTGGGGAGTAACTTGTTGAGAAGGACTGGGTGTACTTGTAGATCATAAACTAAATAACAGCCTGCAATGTCAATCAGCTACTTCAAAGGCCAGCAAGATATTGTCGTGTATTAAAAGAGGCATGGACTCGCGGGACAGGGATGTAATATTACCACTTTACAAAGCATTAGTGAGGCCTCATCTAGAATATGCAGTTCAGTTCTGGGCTCCAGTTCATAGAAAGGATGCCCTGGAGTTGGAAAAAATACAAAGAAGAGCAACGAAGCTATTAAGAGGCATGGAGAATCTAAATTATGAGGAAAGATTTAAAGAATTAAACCTATTTAGTCTTGAAAAAAGACGACTATGGGGGACATGATTAACTTATATAAATATATTAATGGCACATACAAAAAATATAGTGAAATTCTGTTCCATGTAAAACCCTCTCAAAAAACAAGGGGGCACTCCCTCCGTCTGGAGAAAAAAAGTTCAATCTGCAGAGGCGACAAGCCTTCTTTACTGTGAGAACTGTGAATCTATGGAATAGCCGACCGCAGGAGCTGGTCACAGCAGGGACAGTAGATGGTTTTAAAAAAGGCTTAGATAATTTCCCTAGAACAAAAAAATATTAGCTCCTATGTGTAGAAATTTTTCCCTTCCCTTTTCCCATCTCTTGTTTGAACTTGATGGACATGTGTCTTTTTTCAACCATACTATGTAACTATGTACTGCAATCCACCTATTCCCTCAATTACCCAGTCTAGTTCAGCTTTGTCCTTCTAATACACAGGTGACAAAAATAGTATATATTTTATGTGTGGTCTGATGAGTAAATTGTATAGATGTAGTGGCGGTTATTTCCTAGGATGTGCAAGGCTAGTTCACATTAATAGGGCGTTGGAATGAATTTCCTTCACTTTTTATTGTTGATTCCCATTTTTTTTTTAAATTGGGATCAGTTTTGTCCCAAAAGTGTTGAACATTTTTCTGTCCAGAGTTAAAAACTTCAGTTTTGAAGTCAGTCACCAATTACATTGGTTCCTATGGGAGGATGGATGGCAGGACTGATGCAACTTATGACATAAATCCATTTCTTCCTCCTATTGAATTCCAATTGAATTTAATTTAAAAAAGGTGGAAAGAAAAAACTTGTCACCACTGAGATTCAATATGGAAAAACTGACTTTTTCCATGCAATTAATTCAGTGTGTGAACTGATGGTAGACATGAGTATTGACTTACCTGGTGCTGTATTTTACGGGATACAGTTCCATTCCGGACTGCCAATCTAACCCATCTGATTCCTGTCTTTTGTCGAGGGAAGGGTGCTTGTTGGTCACCATAGACATGAGATTGTTAGAAGATCCTTTATGTCCGTGGCCACTCCAGATCAAGATTAACTCTTGCGTGAATAGCATAGCAAAAGGATTTTTACAAAAAGACAACTTTATTTTCAGGTGTTTTCTTTATTCTAGTATTGTATTAAATAAAGCTTTTTATCATTAAAAGTATTTTCTGCAGTTGTACTTTGATGGCCGATCCTTACGGGTATCAACAGAAAAAGGAGCTGCAGCACTCAAGCTCTCATTGAGGCCCCTTCACTGTATTACTGGCATAGCAATACACGTGTTCATGTCGCTGTGTTTGATACTGCCACTCAGACCATGTTTATTTGGATGCCTTAAATTAAATAGAGAGCCCTACATAGGGCATTAAATGTGGAAAAACAGGACAGTAATAGCAGAGTGTAGGTGCTCACCTGATGTTGTTGTACTCTGTGCCCAACAAGAAGGCTTAGTTATGACATTACAGGAGATGAGAAGCTGCTTCCATGGATCTGTCTAGGTGAATCAGTTTTGATAATGGTTCAGTCGTTGTGGAGAAGAATAGGGATCCACTTCAAGTTCTGCTTCAGATGAAAGAATGAGCACCAATGCCCTTTCTATAAAACCTATTCTTATTTTGTTAAAAAAAAAGTGTAACGTTTTGGAGCAGGACCTGCTCCTTTCTTAGACACAAAAAAAAAGATCTTAAAGAAAGGACATACAGTAGGTGCAAACAAGTTTTTCTGTTAAATTTGTGGAAATAACTTTATGAGATAGATGAGGGAAGTGGCTTCACTGAGCTTGAACAAAAAAACGTATGTATTGCGTTAAAACCAGAAAATGTCATAGAGACATACAGATTTTCACAATATTTCCAAGCCATACTTTATAGGTTCGTAGCCTGTTTTTAAGGTCTATCCCCTTAGTCTTAAAGGGAACCAGTCACCAGAGCAGGTTCCCCTTACATTATAGATGTCCTATTAATCCGTTAGTGACCGGCCCATAGTGTTTCTATGTCGGTCACTAACGGGCCTTATTCCGATGCCATAGACTTTTTACGTCGCGGCATCGGAATAAGTATACAGAGCAGGGAGCTGTCAAATCTCCCTGCCCTCAGCTGCCAGAGGTAGCTGAGGGCTGGGAGCGTCCCTGCTCTGCCAGGTGACATCGATATTAGTATCGATCTCACTCGTTTAACCCTTCAGATGCGGTGCACAATAGCGTGCACCACATCTGAGTGGTTTTGAAGAGAGGGAGGGAGCTCCCTCTCATCCCACTGACACCCGGCGATAAGATCGCCGAGTGTCTGTGTCTCCGATGGCAGCCGGGGGCCTAATAAAGGCCCCCAGGTCTGCCTGTGGTGAATGCCTGTGGTGAATGCTAGCAGATGCCTGTCCGTTTTACACGGACGGGCATAATACACTGCAATACAGAAGTATTGCAGTGTATTATAAATGTGATCGGATAATCGCATAGTGAAGTCCCCTAGTGGAACTAGTAAAAAAGTGAAAACATTTTTTTAAGAAAAAGTGAAAAAAAAAGTTAAAAAAAAAATTAAAAACCCACTTTTTTACAAACTGTTTTATTATTGACAAACAAAATAAAGTAAAAAAGTTACACATATTGGTATCGCCGCGTCCGTAACGACCCCAATTATAAACGTATTACATCATTTAACGACGGTGAACGTTGTAAAAAATAAAATAAAAAAAACATGCAAAAATTGCTGTTTTCTTTGAATCCAGCCTTAAAAAAAATGTGATAAAAAGTGATCAAAAAGTCGCATCTACTCCAAAATGGTACCGATAAAAACTACAAGTCGTCCCACAAAAAAAAAAAAGCCTTCCTACAATTGCATCGGCGAAAAAATAAAAACGTTATGGCTCTTCAAATATGGAGACACAAAAACAAATAATTTTTAAAAAGTGTTTTCACTGTGTAAAAGTAGTAAAACATACAAAAACTATACAAATTTGGTATTGTTGCAATTGCAACAACCCGCTGAATAAAGTTATTGTGTTATTTATACCACACGGTAAACGGCGTAAATATAGGACGCAAAAAAGTGTGGCAAAATTGCTGTTTTTTTTTCTATTCCCCCCCAAAAAAAGTTAATAAAAGTTAATCAATACATTTTATGTACCCCAAAATGGTGTTATTAAAAAGTACAACGTGTCCCGCAAAAAACAAGACCTTATATAGCTATGTCGACGCAAAAATAAAAAGTGTATATCCCTTTGAATGAGACAATGGAAAAACGTAAAAAATGGCTTGGTCATTAACGTCTAAAATAGGCTGGTCATTAAGGGGTTAAAGCTGAAGTAATGGGTCCAATTGCATTCACTAAAGTATACTCCAAGGAGCCAATCGAGTAGACAGAAGCGAGTGCTTTTCATTAAGAATCAGAGATGTATGGAATTTTGTCATGTGACCACTCTGGTGAATGGATGAAAGGGCTGAAAATAAGGAAGGATATATGTGGTAAATTATAGTATATCCCAGACATCTGATCAGCAATTTGGGAGGCTGTATGGTAAGCAGAAGTGCACGCTTTGGTTCATTCAGTCTTAGAAGAGCATGTAGTAAATGTAAAGCGGTTTCTCTTGGAGACAGGTTCCTTTTAAATTCCTTGGCTTTTAAACTTACTGCCTAACTTGACTCACTGGGGGGAGGGTGGTTGGTAAAAAAGAGACAAGGAAAAATTGCCTATAGAACATTCGGTGGAAATTACTAAATTATCAAATATTGTTTCTGCCAAATGAGGCTGTGCAATCTGTTCAGTGCCATATGTAAAACTTTTTAAAAAAAAAAATATGACATATATTACTTATGTACCAATAGAGATAATACATTTCTTAGGGTATGTTCACACCATTTTCGGCCGTTTTTCGGTCCATAAACACCCGAAAAATGGCCGAAAAATCGTTCAAAAGTTTAGGGTCACTTAGAAATGTCCTTATTTTTGCAAGAAAAGCACAGTTTTTTTCAATGAAGATAACATTAAATTAATCAGAAGTACTGTAAAGGATCTGCCAGGCACAGCTTCGGGGTTAACTCCCTTAATTAATCAGTCAGCACCTGAATCTACATCCCTGAGACTGACTCCAGCTTCCACCACTCAGGCTGGCAGGCTTAGGAGTGGGAGAGCCTATCGCAGCCTGGCCAGACTCAGTTAGCTCCCGCCCTCTGTCTATTTATACCTGCATTTCCTGTTTCTCCTTGCTTGTTATTCTTTTTCGTGTGGTTTCCTGGCCCAGCTACAGCTCCTTCTATTTTGTTCCTGCTCCATACAGACCCTGGCTTACTGACTACTCTTCTGCTCTTCGTTTGGTACCTCACACACTCCTGGCTTGACTCGGCTCGTTCACCACTCTGGTTGCTCACGGTGTTGCCGTGGGCAACTGCCCCTTTCCCTTGCTTGTATTCCCTTGTATGTTTGTCGTGCACTTACTGAGTGCAGGGACCGCCGCCCAGTTGTACCCCGTCGCCTAGGGCGGGTCATTGCAAGTAGGCAGGGACAGAGTGGCGGGTAGATTAGGGCTCACTTGTCCGTTTCCCTACCCCCCGGTCATTACAAGTACACTCTATACATTGTTAATGCGCTAAATGACTATCCTAGCTGCAAACGTCTGGTTTTTAATGCAATATCTAAATAGGGGTATAGAGGTACATTTCTAGCAACCATCACTCCAGTGTTCTAATGGTACATTGTGTTTGCTAACTGTGTTAGAAGGCTAATGGATGATTAGAAACACTTGAAAACCCTTGTGCAATTATGTTAGCACCGCTGTAAACAGTTTTGCTGTTTAGAGGAGCTATAAAACTGACCTTCCTTTGAGCTAGTTGAGAATCTGGAGCATTACATTTGTGGGTTCGATTAAACTCTCAAAATTACTAGAAAAAAAGAGCTTTCATGTGAAATTCGACAGTCTATTCTTGTTCTTAGAAATGAAGGCTATTCCATGCGAAAAATTGCCAAGAAACTGAAGATTTCCTACAACGGTGTGTTCTTCTCCCTTCAGAGGACAGCACACACAGGCTCTAACCAGAGTAGAAAGAGAAGTGCGAAGCCCCGCTGCACAACTGAGCAACAAGACAAGTACATCAGAGTCTCTAGTTTGAGAAATAGACGCCTCACAGGTCCTCAACTGGCATCTTCATGAAATAGTACCCGCAAAACGCCAGTGTCAACGTCTACAGTGAAGAGGCGTCTCCGGGATGCTGGCCTTCAGGGCAGAGTGGCAAAGAAAAAGCCATATCTGAGACTGGCTAATAAAAGGAAAAGATTAATATGGGCAAAAGCACACAGACATTGGACAGAGGAAGATTGTAAAAAAGTGTTATGGACAGACGAATCGAAGTTTGAGGTGTTTGGATCACACAGCAGAACATTTGTGAACAACTGAAAAGATGCTGGAAGAGGGCCTGACGCCATCTGTCAAGCATGGTGGAGGTAATGTGATGGTCTGGGGTTGCTTTGGTGCTGGTAAAGTGGAAGATTTGTACAAGGTAAAAGGGATTTTGAATAAGGAAGGCTATCACTCCATTTTGCAACGCCATACCTTGTGGACAGCGCTTGATTGGAGCCAATTTCATCCTACAACAGGACAATGACCCAAAGCACACCTCCAAATTATGGAAGAACTTTTTAGGGAAGAAGCAGGCAGCTGGTATTCTATCTGTAATGGAGTGGCCAGCGTAGTCACCAGATCTCAACCCCATAGAGCTGTTGTGGGAGCAGCTTGACAGTATGGTACGCAAGAAGTGCCCATTAAGCCAATCCAACATGTGGGAGGGGCTTCTGGAAGCATGGGGTGAAATTTCTCCCGATTACCTCAGCAAATTAACAGCTAGAATGCCAAAGGTCTGCAATGCTGTAATTGCTGCAAATGGAGCATTCTTTGATGAAAGCAAAGTTTGAAGGAGAAAATTATTATTTCAAATAAAAATCATTATTTCTAACCTTGTCAATGTCTTGACTATATTTTCTAGTCATTTTGCAACTCATTTGATAAATATAAGTGTGAGTTTTCATGGAAAACACAAAATTGTCTGGGTGACCCCAAACTTTTGAACGGTAGTGTATGTATATATATATATATATATATATATATATATATATACATAACAGGAACTCTAAAATTGTAAGAATGTTACCTTGTTGAATTAATCAATCCAAGGGTGTAGCTCTAGGTGGCACAGAGGTAGCAGTCGCGCTTGCGCCCTAGTGCCTAAAGGGGCTCATATGACCCTCTGTAATATTAGAAAACACTAGTATTATACATGGCAAATGGTCGGTGGGGGGGGGGGTCATGTTACAGATATTGCATTGAGGCTCAGGAGCTTCAAGGTTCCACTTTCTCCCTAACCCTGACACATAATCTCATGTACAGTGGTCCCTCAAGTTACAATATTAATTGGTTCCAGGACGACGGTTGTAAGTTAAAAATATTGTAACTTGAGACCATAACTCTATAAAAAACTAGGAATTGGTTCCAAAGCCCCCAAAATGTTAACCACAGATAAGAATAAAGAGGGTTTAGCCGATAATACAGATAAAGCAAGTTCTCACATATAAATTTCAGAAATACTGTAGCTGCTGGAAGCTGCAATTACTGTCTACAATAAGGAAAGGAGCTTCTTCAGGAGCCTGTACAATACACAGTGCACCAGAAATATAACATGGAGCCGTCCTCACCTGGTGTCCAAAGGATCAACCCATCCTGGTGCATGTAAAGAGCAGTACAGGACATGTAGTATTATACTGTAGAGAGGCGCTAATAGACAGCCGATCAGGGAATGCACTGCATTACAACAGGTCTTTTACCAGTACAATGCGCATCGAGACATTGTGGCATTTTATGTTGAGTATGGTTTCAAGTTACAATGGCCCAGGAAAGACCATTGTATGTTGAAAATATTGTAACCTGAGGCCATTGTAACTTGAGGGACCACTGCATTTCCATTGTGATCTCTGTGTGTAGCGCATTGAACTTGCATATGAAATTCATATAGCTGATGTGATACTGGGGCTGGTTATATGGGGACAGATCCAATATCATGACCATGGTCTAGTGTCTGGAATCTCATGTCATGAAATCTCAGATGCTGTGCCTGCACAGGACGTATATATATACATCCATAGCTCCATATCTCTAGGACATATATATACAGTACATCCAGTTGCACTAAGATGCCAGCCGCTGAGCCTAGAAAGGGACCTGTAATAAGTATGATGAAAAAGAACAATAGTAATGTAGATGCTCCAGTTAAAAGAAAGCCCATCGATGGAGATTTCCAGCTATTTTTAATGATTTAGGCGGTTTTAAAACTGAGCATAAAACTTCTTACCAGCAATATAATGATTCAACCCAAACACTCCATTCAATCCCCTCCTAGAAAGTCTTTTATGCTAAATCATTTGCTATAGTTTAAATCACCTTTCTCTGACCCCTGGACTTAGTAAGACCTTTACATATGCTTGGAAAATTCCTACAACATGAATATTATTATACGTACATCAATATGTACATGAGCCAAAACAGGAATATATTAAACTTAGCCTGCTTTTAAAGAAAGGATACAGCACAAAATATAGTTATGCTATTCGGCAAGCTTGACTTCTGCTGAAAAATAACAACCATGTTATTTACAACTCGCTCATATCTGCGTCAGGGCTCCGTTCTGGCGTTCCGTCTGAGTTTCCCATCAGAACGGAACCCTGACTGAAACACACGGAAACCATAGGTTTCCGTTTGCATCATCATTGATTTCAATGGTGACGGATCTGGTGGAAATGGTTTTCGTTTTTCTCAGTTGTGCAACGGTTCCGTCATTTTGACGGAATCAATACCGTAGTCGACTGCGCTATTCATTCCGCAAAAACGGCGGAACCCCTGCACAACGGAGACAAACGGAAAACATTAGCACTGGATCCATCACCATTGAAATCAATGG